>NC_143045.1:5490000-6090000 GCF_057628025.1 Oncorhynchus mykiss
GAATGGCTCCCACGCCCACCTCTGACGCGTCAACCTCGACAACGAACTGTCTAGAGACGTCAGGTGTAACAAGGATAGGAGCGGATGTAAAACGATTCTTGAGGAGATCAAAAGCTCCCTGGGCGGAAACGGACCACTTAAAGCACGTCTTGACAGAAGTAAGGGCTGTGAGAGGAGCTGCCACCTGACCGAAATTACGGATGAAACGACGATAGAAGTTCGCGAAGCCGAGAAAGCGCTGCAGCTCGATGCGTGACTTAGGGGCGGGCCAATCAATGACAGCTTGGACCTTAGCGGGATCCATCTTAATGCCTTCAGCGGAAATAACAGAACCGAGAAATGTGACGGAGGAGGCATGAAAAGTGCACTTCTCAGCCTTCACAAAAAGACAATTCTCTAAAAGGCGCTGGAGGACACGTCGAACGTGCTGAACATGAATCTGGAGTGACGGTGAAAAAATCAGGATATCGTCAAGGTAAACGAAAACAAAGATGTTCAGCATGTCTCTCAGGACATCATTGACTAATGCCTGAAAGACAGCTGGAGCGTTAGCGAGGCCGAAAGGAAGAACCCGGTATTCAAAGTGCCCTAACGGAGTGTTAAACGCCGTCTTCCACTCGTCCCCCTCCCTGATGCGCACGAGATGGTAAGCGTTACGAAGGTCCAACTTAGTGAAAAACCTGGCTCCCTGCAGGATCTCGAAGGCTGAAGACATAAGAGGAAGCGGATAACGATTCTTCACTGTTATGTCATTCAGCCCTCGATAATCTATGCAGGGGCGCAGAGACCCGTCCTTCTTCTTGACAAAAAAAAACCCCGCTCCGGCGGGAGAGGAGGAGGGGACTATGGTACCGGCGTCAAGAGCTACAGACAAATAATCCTCGAGAGCCTTACGTTCGGGAGCCGACAGAGAGTATAGTCTACCCCGGGGGGGAGTGGTTCCCGGAAGGAGATCAATACTACAATCATACGACCGGTGTGGAGGAAGAGAGGTGGCCCTGGACCGACTGAACACCGTGCGCAGATCGTGATATTCCTCCGGCACCCCTGTCAAATCACCAGGCTCCTCCTGTGAAGAAGAGACAGAGGAAACAGGAGGGATAGCAGACATTAAACATTTCACATGACAAGAGACGTTCCAGGAGAGGATAGAATTACTAGACCAATTAATGGAAGGATTATGACAAACTAGCCAGGGATGGCCCAAAACAACAGGTGTAAAAGGTGAACGAAAAATTAAAAAAGAAATGGTTTCGCTATGATTACCAGAAACAGTGAGGGTTAAAGGTAGCGTCTCACGCTGAATCCTGGGGAGAGGACTACCATCCAGGGCGAACAAGGCCGTGGACTCCCTTAACTGTCTGAGAGGAATGTCATGTTCCCGAGCCCAGGTCTCGTCCATAAAACAGCCCTCCGCCCCAGAGTCTATTAAGGCACTGCAGGAAGCTGACGAACCGGTCCAGCGTAGATGGACCGATAAGGTAGTGCAGGATCTTGAAGGAGAGACAGGAGTAGTAGCGCTCACCAGTAGCCCTCCGCTTACTGATGAGCTCTGGCTTTTACTGGACATGAAGTGACAAAATGACCAGCAGAACCGCAATAGAGACAGAGGCGGTTGGTGATTCTCCGTTCCCTCTCCTTAGTCGAGATGCGGATACCTCCCAGCTGCATAGGCTCAGCTCCCGAGCCGGCAGAGGAAGATGGTAGTGATGCGGAGAGGGGGGCAACGGAGAGCGCGAGCTCCTTTCCACGAGCTCGGTGACGAAGATCAACCCGTCGCTCAATGCGAATAGCGAGTTCAATCAAGGAATCCACGCTGGAAGGAACCTCCCGGGAGAGAATCTCATCCTTTACCTCTGCGCGGAGACCCTCCAGAAGACGAGCGAGCAAGGCCGGCTCGTTCCAGCCACTGGAGGCAGCAAGAGTGCGAAACTCAATAGAGTAGTCTGTTATGGATCGATTGCCTTGACATAGGGAAGACAGGGCCCTGGAAGCCTCCTCCCCAAAAACAGATCGATCAAAGACCCGTATCATCTCCTCCTTAAAGTCCTGATACTGGTTAGTACACTCAGCCCTTGCCTCCCAGATTGCCGTGCCCCACTCACGAGCCCGTCCAGTAAGGAGAGATATGACGTAGGCGACACGAGCAGTGCTCCTGGCGTAAGTGTTGGGCTGGAGAGAAAACACAATATCACACTGGGTGAGGAACGAGCGGCATTCAGTGGGCTCCCCAGAGTAACACGGCGGGTTATTGATTCTGGGCTCCGGAGATTCGAAAGCCCTGGATGTGGCCGGTGGATCGAGGCGGAGATGGTGAACCTGTTCTGTGAGGTTGGAGACTTGGGTGGCCAGGGTCTCAACGGCATGTCGAGCAGCAGACAATTCCTGCTCGTGTCTGCCTAGCATCGCTCCCTGGATCCCGACGGCTGAGTGGAGAGGATCCGAAGTCGCTGGGTCCATTCTTGGTCGGATTCTTCTGTTACGGTGAGTGAATGAGGACCCAAAAGCGAATTAACTTAACAGAGCTTCTTTAATAACCAAACATAGGTAGGTTCAGACAGACCGGCAGATTCCGACAGGACAGGACAAGGTTACAGCAAACATGACGATAGTCTGGTTCAGGCATGAAACACAACAAACAAGAATCCGACAAAGACAGGAGCAGAAACAGAGAGAGATATAGGGACCTAATCAGAGGGAAAAAGGGAACAGGTGGGAAAAGGGGTGGATGAGGTTGTTAGGAGGAGACAAGGAACAGCTGGGGGAAAGCGGGGGAGAAAAGGTAACCTAATACGACCAGCAGAGGGAGACAGGGTGAAAGGAAAGGACAGAAAGACACAACATGACAATACATGACAATAATAGGCCAGTGAACAGGAAATTCAGCAATTCTTAGAGGACAGTAAAAATCGATGAAAGTGCTTCTGTAAAACGATCGTGTTTATCCCTTGGTCGGAGTAACAGGTGGAAAACTCAGGAGGCTGCTGAGGGGAGGACGGCTCATAATAATGGCCGGAACGAAGCAAATGGAATGGCATCAAACACCTGGAAACCATGTAATTGATTTATTTCATGCCATCCCACAAATTCTGCTCCACTCATTACCACAAGCCCGTTTTCCCCAATTAAAGTGCCACCAACCTCCACTGGTGGAACAATGAAGGACACTTATATATTTCGAAAGGCCTCCTACAGTTCACAATGGGAATTTAAAACCAAAAAATGTGATTGGACTGGTTATTAAGAAAAAAATGGCAATTAATTAACTTACCAATCACAATGCTTCATGTTTTATTCTGATCGTGATTGGTCCCTGGACCAAAGGAGGCCATTTCAAAATATATAAAAAACAAAAATACATTTTTACACCTATAACTCAATGCAGAAAAGCATTTGTTTTACTGAAGCACTTTTGTCAACTTCCACTGTCCTCCAAGAGTTGCTGAGTCTCCTCTTCACATCACAGTTATGTAGGCCTAATATTCTCATTTAGCAGGTGGTCCGAAACTGGACATTTTTAAGTTGATCCATCCCTGTCGAGGGAGGAGCTGATTTTTTGGGTTGTATTTAACAATAAAACATTCTTAAGATGACCATGACCATTTGTTGGCACCTTCAATTCTTTCACATTTTCTCAGAAAAAGTATACTTCAACCAGTGGCGGTCAGTGCCGTTTAAGACGAGGGAGGACATTTTCTTTTTCTTAATGAGCTTGGCCGTATTTCTATTACAGCATATTGGATGACTGTCATTCGTATTTCATTCACCCAGTTCAATGTAACAGCGATAGGTTTAGGCTACTACATGATACTTGAATTTCCCTATACCCATCATGAGGTTGCTACAACCTAGCCTATGAATGAAAGTTTACAACGTAGGTTCACACAGGGCAAGACAAAAATTAGAGGTGACAGTGACACATGGACAGACAGTGACACATTCAATTCCGCCTTGCACACTCTTGCCTGCATCTAACTGATACAGGTTGTAATCATTAGTCCAACAGTTGAAAACGAGAGTTTCAATTGGACAAATACAGGTATGTTTATCCCCGTTTTGTTCCTTTTAAGAAATGTTTTTCAACAGATCTGTCAGAATGAATACACCGATGATCACGCATAAACATAGTTCACTTTCATAACAGCCACGTTGTATTCCTTCTCGCATCAATGCGCTCTCCTCCTCTCACCTTTTCCCTTTGTAGATTGTGGACAATGCACAACACATCAGCTGTATGTGACAAAAAAAAAAGGCAAAAAAAACATTCCAAGCCAAACCATGTCATAACTGCTACACACAGCCTACATCGTTGTCACCATATTAGTTAAAGTAACGTCATAGTCAACATAGCTAATAAAACTAACGTGTTAGTAAACCTACTGCAATCTAGCAGTAACGTTAAAGTGTACAGTCAGTAAGCAGATTAGCACTTACACCGGCGGCCCCGATGGCAATAAATTAGTTAAACCAAAAGCTTACCTTGACTTGAAAGAGATCCAGTTTTGTATAGTCATAGCCAGCTAGCTAACATAATATTTATGCACTGCAGTGCTAGCTAGCTGTATCTTACGCTTTCAGTCTCTGATCCTTTGATTGGGTGGACAACATGTCAGTTCAAGCTGTAAGAGCTCTGATAGGTTGGAGGATGTCTTCCGGATGACTTCCGGAAGTCTAAGGAAAGGGTGAGAGCCATGAGCCTCCTAGGTTTTGTATTGAAATCAATGTACCCAGAGGAGGACGGAAGCTAGCTGTCCTCTGGCTACACCGTTGTGCTACCCTACAGAGTGCTGTTGAGGCTGTTGTAGATCTTCATTGCAAAATAGTATGTTTCAATCAATTATGTGGTTACGTGATTATATTTAGTATACTTTTTAAATGTTTCACAATTTACATTTTTTTTTTAAATCATCGAGGATGATTGTCCTCTCCTTCCTCCTCTGATGAGCCTCCACTGATTTCAACACTGTCTGCTCAGGCAAATTAGCTGAAATGCTTAACTTGTAACCAATCAGAACTCCCATACATATCCCTTGCTATGAAGGCAGCCAATGGCCTGCTGATATCTAATATGTAAACAGCCTGATGTGAAAACGTAAGCTGCTATAAGCCTAGGTTCTATTACTGCAACATTCAAAAGTACAAAAATGTATCTAAATTGCAGGCATACACATCAACAACCGTCGTTTTACATAGCTTAATAACACAATATAGATATGGGTCTCATTAGGCTACAACATGTAAGTGTCTAGTGAATCCTAATATACAAATTAACTCTTGGCCTGGGGTGGTCTGGCGGTTAGGGCTGCTTCCTTCAGCGTGCACACATAGGCGTGGGATTGATTCTGGCCCATTTCCTTCTGGCACAAATAACTAAATCCCCTCATTGCTTTAATGTACTTACAAATTTCAAATATGGACATTCTGGAGTTTTACCCCCAATCTTGATAAGAAATGACCATACCAGACAGTTCTTAATAACATAAATAGGAAATTAATAAAATAATAAGTCAGCTACACTAACATTAGTTTCCATTCATACAAAGTTTTGGGTAAATTGCAACAGATTTTCTGTGGTAAATGAGGAAATAATTCATTTATATTATGCAGAATTTTTGCCCTTAGTCTGTCAAAAAAAGTCACAAGTCGTTGAGTTTAAAATACCAACCAGAGGCTTAACATATATTGGAAGACTATTACCCATAAAACCTAGTGGTCAAACAGGGAAATTTATCAAATTTTTCCCATAGGGGATTTTAGAAACACTTCAAATAAGGGGGGCTGTGTTTCGTGTAGGCTTACCCTGTCGCGATGTGTTTTGATAACCATTTCAATCTCTCTAGGACAAGGTGACTTTTATCAATATGTTCACGTGTATTTGTTTTCTTATGTGTTTTAAGGGGGCTAAAGTGGGCACCTGATTCCTTTTCACTCCGTAGCATTGGCTTGGCAGGAGAAAACAGTCCTTCCCAACTCGTTTGGAGGTGAGACATTTTAACATTTGATGAAAAATGTAGACAGCTGTCTTCTGTTCAATCTAGGCTTGGTGGTCATACTTATTTTCCACCATAATTTGCAAATAAATGCATTAAAAATCCTACAATGTGATTTTCTGGATTTTTTTTCTCATTTTGTCTGTCATAGTTGAAGTGTACCTATGATGAAAATTACAGGCCTCTCTCATCTTTTTAAGTGGGAGAACTTGCACAATTGGTGGTTGACAAAATACTTTTTTGCCCCACTGTCTGATGAAGCACAGGCAGCCCAGATCAAGTCTAGGTCCAAAAGGCTTCTTAACAGCTTTTACCACCAAGCCATAAGAACATCTAATCAAATGGCTACCCGGACTATTTGCATTGTCCCCACCCCACCCCACATTTTTAAGCTGCTGCTACTCTCTGTTTATTATCTATTCATAGACACTTTACCTCTACCTACATGTACATATTACCTCAATTACCTCGACTGACCAGTGCCCCTGCGCATTGAATCTGTATACAGCCTTGCTACTGTTATTTTGTGGTTACTCCTTAATTATTTTTTATTTGATTTTTTAATATATTTTTTTGCTTCATTTTATTTTAGATACTTTCTTAACACTTTTTTCGTTCTTAAAACTGCATTGTTGGCTAAGGGCTTGTAACTAAGCATTTCAATGTAAGGTCTACACCTGTTCTATTCTCGGCGCATGTGACAAATACAGTTTGATTTGATTTTGATTCCATATTTTGCAGGTTTAGATGGTATGTACTGCCTGAAGGGGCAGCATAAATGGCACAAGCTGCTCATCAACAGTAACATTGGGCCCAGGGTTGTAAAACAGGGGAAGGCGGGTCACCCACTTGTCCTACACTGACCTGATTGCAGCTAGCTTGTCTCTCTGACGCCGAGCTGGTCTGGTGTCTCGGTTATCGAAGCGGATAATCCTGGAAATAATGTGATCATTGTCCAACGACATTGTTGCACGGAAAAGTTTCCTGACAGTTTTTCCTGCATCCCAGAGGGATTCTGTGAATTCCCCATTGGCTCTAAAAACATCAGCAAGAATAAGAACCCCAAAATATGCATGTAAATGATTTGGTCCATCTCCTTCCATCTCTCTCCAAAAACACACCTTCCCTCCAAATTACTGCAGTCCAGAATGATTTTCTGGATGGTGTCTGGGAAGAACAGTTCAAAAGACGACTTTATGTCCTGCACATGAGTCACCGCCATCCACGTCGGCCCTGGTTGCATCCTTATCACATTGGCAGCCATGAGGCGTGGCTCATTCCTTGGGCAAGAAGACCATTGACGGAGATCTTTGTGGGCTATACTCGGCCTTGTCTCAAGATGGTAAGTTGGTGGTTGAAGATATCCCTCTAGTGGTGTGAGGGCTGTGCTTTGGCAAAGTGGGTGGGGTTATATCCTTCCTGCTTGGCCCTGTCCGGGGGTATCATCGGATGGGGCCACAGTATCATCGGATGGGGCCACACCCCTCCTGTATCAGCCTCCAGTATTTATGCTGCAGTAGTTTATGTCGGGGGACTAGGGTCAGTTTGTTATATCTGGAGTACTTCTCCTGTCCTATCCGGTGTCCTGTGTGAATTTAAGTATGCTCTCTCTAATTCTCTCTTTCTTTCTCTCTCTCAGAGGACCTGAGCCCTAGGACCATGCCTCAGGACTACCTGGCATGATGACTCCTTGCTGTCCCCAGTCCACCTGGCTGTGCTGCTGCTCCAGTTTCAACTATTCTGCCTGTGATTATTATTATTTGACCATGCTGGTCATTTATGAACATTTGAACATCTGGGCCATGTTCTGTTATAATCTCCACCCGGCACAGCCAGAAGAGGACTGGCCACCCCACATAGCCTGGTTCCTCTCTAGGTTTCTTCCTAGGTTTTGGCCTTTCTAGGGAGTTTTTCCTAGGCATCGTGCTTCTACACCTGCATTGCTTGCTGTTTGGAGTTTTAGACTGGGTTTCTGTACAGCACTTTGAGATATCAGCTGATATATGTAGGGCTATATAAATAAATTTGATTTGATTCAATTTCACAATTTTTTGAAACCCTATTTCTCCTCCTTCAAGCTGCTAGCTGGTTGGTGACGGGCTGGTCCTGGGATTGGCTGCTGATGGGCTGGTCCTGGGGCTGGCTGAGGTTTATCTCATACTCTATTTCCAAGTCACTGTCAGACTACGAATTGACAGAGACATGATCCTCAAATTCGGAAAATTCTGTATCTTCCAAAGTCGAAGACACTTCTTCCATACTAGCTTCTCTCTCTGCAAAAAAATATTTCTAAGGCCCTCTGAGCAGAGATTATTTTTGCCATACTGATTGTCTGTGGTAAGGAGCCACACATGCCAAGCTATTTGTTTGTTGTGTCCCTCTCCCAATTTGCACCTGGCTGGGGTAGATTTATCAAAATAATGTATCGAAATAATGTATTGTAATAACATTGTGCAGGTTCCCACATTGTGCAGGTTTCACACACTACAAATGAAGTGAGATAAAGCAGATGCTAAACTACAGGACTGTTTTGGTATCACAGACTGGAACATGTTTCGAGATTCTTCCTATGGCATTGAGGAGTATTCCACATCAGTCACTGGCTTTATCATTACGTGCATCGAGGACATCGCCCTCACAGTGACTGTACTTAAATACCCCCAACCAGAAGCCATGGATTACAGGCAACATTCGCACTGAGCTAAAGGATAGAGCTGCCACTTTCAAGGTGCGGGACTCTAAACCGGAAGCTTACAAGAAATCCTCCTATGCCCTGCGACGAACCATCAAACAAGCAAAGCATCAATACAGGGCTAAGATTTAATCATACTACACCGGCTCCGACGCTCGTCTTATGTGGCAGGGCTTGCAAACTATTACAGACTACAAAGGGAAGCACAGCCGTGAGCTGCCCAGTGACACGAGCTTACCAGACGAGCTAAATCACTTCTATGCTCGCATCGAGGCAAGCAACACTGAGGCATGCATGAGAGCATCAGCTGTTCCGGACGACTGTGTGATCACGCTCTCCGTAGCCGATGTGAGTAAGACCTTTAAACAGGTCAACATACACAAGGCTGCGGGACCAGACGGATTACCAGGACGTGTGCATCTGCTGACCAACTGGCAGGTGTCTTCACTGACATTTTCAACATGTCCCTGATTGAGTCTGTAATACCAACATGTTTCAAGCAGACCACCATAGTCCCTGTATCCAAGAACACAAAGGCAACCTTCCTAAATGACTACAGACCCGTAGCACTCACGTATGTAGCCATGAAGTGCTTTGAAAGGTTGGTAATGGCTCACATCAACACCATTATCTCAGAAACCCTAGACCCACTCCAATTTGCATACATCCCAAACAGATCCACAGATGATACAATCTCTATTGCACTCCACACTGCCATTTCCCACCTGAACAAAAGGAACACTTACGTGAGAATGCTATTCATTGACTACAGCTCAGCGTTCAACACTATAGTACCCTCAAAGCTCATCACTAAGCTAAGGATCCTGGGACTAAACACCTCCCTCTGCAACTGGATCCTGGACTTCCTAACGGGCCGCCCCAGGTGGTGAGGGTAGGTAGCAACACATCTGTCACGCTGATCCTCAACACTGGAACTCCCCAGGGATGCGTGCTCAGTCCCCTCCTGTACTCCCTGTTCATGGCCAGGCACGACTCCAACACCTTCATTAAGTTTGCAGACGACACAACAGTGGTAGGCCTGATCACCGACAACGACGAGACAGCCTATAGGGAGGAAATCAGAGGCCTGGCCGAGTGGTGCTAGAAAAACAACCTATCCCTCAACGTAACCAAGACTAAGGAGATTATTGTGGACTACAGGAAAAGGAGGACTGAGCAGGCCCCCATTCTCATCGACGGGGCTGTAGTGGAGCAGGTTGAGAGCTTCAAATTCCTTGGTGTCCACATCAACAACAAACTAGAATTTAAAAATAGACAGTCATGAAGAGGGCACGACAAAGCCTATTCCCCTCAGGAAACTTAAAAGATTTGGCATGGGTCCTGAGATCCTCAAAAGATTCTACAGCTGCAACATCGAGAGCTGATTGCATCACTGCCTGGTACGCCAACTGTTCGGCCTCTGACAGCAAGGCACTACAGAGGGTAGTGCGTACGGCCCAGTACATCACTGGGGCTAAGCTGCCTGCCATCCAGGACTTCTACACCAGGTGGTGTCAGAGGAAGGCCCTAAAAACTGTCAAAGACCCCAGCCACCTCAGTCATAGACAGTTCTCTCTACTACCGCATGGCAAGCGGTACCGGAGTGCCAAGTCTAGGTCAAAAAGACTTCACAACAGTTTTTACCCCCAAGCCATAAAACTCCTAAATCTCCTAAAACCCCCCAACCGCTCTTTTTACGCTGCTGCTACTCTCTGTTTATCATATATGCATAGTCACTTTAAATATATATTCATGTACATACTACCTCAATTGGGTTGACCAACCAGTGCTCCCGCACAGTGGCTAACTGGGCTATCTGCATTGTGTCCCACCCACCACACGCCAACCCCTCTTTTACGCTTCTGCTACTCTCTGTTCATCATATATGCATAGTCACTTTAACCATATCTACATGTACATACTACCTCAATCAGCCTGACTAACTGGGGTCTGTATGTCGCCTCGCTACTGTATATAGCCTGTATTTTTACAGTTTTTTTTTCTTTACCTAACAATTGTTCAGTTAATACCTTTTTTGCACTATTGGTTAGAGCCTGTAAGTAAGCATTTCACTGTAAGGTCTACTACACCTGTTGTATTCAGCGCACAAATACACTTTGATTTGTTCAAGATTGATATATAGGTCCACATATAGACATCATAGCAGTATTAGCCTTATATTTAGCTAATTAATGGTGGGTTATGCATAATAAGAGAGAGAGATAGATGCATGTGCATTTTTCAACATGTTTTTTTAAACAAAATTATAGATATGGAGTTAGATAAACTTCAATTTTTCGGCAGGGACATATACAGGATTCTACCCTCCACAGCATAACTTTTACTCCAGATCAAAAATCCAAACCTACAACCTAACTTTGGACAAAATTACCTGGATGGATTGCGACTACCAAGGATTACTTTTCCAAGCTATACAGAGGGTGCTCTGTCAAACAAACAGCAGAGACCCGAGGACACCATTCAAACTGGATCTGAGACAGACCAGATACAACTACAACTAGCACTGAGGTGTGAACTGAGAGGTGTCAAAGCCTTTGAGCCCAACAAATGGCAGGAGTCTCTCACAGCCAACCCCACCAATATCCAGAGGCCTTTGAAGCCCCCTCCCCACTGTTCAGAGACCATTCACTGGCATTTTCTACAAGAAATCTGCCTCCAGAAATAATAGCTTCTCCCAAGTGGGTGTGACACCTACTCCCGTTGCCTGCTGCGCTGCTGCTTGGATTCCACCTGGCGTTCTGTTCACCGTCTGCCATGGCCTGTCTCCTCCTGCGCCACCCCCCCCCCCCCCCTCCCGAGCTCTTGCTCGTCTGTAGCACACACTCACTGTTGGGGTGAGTGATTTTCAATGGCATTTCAGCTGTTTTGCTATTTGCCTCATGACTCCTGCATGCTTTGTTGACTATGAACTTTCTTGTTTACCCAACAGTGGGACAGACTATGTTTGTTCCCACACTCAACTCTGACTCTCTATTGGCTATATAGTCTTTTGGCCTCCCATCCTACTCTAACCACCTCTCGCCGGCTTTGTATTCATGTTACCTGATGAAATTGCTGTACAACATGATCTTGTTGCCATCTAATGCACATTCAAATGTCATAAATCAGCACTGCAGAGCTCTCGCTGTCATCTGCCGTGCCTTGATTGTATTACTGTTGATGATATCTGGAAATGTGCATGTACACCCTGCTCTCGTAAAAGCCTGGGTTTTCTGCACGTTAACACTAGACGCTTATTACCTAAATGGATAAATTGAAAGTGTGGGTTCACAGCTCCAATCCAGATGTGTTGGTCATTACTGAGACGTGGTTAAGGAAGAGTGTTTTTAATACTGATGTTAACCTTTCTGGTTATATTCTTTTTCGGCAAGACAGATCTTCCAAAGGTAGGGGAGTGGCAATCTTTACCAAGGATCACCTTCAGTGCTCGGTTGTCTCCATCAAGTCTGTGCCCAAACAATTTGAATGGCTGGTTCTAAGCATTAAACTTTCAAAAAGCTCTTAATTGACTGTTGCTGGGTGCTATCGTCCTCCATCAGCACCGGCCTGTACCCTACCTGCCCTAAGCTCTCTCCTGGCCCCTTACACTAAGTCTGAGTTTGTCCTGCTCGGTGACCTAAACTAGGACATGCAGAAACCACCTGACCAAGTCCTAAAGCAATGGGACTCCCTAAATCTTTATCAGATTATTACTAATCCCATAAAGTATGACTCCAAACACCCAGAAAAGGCTACTCTCCTTGATGTTATCCTCACAAATTAATCCTGATATAGGTATCAGTCTGGTGTTCTCTGTAATGTCCTTAGTGATCACAGTTATACAGCCTGTGTTCGTAATGGCTGCTCAGTGAAACGACCTGTCCTGATTTGTCATAGATGCTTGCTAAAAAACTTTACTGAGCAAGCCTTCCCTCATGAACTGGCCTCTGTGAAATGGTATAGAATCAGCTTGATCCCCTCTGTTGAAGACGCTTGGACCTTCTTTTTTAATATTTTCATTGGTATTGTTAACAAACACACCCCCATAAAGAAAATGAGAAATAAAAACAGGTTCAGCCCCTGGTTCGACCGTGATCTTACAGAGTTACTCCACCTCAAGAATTGCATATGGCGAAAGGCTCGGCACACGCATACTCAGGCTGGCTGGCTATCGTTCAGGCAAATGAGAAATAAGTGCACTCAGGCTATCCGGAAGGCCAAAGTTAGATACTTTAAGGAGCAGTTCTCTCTCTGTGGGTCTAACCCCAAGAAGTTCTGGAAAACGTTTAAAGATCTGGAGAATAAACCCTCCTCACAGCTGCCCATGTCCCTTAATGTTGATGATGTGGTTGTTACTGACAAGAAGCACATGGCTGAGCTCTTTAATCACCACTTCATTAAGTCAGGATTCCTATTTGACTCAGCCATGACTCCATGCACGTCCAACATTTTCCTCATCTCCCATCCCTTCTAATGTGACAATCCCGATGCTCCTCCCTCTTTTTCCCCTGCCCTGCTAAATCAAATCGTCAAATCAAATCAAATTTTATTTCTCACATACACATGGTTAGCAGATGTTAATGCGAGTGTAGCGAAATGCTTGTGCTTCTAGTTCCGACAATGCAGTAATAACCAACAAGTAATCTAGCTAACAATTCCAAAACTACTACCTTATAGACACAAGTGTAAGGGGATAAAGAATATGTACATAAAGATATATGAATGAGTGATGGTACAGAGCGGCATAGGCAAGATACAGTAGATGGTATTGAGTGCAGTATATACATATGAGATGAGTATGTAAACAAAGTGGCATAGTTAAAGTGGCTAGTGATACATGTATTACATAAAGATGCAGTAGATGATATAGAGTACAGTATATACATATACATATGAGATGAATAATGTAGGGTAAGTAACATTATATTAGGTAGCATTGTTTAAAGTGGCTAGTGATATATTTTACATCATTTCCCATCAATTCCCATTATTAAAGTGGCTGGAGTTGAGTCAGTGTGTTGGCAGCAGCCACTCAATGTTAGTGGTGGCTGTTTAACAGTCTGATGGCCTTGAGATAGAAGCTGTTTTTCAGTCTCTCGGTCCCAGCTTTGATGCACCTGTACTGACCTCGCCTTCTGGATGATAGCGGGGTGAACAGGCAGTGGCTCGGGTGGTTGTTGTCCTTGATGATCTTTATGGCCTTCCTGTGACATCGGGTGGTGTAGGTGTCCTGGAGGGCAGGTAGTTTGCCCCCGGTGATGTGTTGTCCAGACCTCACTATCATCTGGAGAGCCTTACGGTTGTGGGCGGAGCAGTTTCCCTTCCAGGCGGTGATACAGCCCGACAGGATGCTCTCGATTGTGCATCTGTAGAAATTTGTGAGTGCTTTTGGTGACAAGCCAAATTTCTTCAGCCTCCTGAGGTTGAAGAGGCGCTGCTGCACCTTCTTCATGATGCTGTCTGTGTGGGTGGACCAATTCAGTTTGTCTGTGATGTGTACGCCGAGGAACTTAAAACGTACTACCCTCTCCACTACTGTTCCATCGATGTGGATAGGGGGGTGTTCCCTCTGCTGTTTAATGAAGTCCACAATCATCTCCTTAGTTTTGTTGACGTTGAGTGTGAGGTTATTTTCCTGACACCACACTCCAAGGGCCCTCACCTCCTCCCTGTAGGCCGTCTCGTCGTTGTTGGTAATCAAGCCTACCACTGTTGTGTCGTCCGTAAACTTGATGATTAAGTTGGAGGCGTGCGTGGCCACGCAGTCGTGGGTGAACAGGGAGTACAGGAGAGGGCTCAGAACGCACCCTTGTGGGCCCCAGTGTTGAGGATCAGCGGGGTGGAGATGTTGTTGCCTACCCTCACCACCTGGGGCCGGCCCGTCATGAAGTCCAGTACCCAGTTGCACAGGGCGGGGTCGAGACCCAGGGTCTCGAGCTTGATGACGAGCTTGGAGGGCACTATGGTGTTAAATGCCGAGCTGTAGTCGATGAACAGCATTCTCACATAGGTATTCCTCTTGTCCAGATGGGTTAGGGCAGTGTGCAATGTGGTTGAGATTGCATCGTCTGTGGACCTATTTGGGCGGTAAGCAAATTGGAGTGGGTCTAGGGTGTCAGGTAGGGTGGAGGTGATATGGTCCTTGACTAGTCTCTCAAAGCACTTCATGATGACGGAAGTGAGTGCTACGGGGCGGTAGTCGTTTAGCTCAGTTACCTTAGCTTTCTTGGGAACAGGAACAATGGTGGCCCTCTTGAAGCATGTGGGAACAACAGACTGGGATAGGGATTGATTGAATTTGTCCGTAAACACACCAGCCAGCTGGTCTGCGCATGCTCTGAGGGCGCGGCTGGGGATGCCGTCTGGGCCTGCAGCCTTGCGAGGGTTGACACGTTTAAATGTTTTCCTCACGTCGGCTGCAGTGAAGGAGATTCCGCATGTTTTAGTTGCGGGCCGTGTCAGTGGCACTGTATTGTCCTCAAAGCGGGCAAAAAAAGTTATTTAGTCTGCCTGGGAGCAAGACATCCTGGTCCGTGACGGGGCTGGTTTCCTTTTTGTAATCCGTGATTGACTGTAGACCCTGCCACATACCTCTTGTGTCTGAGCCGTTGAATTGAGATTCTACTTTGTCTCTATACTGACGCTTAGCTTGTTTGATTGATTGCCTTGCGGAGGGAATAGTTACACTGTTTGTATTCGGTCATGTTTCCGGTCACCTTGCCCTGATTAAAAGCAGTGGTTCGCGCTTTCAGTTTCACGCGAATGCTGCCATCAATCCAAGGTTTCTGGTTTGGGAATGTTTTAATCGTTGCTATGGGAACGACATCTTCAACGCACGTTCTAATGAACTCGCTCACCGAATCAGCGTATTCGTCAATGTTGTTGTCTGACGCAATACAAAACATATCCCAGTCCACGTGATGGAAGCAGTCTTGGAGTGTGGAATCAGATTGGTCGGACCAGCGTTGAACAGACCTCAGCGCGGGAGCTTCTTGTTTTAGTTTCTGTCTGTAGGCAGGGATCAGCAAAATTGAGTCGTGGTCAGCTTTTCCGAAAGGAGAGCGGGGCCTTATATGCGTCGCGGAAGTTAGAATAGCAATGATCCAAGGTTCTTCCAGGCCTGGTTGCGCAATCGATATGCTGATACAATTTAGGGAGTCTTGTTTTCAGATTAGCCTTGTTAAAATCCCCAGCTACAATGAATGCAGCCTCTGGATATATGGATTCCAGTTTGCAAAGAGTCAAATAAAGTTCGTTCATCGATGTGTCTGCTTGGGCGGGAATATATACGGCTGTGATTATAATCGAAGAGAATTCCCTTGGTAGATAATGCGGTCGACATTTGATTGTGAGGAATTCTAAATCAGGTGAACAGAAGGATTTGAGTTCCTGTATGTTGTTGTGGCCACACCACGTCACGTTAACCATGAAGCATACGCCTCCGCCCCTCTTCTTACCAGAAAGATGTTTGTTTCTGTCGGCGCGATGCGTGGAGAAACCAGCTGGCTGCATAGAGTACAAAGTTGAGTCGAGGTGCTAAAGGAGCTCCTTAAACTTGACCCCTTAAAACCATCTGGTTCAGATGGTTTAAGCCCTTTCTTCTTTAAAGTGCTGCCCCTATCATCGCCAAGCCTATCTCTGACCTCTTTAACCTGTCTCTTCTCTCTGGGGAGGTTCCCATTGCTTGGAATGGAGCCACGGTTCATCCTTTATTTAATGAGGGAGATCAAGCTGATCCTAACTGTTTTAGACCTATTTCTATTTTGCCATGTTTATTAAAAGTGTTGGAAAACTTGTCAATAATCAACTGACTGGCTATCTTGATGTCTATATCATGCAATCTGATTTCCGCTCAGGTTATGGATATGTCACTGCAACCTCAAAGGTCCTCAATGATGTCAGCATTGTCCTTGATTCTAAGAAATTATGTGCTGCTATTTTGTTTTTGACTTGGCCAAAGCTTTTAATACAGTAGACCATTCCATTCTTGTGGGCTGGCTAAGGAGTATTGGTGTCTCTGAGTGGTCTTTGGCCTGGTTTGCTAACTGCCTCTCTCAAAGAGTGCAGTGTATAAAGTCAATACATCTGCTGTCTCAGTCACTGCCTGCCACTAAGGATGTACCCGAAGGCTTGATCCCAGGCCCCACGCTCTTCTCAATTTACATCAACAACATAGCTTAGGCAGTAGGAAGCTCTCTTATCCATTTATTTGCGGATGATACAGTCTTATACTCAGCTGCCCCCTCTGATTTTGTGTTAAATGCTCTACAACAAAGCTTTCTTAGTGTCCAACAAGCTTTCTCTGCCCTTCTGACCCACGGTGAACACCCCCAAAACAAAGGTCATGTGGTTTGGTAAGAAGACTGCCCCTCTCCCCACAGGTGTGATTTCTACCTCTGGAGATTTAGAGCTTGAGGTAGTCACTTCATACAAGTACTTGGGAGTATGGCTAGACAGTACACTGTCCTTCTCTCAGCACATATCAAAGCTGCAGGCTAAAGTTAAATCTAGACTTGGTTTCCTCTGTCATAATCGCTCCTCTTTCACCCCACCGCCAAATTCATTCAGATGACCATTCTACCCATGCTAGATTACGGAGAGAGGTGCTCTCGAGCGGCTACATGTTCTTTACCATTCGGCCATCATATTTGCCACCAATGCTCATTTTAGGACATATCACTGCACTCTATACTCCTCTATAAACTGGTCATCTCTGTATACCCGTCGCAAGACCTGCTGGTTGATGCTTATTTATAAAACCCACTTGGGCCTCACTCCCCTCTATCTGAGATATCTACTGCAGCCCTCATCCTCCACATACAACACACATTCTGCCAGTCACATTCTGTTAAAGGTCCCCAGAGCACGCACATCCCTGGGTCCCTCTTCTTTTCAGTTTGCTGCAGCTAGCGACTGGAACGAGTTGCAACAAACACTCAAACTGGACAGTTTTATCTCATCATTCAAAGACTCAATCACGGACACTCTTACTGGCAGTTGTGGCTTCTATGCGTGATGTATTGTTGTCTCTACCTTCTTGCCCTTTGCGCTGTTGTCTGTGCCCAAAAAGATTTGTACCATGTTTTGTGCTGCTGCCATGTTGTCTTGTGTTGTTGCTACCATGTTGTCATGTTGTGTTGCTACCATGCTGTGTTGTCATGTGTTGATGCCTTACTATGTTGTGGTCTTTATGTGGTGTTGTGTTGTCTCTCTTGTTGTGATGTGTGTTTTGTCATATACAAAGTTTAAGTCTGAAGTTCACATACACCTTAGATAAATACATTTAAACTCAGTTTTCACAATTGCTGACATTTAATCCTAGTAAAAATTCCCTGTCTTAGGTCAGTTAGGATCACCACTTTATTTTAAAAATGTGAAATGTCAGAATAATACTAGAGAGAATGATTTATTTCAGCTTTTATTTCTTTCATCACATTCCCAGTGGGTCAGAAGTTTACATATTCTCAATTAGTATTTGGTAGCATTGCCTTTAAATAGTTTAACTTAGGTCAAACATTTTGGGTAGCCTACCACAAGCTTCCCACAATAGGTTATGTGAATTTTGGCCCATTCCTCCTGACAGAGCTGGTGCAACTGAGTCAGGTTTGCTGGCACACACTTTTTCAGATCTGACCACAAAATTTCTACAGGATTGAGATCAGAGCTTTGTGATGGCCTCTCCAATACCTTGACTTTGTTGTCGTTAAGCCATTTTGCCACAACTTTGGAAGTATGCTTGTGGTCATTGTCCAATTGGAAGACCCATATGCGACCAAGCTTTAACTTCCTGACTGATGTCTTGAGATGCTGCTTATATATATTCACATAATTTTCCGACCTCATGATGCCATCTATTTTGTGAAGTGCACCAGTCCCTGCTGCAGCAAAGCACCCCCACATCATGGTGCTGCCACCCCCGTGCTTCACGGTTGGGAAGGTGTTCTTTGGCTTGCAAGCCTCCCCCTTTTTCCTCCAAACATAACAATGGTTATTATGGCCAAACATTTTTATTTTTATTTCATCAGACTAGAGGACATTTTTCCAAAAAGTATGATCTTTGTCCCCGTGTGTAGTTGCAAACCGTAGTCTGGCTTTTTTTTATGGCGGTTTTGGAGCAGTGGCTTCTTCCTTGCTGAGTGGCCTTTCAGGTTAAGTCGATATATTACTCATTTTACTGTGGATATAGATACTTTTGTATCTGTTTCCTCCATCATCTTCACAAGGTCCTTTGCTGTTGTTCTGGGATTGATTTGCACTTTTCACACCAAAGTACGTTCATCTCTAGGAGACAGAACGCGTCTCCTTACTTTTTTTGTCTTGGCTGATTTCTTTTGATTTCCCCATGATGTCAAGCAAAGAGGCACTGAGTTTGAAGGTAGGCCTTGAAATACATCCACAGGTACACCTCAAATTGACTCAAATTATGTAAATTAGCCTATCAGAAGCTTCTAAAGCCATGACATCATTTTCTGGAATTTTCCAAACTGTTTAAAGGCACAGTCAACTTAGTGTGTGTAAACCTCTGAGCCACTGGAATTGTGATACAATGAATTATAAGTGAAATAATCTGTCTGTAAACAATTGTTGGGAAAATTACTTGCGCCATGCACAAAGGAGATGTCCTAACCGACTTGCCAAAACTATAGCTTGTTAACAAGATATTTGTGAAGTGGTTGAAAAACGAGTTTTAATGACGCCAACCTAAATGTATGTAAATTTCTGACTTCAGCTGGATATGTGCAGTGGCATATACAGTGCATTCGGAAAGTATTCAGACCTCTTCAGTTTTTCCACATTTTGTTACATTACAGCCTTATTCTAAAGTTGATAAAATATTTTTTCCCTCATCAATCTACACACAATACCCCTTAATGACAAAGCAAAAACAGGTTTTTAGATGTTTTTTCAAATTTGTAAAAAAATTAAAAACAGATACCTTATTTACATAAAAATTAAGACCCTTCCCTATGATACTCGCATTGAAGGTCCCCGAGAACACAGTTGCCTACATCATTCTAAGGATCGGACCCTTTTTAAATGTTTGCCTAAAACGACATACACAAATCTAACGGCCTGTAGATCAGGCCCTAAAGCAAAGACAGGCATTTTCCTGGCACAGTTTTAAAGGAAACACTTCGAAGTTTGTATAAATGTGAAAGGAATGTAGGAGAATATAACACATTAGATCTGGTAAAAGATAATACAAATAAAAAAAATAATTTAAAAAATTGTACCATCCTCTTCAAATGCAAGAGAAAGGCCATAATGGATTATTCCAGCCCAGGTGCAATTTACGTATTGTCCACCAGATGGCAGCAGCGTATTGCAAAAATGTTGGTCTGATTCACTGAACCATTGCATTTCTGTTATTTTTTTTATCAAGACTGCCCAAATGTGCCTAATTTGTTTATTAATAACTTTTTATGATCAAAACTGTGCACTCTCCTCAAACAATAGCATGGTATTATTTTACTGTAATAGCTACTGTAAATTGGACAGTGCAGTTAGATGCACAAGAATTTAAGCTTTCTGCCAATATCAGATACAGTGCCTTGCGAAAGTATTCGGCCCCCTTGAACTTTGCGACCTTTTGCCACATTTCAGGCTTCAAACATAAAGATAGAAAACTGTATTTTTTTGTGAAGAATCAACAACAAGTGGGACACAATCATGAAGTGGAACGACATTTATTGGATATTTCAAACTTTTTTAACAAATCAAAAACTGAAAAATTGGGCGTGCAAAATTATTCAGCCCCCTTAAGTTAATACTTTGTAGCGCCACCTTTTGCTGCGATTACAGCTGTAAGTCGCTTGGGGTATGTCTCTATCAGTTTTGCACATCGAGAGACTGACATTTTTTCCCATTCCTCCTTGCAAAACAGCTCGAGCTCAGTGAGGTTGGATGGAGAGCATTTGTGAACAGCAGTTTTCAGTTCTTTCCACAGATTCTCGATTGGATTCATGTCTGGACTTTGACTTGGCCATTCTAACACCTGGATATGTTTATTTTTGAACCATTCCATTGTAGATTTTGCTTTATGTTTTGGATCATTGTCTTGTTGGAAGACAAATCTCCGTCCCAGTCTCAGGTCTTTTGCAGACTCCATCAGGTTTTCTTCCAGAATGGTCCTGTATTTGGCTCCATCCATCTTCCCATCAATTTTAACCATCTTCCCTGTCCCTGCTGAAGAAAAGCAGGCCCAAACCATGATGCTGCCACCACCATGTTTGACAGTGGGGATGGTGTGTTCAGCTGTGTTGCTTTTACGCCAAACATAACGTTTTGCATTGTTGCCAAAAAGTTCAATTTTGGTTTCGTCTGACCAGAGCACCTTCTTCCACATGTTTGGTGTGTCTCCCAGGTGTCTTGTGGCAAACTTTAAACGACACTTTTTATGGATATCTTTAAGAAATGGCTTTCTTCTTGCCACTCTTCCATAAAGGCCAGATTTGTGCAATTTACGACTGATTGTTGTCCTATGGACAGAGTCTCCCACCTCAGCTGTAGATCTCTGCAGTTCATCCAGAGTGATCATGGGCCTCTTGGCTGCATCTCTGATCAGTCTTCTCCTTGTATGAGCTGAAAGTTTAGAGGGACGGCCAGGTCTTGGTAGATTTGCAGTGGTCTGATACTCCTTTCATTTCAATATTATCGCTTGCACAGTGCTCCTTGGGATGTTTAAAGCTTGGGAAATCTTTTTGTATCCAAATCCGGCTTTAAACTTCTTCACAACAGTATCTCGGACCTGCCTGGTGTGTTCCTTGTTCTTCATGATGCTCTCTGCGCTTTTAACGGACCTCTGAGACTATCACAGTGCAGGTGCATTTATACGGAGACTTGATTACACATAGGTGGATTGTATTTATCATCATTAGTCATTTAGGTCAACATTGGATCATTAAGAGATCCTCACTGAACTTCTGGAGAGAGTTTGCTGCACTGAAAGTAAAGGGGCTGAACAATTTTGCACGCCCAATTTTTCAGTTTTTGATTTGTTAAAAAAGTTTGAAATATCCAATAAATGTCGTTCCACTTCATGATTGTGTCCCACTTGTTGTTGATTCTTCACAAAAAAATAAAGTTTTATATCTTTATGTTTGAAGCCTGAAATGTGGCAAAAGGTCGAAAAGTTCAAAGGGGCCGAATACTTTCGCAAGGCACTGTATGTCTATGTCCTGGGAAATGTTATTGTTACTTACAACCTCATGCTTATCACATTAGCCTACATCTGCTCAACCGTCCCGCAGGGGACCCACCAATCCTGAAGAAGTTTGAAATGGAAGAAGTTTGGAACCACCAAGACTTCCTAGAGCTGGCCGCCTGGCCAAACTGAGCAATTGGGGGAGGGAGGTGAACAAGAACCCGATGGTCACTCTGACAGAGCTCCAGAGCTCCAGAGACAACGCAGGAGTGGCTTCGGGACAAGTTTTTGAATGTACTTGAGAGGCTCAGCCAGAGCTTGGACTTGAACCCTCAAACATCCCTGGAGAGACCTGAAACTTGCTGTGCAGCAACTCTCCCCATCGAACCTGACAGAGCTTGAGAGCATCTGCAGAGAAAAATGGGAGAGAATCCCAAATACAGGTATTCCAAGCTTGTAGCGTCATACCCGAGACTCGAGGCTGTAATCGCTGCCAAAGGTGCTTCAACAAAGTACTGAGTAAATAGTTATGTAAATGTCATATTTCAGTTTTTTTATGGGGTATTGTGTGTAGATTGATGAAGGGAAAAAAACGATTTCATCAATTTTAGAAGAAGGCTGTAACCTAACAAAATATGGAAAAAGTCAAGGCGTCTGAATACCTTCCGAAGTCATTGGGTGCAACACATTTCACGTCGTCTAGGCCTCATCTTTAGCCTAGGTGTCACGCCCTGACCGTAGAGAGCTTTTTATGTCTCTATTTTGGTTTGGTCAGGGTGTGATTTGGGTGGGCATTCTATGTCCTTTTTCTATGTTTTGTATTTCTTTGTTTTGGCCGGGTATGGTTCTCAATCAGGGACAGCTGTCTATCGTTGTCTCTGATTGGGAACCATACTTAGGTAGCTTTTTCCCACATGGGTTTTGTAGGTAGTTATTTTCTGTTTAGTGTTTGCACCTTACAGGACTGTTTTGGTTTCATTTATTCTCTTGTTACTTTGTATTAGTGTTCAGTTCAATAAACAATCATGAACACTTACCACGCTGCGCTTTGGTCCGACTACTCTTCCTCATCCGAAGACAAAAATCGTTGCACTAGGCATGGTCTACGGTCAGTGACATTGGAAACTGTACAATAACATCCATTACTCTAACTTAGACTACATAGGCTAATAATGATGTGACTATAAAATAGGTCAAATAAAAAAATTGGTAGAGGTAGTCACTATCTAGGCTATTTTAGGCCTGCCTATGACATGGGAATTCATGGAAAGGATAGCACATAAAAGATGGGATGATTTGTAATAGCTGAGACTCTATGCCACAATTTTGGCTGTTTTGTAAAATGTCCATAAGATATTCATTCACCCATTTAGCCTACAGGGTAGGTGTGTGTGTTCCTGCCTGTGTGCATGCATGAGCGTGTGTGTGTGAGAGAGAGAGGGTGATCAAGAACACGTTGAAAGAGAGCGAAAGATTATGTTCACAATATAATGATGACAGCTAAATTAGTGGGTATGTGTATGTATGTGTGTGTTTGTACGCCCTAACACAGTGTGGCTGTTGTGGGGGTGGAGGATGGTGTTTACAGAAGGACACTGCTAAGCCTACTGGTCTATTAAAATGCGCAACAGAAACCGTTTACTCCAAACGCTCGCACAACGTTTCGTAAAAGCTGTTGGGTTCTTAAAAAAACGGAAATTGTAGTTCATTTTAATTTTATGGTTTCCGCTCATTGCCTTTCCAATCCGAATAGTGTACGAAGTGTTTGGCACAAGCTGCACACATCTGTAAATGAACAATTCTTCCACGCTCCAAAGCGGAAGTAAGTTCCATCCAACTTCTTCCACCCGCTTTTTTTGTGTGTTTTTTTTTATTTTTAATTAAGGACACGACTGAACTACACTTTCGGAACTCAACAGCTTTCGGATTAAACAGATGAAACGTTTTGCAATGGAATCTGGCTAACGGTAGTTTTTCAGGTGTGATAAATAGCGCAAGACAAGTCTATGGCCATGGCCAAATAATATGTTTTGCTGCCATCTTGTGGCCACATATGTTACATGTATGGATGGGACAGTCTCCAACTTCATTCATTACCGAAACAATTGAGAGGCGACAGCAGGGTTTGAACCATCACATTTTATGGTTACTGGGCACTTAACTTTCTGAGCCATTTAATATCGAGACCACTTGGCAGTGGCTCATTGTAGGCTTCTGCTAACACGGAGGCTATAGAACTAGTTGGCTAGTCAGTATATGCCTAACACCATAGAGTTACAATCCCAGTGACTACTTTGCATTTTAGCAGATGCTCTTATCCAGAGCGACTTACAGGAGCCATTCGGGTTAAGTGCCTTGCTCAATGGCGCGTGGACAGATTTTTCAAACGCTCTTCACGGATAGGCTACCTGGCCGTCCCGGTAGAACACCCTAACACATTCACACGGGTTGATTTTCAAACATACTTTGTAGTAAAACACAGGACAGCGACAGTGGGTCCACAGTTTATCAATACAAAAAGGAATGCAGCCTCACACATTACAGTCAACAACATACAAGCGCCCAGCCGTCCTACGCTAGGGGTTTCTCTTCGACCTTTCTTTCCTGGAACACACATAGCAGAGGGACAAGACGTTAACAACAGAGCTCACTGGATCTTCACTGGATATTCTCTTGTGGAAATAGTGACTGTTACAATGCCATTTATATTCCTCCCTTCAGGTGTAGTAGATCTAACATAGACAAGTATTTAACTTGTGGATTTTGGTACGACTGTAAATGAATGCCTGAATTACTGGTACTATTACATATAGTAGTAATATGTATAACTGATTCATTAGGAGTACGGTATTGTACAGTACATTGTGGACCATGATTCCTCATTCATGAATAATCTCGTATTCTTCCAGTACCCAAGAAACACTTGGAGGAGAGAAGTCAAGGCAGAAATGACTGAGAGCTGCCACAACTGGTGTGACCTGGAAAAATGTGTCCCAAACCGAGTGAGATGGAGGGCATTCATCAACGGCCTACGCTCCTTATAGGAGCCAAGCTCTTCAGCCAAGTTTGTCTTCAAGACCCCTTACTCTATGTCTCAAAATGACCAGCAGATGTCACTTAAATACTGCTTCACAAACTGCTTTCTCTGAGAGCAACTTGCTCAATGGATCCCTACGGTTTCTTCAACACCACATATTCATTGATTGACCGGTGGAGGAGGGATGTGGACTGCCTCTCATACTCAAGATGTAGCCTATATCTCCTCTTATTTGTATTCCATTGTCTGATATGAGGACACTCACCCCGGGCTTTCCACACCTGCGGATTTTGTTGCCTAGGGGATGAGAGAGAAAACCAATCAGTGAGTAATGATGATGCAGCCTATTACAGCACTCCCCATGCCCCCAGACAGCAAGGTAATAGAGAACACTATCGATAAATTGGTTTAAGGTGGGGTTGTTTAATCGCTTTAAATCAGTCAGGTTGGAGAGAGTGCACACACACACACACGCACACACACATACACACACACACACACACACACACACACACGCACACACACACACACACACACACACACACACACACACACACACACACACACACGCACACACACACGCACACACACACACACACACAGTCTGGCCTGGAGACTCACTGGCCAGCAGGAGAACCGACAGGATCATGATGACTGCAACGAAGGTCAGACCTCCAATACGAAGAGTCTGGTAGTCTACAACACAGAGGACACACTCATCATAAGCTCACCTATGGTAACATATCTCTCTCTGTCTGTCTGTCTCTCTGTCTCTCTGTCTCTCACTCATTCTCTCCGTGCCATTAGGCATTATGAAATTACCAAATGACTATCTTCATCAGAAAACCATTTTTGTGCAGTATCATTTTGTTGTCTCTTACCATACACAAATTCTGCATCAGGGTCGTACTCGGGAGCTGAGGAGAGAGCAGAGAACACAAGATAAGATCCAAGAGGATATCCACACTCTACAGGCCGGTACACTCAGAGGAGTGACAGAAATAGAATAGACAGAGAAACGTACTGTTGTCCCAGCCCTGTGGCTGTTTTTGCCATCTGGGGGGCCTAGGTTTGGGGGCTACCAAAAAACACCTGAGGTACCTTATTGCTATTATAAACAGGTTACCAACGTAATACGAACAGTAAACAAGTGGTTTTGCGTCATACCCGTGGTATATTGTCTCATTTTCAGTACCATGGTTTTCAGCCAATCAGCATCCAGGGTTCGCACGACCCGGTTTCTAACAATATAAGACCGACTCAAAAGTAAACCTGGCCCACAGAAAGTCAAGGTAAATCTCCCAGAGCAGATCACACCAATATGTTGTTTCTCACTCGGTCAACGGGAGGCAGTAGTGACAGAGTGGTTTGTTTGAGTTTGTGAAGGTGCTTTGGGATATGTACTGCAGTGCACTGCGGAGCTAGTAAATAGTAAATGAATGTTTACTATGTGGCTAGAACAATGAGCTAGCACATGATTCCCTGTGGCGTTCTGCCCGTTACCTGACTGGCTAATGATGTACATGAAACATGATCAGGCCACAGGTTGTGGCTATTGCCTGATAAACCCATGGTATAACAGAGACCTGAGACCGGAGGGGACACCTATGGGCATGATCTCCAGGTTGTAAATCTTTTTTTGTGTGTGTATATAGGACAAATGAAATGTATAATGGAAAATCATCATGAACTATAATATAACAAGGAGAGTCAAAACGTTAAACTTCTCGGGGGACAAAACGGGCTATTTGTGTCTAGTACCGGTAATTGAAATTCAGTGATGTAAAACGTACCTCCGGCGGCAGACATGATGGCTGGTCTGTGTGAGTGGCTGTTAGGATGAAGGAAATGAGCATGAGATATACAAAAGCTATATCCATGTCTACAATAACATTTGCTGGGTCCCTAGTCATTCATTGTAGTATAGTATGCTTAGAAAATCTGTTTTTGGTTTCACACCAGCATCGCTGACGGGGTAAAATGAGTCAATATGTAACATATTTTTGTTTGTCTAGTTAGCAAATAATTTATGTCAGTAGCATTACCAATGAAAACAGGAATTCTGTTAGTTCTGAAACCCACTGTCTCGTGGTTATGGATTCAGACAGATTACAATTCAATAATCTGTTTTTAATACATCTGGGGAATGTTTTTTTAAGGGTTTTATCCAGCTTATATGAAAGTCTGTTGACAGGTTTAGGAACTCTAGAAGTCCAAACAAATTGGTTTCGCTGGTTCTTCATATTTAGCCTTGATATCTGACTAATTGCTAGAGAGGGTAGTAAAGATATTGATTTACACACACACACACACACACACACAGTACACAGTACACTGTTCTGTTCTTTTGATCTAAATCTCTGTGCCTTTAATCATTAACTTACATGGATTGTAAGATCCAAATATCCCTGAGTCCATTTTGTTCGGACAGTCTCACGCGTGTGTAAGTACTAGTTGTGAAATATGTGACAGTGTATGTGCCTGTGTGTAAACGTACGTGTTCAAGTATTCTGTGTGTGTGGTTTTTCGATGCATGTGTGACATACTTTAGCAACTGCCTAAACGTCAACTCATTAACCTTGACACCCCCTACAATCACCCTCTGAAAGGCATTCATTCATGTGGGACAAGAATATTACTGCTTTACATGTCCTCAATATGGGATTGTTATTATTTTTTTACTCTGCGTCGTTGGGAAGGGCTCATGAAGCAAGCATTTTGCGCTAAAGTTTACCACCGTTGCGTTCGGCGCATGTGACAAATAACATTTGGTGTGATTTGTAGAGCACCCTGACAAAAGTCAACATCAATAAAAGCTTATCGCTTGTCCGATAATGTTATACAGTGTCATTTTAGACCAGTACAGTTTTCCCTTCCCACTGATCAATATAAATGTATAGAAGAGTAATACACCATGTTATTGATATGATAAAGTTTGGAATCAAAAGCAGATGATGCATGAAAAGCTGGCCCTTTCCCCAACTCCACAGTATTTCCAAACTAGCGAGCAGTGATTGCTTATGAGTTAAATAAACGATAATTCAACAAGTAGGTATACACTCATCCAACAAGTACTCCTCGGTATCACCGAGTATTATGTATTTGAAGCACCGACGGTCTATCAATCTCTAGCCATTACATTCGGGAGATCCAGGCTGGACTCACCTGTGGTGTTGGGAGGCTCCTCTGGGTATGTGAGATCCTCTCAGTTGTGCCTCCTTCTGCCTCTTGTAGCCAGCTGCAGTCCAGTCACCTCCTTCCTCGTCTACCCCCCCCCCCCCCCCCATAATTCAGCCTGTCCGGCCTTACGGCCTTCCCTACCCCACCAGCCATCCATTTACATGTTTATAGGCCTATAAAGCGTGGCCTTCAGAGCCGATATATAGTGTGAGATGGTAACCTTTGGAATCATTTGAGGCGCAGTGTGTTCACATTACTGTGACTAACCTAGGAGGAAATGCACGCCACTTTGTACCCTACTTTTGAAGTAGCACTCCCGCAACCTTGATTGACTTTGAGTTAGAAATGGGCAGGTTTATTGCACTGTCATTGTGTTGTAGTTCTTGGTAGTGTGACTTTGTAGCTTACCACAATTATGAACAGAATCAGAATCAGTGGTTGGTGGCTATTTTTCTCCAAATAAGTCAACTACACATGTAAACCATAACATTACAACTAAAACTGTAGAAGTAAACAAATAGGGGAAGGTTATTGGCGATAGACTCTTTTATTTCGATGTCAAAAGCACAAAATACAGCTATACAGTACAACCTCGTGCACAGAGTGAACAGAGCTAGTTACTTATTGTCGTGACAGTGTGTTTTGTTGTTGTTGCTGTTGTTGGTTGTAACAATGACACTCTGCATAAGACTCCATGCATCTGACCGCGTGACCGTAAGCTTTTACCTGACGTCTGACACAGAGCAAATGATCTTTTCCTTTGATTTCCTTCACCTAATTCTGGCGGCTAAAACTATGACTCTGGCACACTTAGTATCTACACACACTCTCTCAGTCACACGTAAGACCCGCTCTCTCACTAACTAAACGCATGGTCGATCACACAACGCTCAACCGGCTACCGTAACCTCTCAACTAAACAATGAGAGGACACAGATTTGCCGCACTGGTGTGGGTGTGGGAACCGTCCAATCATAGCCTGCCTCTGAGGGCGGTAATCGCCCCGGCTCGGCCAATGACAGAGCAGGAGACTAGATTGGACGGTTGTCTAGGACAAGGCAGTGATACAGCTGATGTAGGAGCTCACTTCACTACAGTGACTACTGTTGGTGAGCTCCTAGTTAACTCTGATGCATTCTTGTGCTTGGTCAGCAAACTGTGGCAGTTGCATTCTCGTGTGCGTGAGGCACAACACAGCCAAATTACACACAACCTCTCAGACACACATACAAACCACCCAAACTCATGTACCCACACATGCACACATATATTGAAATATATATAGCTAGAACTGTATACTGTGTATAGGGTATTTATACTAGTATATATTACATGTACATTACAGTTCAAAAGTTTTGGGACAAATGTCCTTGTTTAAAAAAAAAAAAAAAAAACATTTTTTTGTCCATTAAAATAACCTCAAATTGATCAGAAATACAGTGTCGACATTGTTAATGTTGTGAATGACTATTGTAGCTGGAAACGTCTGATTTTTAATGGATATCTACATAGGCATACAGAGGCCAATTATCAGCAACCATCACTCCTGTGTTCCAATGGCACATAGTGTTAGCTAATCCAAGTTTATCATTTTAAAAGGCTAATTGATCATTATAAAACCCTTTTGCAATTATGTGAGCACAGCTGAAAACTGCTAAAAGCTCAAACTGGTCTTCTTTAGACTAGTTGAGTTTCTGGAGAATCAGCATTTGTGGGTTCGATTACAGGCTCAAAATGGCCAGAAACAGTTTGTCTAGTTTGAGAAACAGATGCCTCACTGGCAGCTTTATTAAATAGTACTCACAAAACACCAGTCTCAACGTCAATGGTGAAGAGGCGACTCCAGGATGCTGGCCTTCTAGGCAGAGTTCTTCTGTCCAGTGTCTGTGTTCTTTTGCCAATCTTAATATTTCATTTTATTGACCAGTCTGAGATATGGCTTTTTCTTTGCAACTGTGCCTAGAAGACCAGCATCCTGGAGTTGCCTCTTCACTGTTGACGTTGAGACTGGTGTTTTGCGGGTACTATTTAATGAAGCTGCCAGTTGAGGACGTGTGAGGGGTCCATTTCTCAAACTAGTCACTCTAATGTACTTGTCCTCTTGCTCAGTTGTGCACCGGGGCCTCCCACTCCTGTTTCTATTCTGGTTAGCGCCAGTTTGTGCTGTTCTGTAACGGGAGTAGTACACAGCGTTGTATAAGATCTTCAGTTTCTTGGCAATTTCTCACATTGAATAGCCTTAATTTCTCAGAACAAGAATAGACTGACGAGTTTCAGAAGAAAGTAATTTTTTTCTGGCCATTTTGAGCCTGTAATCGAACCCACAAATGCTGATGCTCCATATACTCAACTAGGTTAAAGAAGGCCAGTTTTATTGCTTCTTTAATTAGGGTCAACAGTTTTCAGCTGTGCTAACATCATTGCAAAAGGGTTTTCTAATGATCAATTAGCCTTTTAAAATGCTTAACTTGGAATAGCTAACACAACGTGCCATTGGAACACAGGAGTGATGGTTGCTGATAATGGGCCTCTGCACTCCTATGTAGATATTCATTAAAATAATGTGCAGTTTCCAGCTACAATATTCATTCACAACATTAACAATGTCTACACTGCATTTCTGATCAATTTGATGTTATTTTAATGGACATAAAATGCACTTTTCTTTTAAAAAAAAAACAAGGACATTTCTAAGTGACCCCAAACTTTTGAAAGGTAGTGTATATATTGTATATAATCTACCACGTGATAAACGTCATTAAGGACAATTGTTACAAGAGTGAAAGTGATAATAACAACTCTGATAAAATATAGCAAACAGTAAACTCTAGAACCTAAAGACGATAGAAACACAGAATATAAGCTAAACACAAACACGAACAACATTTCTTGACACATCTCTAATTATTAAGAACTGTGGTAAAGGCGATCTGCAAAAAGGTGTCACTGGCTAAGACGACAAACTGGAGACCGACTGTCGCAGAAAGGCACAGGTACACACGAGATCACTGAGACACGTACACGGGCACAGAGCACGGAACAATAGGTTCAAGGTTGATTTACATCTGCATTATCCCCCCCCCCCCACCCACCTCTACACACTCCTATCCCTTGTCCTGTGGTCGCACAGTATTCCTGTTGCATCGTCTTCATTCTTCACAATTCTTCTGCATCATCTTTGTCAGCGTCATCATCTTTGTTGCCATCGTCATCATCATTATTGTGTTGGTCCTTAGGTAGTGGTTCACAGTGGTGTAAAGTACTTAAGTAAAAATACTCTAAAGTACCACTTAAGTACTTTACTATTTATATTTTTGACAACTTTGACTTTTACAGCTAAAGAAAACAATGTACTTTTTACTCCATACATTTTCCCTGACAACCAAAAGTACTCGTTACATTTTGAATGCTTAACAGAACAGTAAAATTGTCCAATTCACACATTTTAAGAGAACATCCCTGGTCATCCCTACTGCCTCTGATCTGGCGGTCTCACGAAACACAAATGCTTTGTTTGTAAATGATGTCTGAGTGTTGAACTGTGCCCATGACCATCCTGGTTTGCCTAATATAAGGAATTTGAAATGATTTATACTTTGATATATTTTTGAGATTACATTTACTTTTGATACTTAAGTATATTTAACATCAAATACTTTTGGACTTTTACTCAAGTAGTATTTTACTGGGCGACTTTCACTATTACTTGAGTCATTTTCTATTAAGGAGTCTTTACTTTTACTCAAATATGACAATTGGGTACTTTTTCCACCACTGGTTGTTCAGTGGCAGATATGGTTGATCGTCAGTCAGGTGGGGAGGCAGTCTGGTTGGGCTGACTCAGTTCTCAGCCTTTGCTTCAGGCTCGGGCTCTGGCTCCGGCTCCTTAGCTGTGTTCGGACAGAAGAGGGGGAATCAAGGAAACTCATATGACCTCATGAAAAGTCATCGAGGTTGGAGTAGTCATTTCAAAGTGGCCGAAACATAGGGGGAACCTAGGCATCGACTACGAAGAATCATTCCCAATGGTTGAACACATCTATGGATTGGTGTCAAGGTTGTTCCAGTGGGTGTGTGAGGGGTGAGTGGGTAGAGACAAATCTCTCACCTTTGGACACGATCAGGGTCTCTGCCGTAGCCTCTTCGTCTCCAGGGGCCCTGCGATAGACATTGGATGTCATGGTGACCAGAGATGGAGAACACAGCCCCATAACAACAGAGCAGAAATATAATCGACCAATCAGGCACAATTGCTGACTTACTTGAGCTTCTTCTCCTGATTGGGACAGCAGCGACATTTTCGGCCTAGAACGCACAACAAGTCATGATCATGATCTTAAAATCAACAATCAAAGAGCCAATAAGTATGTGTGGCGTAGTTAGACTTACTGAAGTATGAAGACTTACTGAGGATGAGGAGGATGCCCAGCGCGAAGAGTACCACACCAAAGACCAGTCCACAGATCCGCAGGCTATGATAGTCTACACAGACACACAGAGAGGAGGGACGGCTACTTATGAAAGTCTTCTTTCATGGCTATTGCAACATTGTCAGTTGATGGGGAAGAGCATCAAGACCCACTTACAGGGGTCTACTTACCATAGACAAATGGGTCCACCTCTTTCTTCTCCTTTTCACCATCTGAAAATACAGGCACTGAGAAAGGCAAGGAAATTAGATACAAGCCATATAGAACATCTAACGATCGTAGCAGTTTTCAATGCTGTACATACCTAGTAGTATAATGGGGCTAACATGGTTAAACACATTGATTACAGACAGGCTACTCACCCTCGGCACATGGGTCTGCGACTGCTGAGAGAGAGCGAGAGAGCGAGAGAAAGAGAGCAAGAGAGAAAGCTTGGATAGGGATCTTGACAGGTTACGGTATTCACATCCAGAGCTTGGATAGGGATCTTGACAGGTTACGGTATTCACATCCAGAGCTTGGATAGGGATCTTGACAGGTTACGGTATTCACATCCAGAGCTTGGATAGGGATCTTGACAGGTTACGGTATTCACATCCAGAGCTTGGATAGGGATCTTGACAGGTTACGGTATTCACATCCAGAGCTTGGATAGGGATCTTGACAGGTTACGGTATTCACATCCAGAGATTGGATAGGGATCTTGACAGGTTACGGTATTCACATCCAGAGATTGGATAGGGATCTTGACAGGTTACGGTATTCACATCCAGAGCTTGGAAAGGGATCTTGACAGGTTACGGTATTCACATCTAGAGATTGGATAAGGATCTTGACAGGTTACGGTATTCACATCCAGAGCTTGGATAGGGATCTTGACAGGTTACGGTATTCACATCCAGAGATTGGATAGGGATCTTGACAGGTTACGGTATTCACATCCAGAGCTTGGATAGGGATCTTGACAGGTTACGGTATTCACATCCGGTTGTGCAATGGCACTGGCCTTGTGGATGATTTGTTGTATGGACTACCTCAGTTACCTCCCCGTCCTCCTCCTCCTCCCCTACTCTATTCTTTCAACCCTCGCTCCCTGTGTCAATTCATTTCCTAAATTCCCCAGTACACAAACACTGTCTGGCCCAGTGCACAAACCCCAGACTTTATATCTGCTCCACAACCCCATTGTGTGTGTGTGTGTGTGTGTGTGTGCGCGCACTCTACTCAGCATGTATACTCATATCAACAGACAGAGAGTCACACTGAATGGGGAGTGAGTGCACGAAAAACAAGGAATTATAGTGGGAGGGAGATTAATGGAGGAAAATGTACATCTGGAGACGGAGAAAGGGAAGAGGATTAATGGAGGAAAATGTATAGTCTGGAGACGGAGACGAGAGACAAAAGAAGAAAGGAGGAAAGGAAGAGAAACCAGAACAGACGGTGTGAACAAAACACAGATGAAAGGATGGAGGGGATACGGGGAGAAGAAAGGAGGGCAGGAAAAGAGGGAGGTGGAAAAGAATGTGAACTGAAGACAGGTGGGAAAAAGCCAAAGCAATAGAATGTGGAAGGTTCGTCCGATTGGCAGACAAACAAAAGTCTGGATAACACCAGATGACATGGATGGCTCAGTTGCTCTCTCCAGTGATGTACTGAACCCATGACTTCAAACTTAGAATCTTAATGGCATAATAATGTGTGTGTGTGTGGCAGAGTTACAGTTAATGCATGTGTGTGTGTGTCATGGCCTAAATATACTTGTGATATGGAGTATATTACATAGTACTTGGAATTTACAGTATAGTACATTATACTTGGGATATACAGTATAGTACATTATACTTGGGATATACAGTATAGTACATTAAACTTGGGATATACAGTATATTACATTATACTTGGGATATACATATCAACACACAGACACACTGTACTACGCATGCAAATGAAGGAAGCCTCAGGCTCTAGAACAAGTCAGTCCATTAATGTTCAGTCAAAACCCCATGCCTGCCATGTCATGCCATGGCCCTCCCCCTGTGTCTCCTGCCTCTCTGTGGATAGAGCAGTAGTGGTGTTGGTGGTAGTGGTGTTAGTGGTGGTGGAGGGGGCACTTACCAGCCACATACACCAGGAGTGAAAAGAGGAAGAACAGAACAGTTTCCATGGTAACTGCAGAAAGAGAGAGAGAAAGAAATAGAGCGAGAGAGAACTGTGTTAGTTGGTTGCATGCCACGCACATACACACCAAGACACACATGCTCACACAGACACATATGCAAGGTTGGAAAACAGCCCCCACATCACCCGTCTATTGAACCAACCTGTTGTGTAACCCACTAAACTTTATTCTTATGACATAACATTAAATGAAACATACACTGGTAGATAGATAATGATACTAAATCAGGCAGCTGTGAGCCCCAATGCCTGCAGACAGATTGGTATTGGTCCATTCATTTTTTACCAATCAAGTGTCTATTTTTCAGAAACATTCTCAAACCAGTACTACACATACATCTTGGTGGGAATAGAAACTAGATGTAAAAGTTGCCAAGCTGCCAGAGTTATGAGAGTAATGGGTTGAAGATGGGCCCACTACAGACAAAAGACAAGATGGTTACAATACCACAGTAGATTCAGGCTTTTTATGGAAAGAAACTTGCCCTCCAGGCAAAGAGATGACACCAATCCCTCCATCGTTTTTCCTCTCCTCTCCTCTCTTTTCCCGTCTCTCTTTCCATCTCTGTTCTCCATGTTCTGTGCCCCACTTCCCATGGAGCGTATTCTTTATTGATACCACCATGAAGATTGCAAGGGGAGAGAACACATTCGTCTAAACAGGACCCAAGCCATTAGCATAGCATCACAGTCCAGATGCTGCTTGTCCACTGTTCACCTCCAAACTCCCTTAAAGACCTTGCCCTTGAAACAGCTTTAAGTGGCGAGCCCAGCCCCATGGTCACAGGGTTGACGTTTTTTCTGGGAGGAGTCATGTTCTGGATGCAGGTCATTTCCTTAATGATAGGGCACTTAGTAATTGGGTAACAAATGGCCTAATGAACTGGTGGAGAGTGGCTTCAGAGCACACATTATGTTGGTCATGTTGAATGCAGGCAATTATTCACTGATCTACACGTTTTGCATATTTGTCATTCATGGCATTAAGAGCAACGCATGCAAAAGCCAAACTGACTTCTCAGTCGAGTACAGTAAGTCTCTACACACAGTTACGTGGATTCATTTTAGTCCGTAAACTGGCTGCATGTTTTACCTGGTTGCATGTTATCACAATTCTACCCGGTAACAGTATGTGTGCTTAATATGCCTGCTGTTTTCTATATCCAGACAGGTTCTGGGTTATGACTGGGACCATAGCACTCAACCACCAGTCACCACAGAGCAAACATTAGTGGGTTGTTATGTCTGGCTCTGTGATGTTGCGTCTACTCCCACCACCCTCCATAGCTGCACTAAATAGGACAATGTTGCATTCATGATCCTCTCATTCAGTCAGTCACCACCCATCCCAGGCCCTATAACCCTGGGCTACTCATAAGCAGGGGATACACAGGCAGGGAGGAAGTCTACAGAGTGGATGAGGATGTGTGGTGAAGGGTAATAGACATCAACAGATGTGGCCGAGGTCTTCTCCGAGAGGGGGGCGGGTTCATCTGAGTGGTGATTGAGGCTTAACAGCTGCTACAACCTCAACACCGTCAAGCGCCGTTGTGACTTTTGACTTTACACCCTCTCGTTGTTCAACACAGCATTCCTATCCTCTTCCTTATTCAATCATCACATCCTGTCCTTTTTACCCATCTGATAGATATATAGATATAGATAAAATATATATATATATAAAAATATACAGTATGTTAATTTGAAGTCAGAAGTTTACATACACCTTAGCCAAATGCATTTAAACTCAGTTTTTCACAATTCCTGACATTTAATTAGAGTAAAAATTCCCTATCTGAAGGTCAGTTAGGATCACCAATTTCTTTAAAAAATGTGAAATGTCAGAATAATAGAGAGAGAATGATTTATTTCAGCTTTCATTTCTTTCATCACATTCCCAGTGGATCAGAAGTTTACATACACTCAATTAGTATTTGGTAGCATTGCCTTTCAATTGTTTAACTTGGGTCAAACGTTCCGGGTAGCCTTCCACAAGCTTCCCACAATAAGTTGGGTTAATTTTGGCCCATTCCTCCTGACAGAGCTGGTGTAACTGAGTCAGGTTTGTAGGCCTCCTTGCACGCACACTCTTTTTCAGTTCTGCCCACAAATTTTCTATAGGATTGAGGTCAGGGCTTTGTGATGGCCAGTCGAATACCTTGACATTGTTGTCCTTAAGACATTTTGCCACAACTTTGAAAGTATGCTTGGCGTCATTGTCCATTTGGAAGACCCATATGCGACCAAGCTTTAACTTCCTGACTGATGTCTTGAGATGTTGCTTCAAAATATCCACATAATTTTCTCTCCTCGTGATGCCATCTATTTTGTGATGTGCACCGGTCCCTCCTGCAGCAAAGCACCCCCACAACATGATGCTGCCACCCCCTTGGTTCATGGTTGGGATGGTGTTCTTTGGCTTTTTCCTCCAAACATAACGATGGTCATTATGGTCAAACAGTTTTATTTTTGTTTCATCAGACCAAAGGACATTTCTCAAAAAAGTACAATCTTTGTCCCCATGTGCAGTTGCAAACCGTAGTCTGTTTTTTTATGGTGGTTTTGGAGCAGGGGCTTCTTCCTTGCTGAGCGGCCTTTCAGGTTATGTCGATATCGGACTCGTTTTACTGTGGATATTGATACTTTTGTACCCGTTTCTTCCAGCATCTTCACAAGGTCCTTTGCTATTGTTCTGGGATTGATTTGCACTTTTCACACCAAAGTACGTTCATCTCTAGGAGATAGAATGCATCTCCATCCTGAGTGGTATGACGGCCGTGTGGTCCCATGGTGTTTATACTTGCGTACTATTGTTTGCACAGATGAATGTGGTACCTTCAGGCGTTTGGAAATTGCTCCCAAGGATGAACCAAATTTGTGGAGGTCTATAATTTTGTTTCTGAGGTCTTGGCTGATTTCTTTTGATTTTCCCATGATGTCAAGCAAAGAGGCACTGAGTTCGAAGGTAGGCCTTGAAATACATCCACAGATACACCTCAAATTGACTTAAATGATGTCAATTAGCCCATCAGAAGCTTCTAAAGCCATGACATAATTTTCTTAAATTTTCCAAGCTGTTTAAAGGCAGTCAACTTTGTGTGATACAGTGAATTATAAGTGAAATTATCTGTCTCTAAACAATTGCTGGAAAAATGACTTGTATCATGTACAAAGTAGATGTCCTAACCAACTTACCAAAACTATAGTTTCTTAACAAGAAATGTGTGGAGTGGTTGAAAACGAGTTTTAATAACTCCAACCTAAGTGTATGTAAACTTCCGACTTCAACTGTATGTATGTATGTATGTATGTATGTATGTATGTATGTATGTATGTATGTATGTATGTATGTGTGTGTGTGTGTGTGTGTGTGTGTGTGTGTGTGTGTGTGTGTGTGTGTGTGTGTGTGTGTATGTATGTATGTATGTATGCATACATGTATGCATGTAGAGAGGGAGGCATAGAGGACCCCACTTAGAACTCTTACACATAAGCTACCTTGCTAATGGTACTGATAGCGCGTTAACATAGCAAAGGTAAAGGCGAAGTGACACCTTGGATGACATTTAGGGGGATTAGGCACCCTTATCAAAGCTCCAGACTTCTACTACTAGTCTACACTATGTTAGACACAATCAAAACACAGGACTGAGCAGCACAGTACAAGCTATTAGTCCAACCAGAACTAAGTATTTATATTCAAAACCCTTTTAACCTTTTCAACAAGCTGATAAGGAGGGATAGGAAAAGGCTGACAGCGAATGGGGCGAGGGAGGAGGCTGGGGCATGATAGCAAATACAAGCCACTGAGGTCAATTCAGTAGTGTTTACCTCAGAGTTGAATATTATGGCTCTGCAATATTGCCTAAAAATCATATTTCCAATTTTTTATAATGGCCGATTCACAATCTATACTGTACCTCTAAATAAACGTTGTTGCACAATTCAAGGTCAAATGCACCGTATTTCAAACAGTCAGCAATAATCTAATTGAATTAAGGGCTTTTGAAATTATACTTAGGCAACATTTTCCAGAATCAACCTTCATTGATACTCCTATTTAGTAGTGTCTGTTCTGCGCGCAATTTGAAGAGGTGGGACATAACAAACTTATGGTTAGAAAGGTTAACGTCTCCTCTATTACAGTAAAATAATGTCTCCATGTGTTGCGGTGTCCGTATGACCGATTCTGTTGGAACAAACCTCAAATGCAAATAGCGAGTGGAAACCGCTTGTCAGAGAGGAAGAAGTGATCCCTCATCTTTGTTTTTTGTGAGTGGCAAGGGGAGGGACTTGGTGTGTGGGTGTGGACATAGGAAGGTGCACACAGCACAGAAGGAGCGAAGGAGACGAGACCAAAAAAGACAACGTAAGAACAAGCGGACATAAACGCTCATGAAAACAAAACAAATGTAAAAATGTGAATCTTGCCATACAGGCATTTGGAATCGCACTAAAACATGCATTCTAAATAATTGAGTTAATTCTATACGTCGCCTAGCCCTAACTGACAGTGAGGAATGACCTGCTGTCCACTGTCTAACGATCAGGACCAGAGGGCAAGAAAAACATAATGTCAATAGTCTGAAATTCCACCCAGTGGGAAAGTGCAATTCAACCAGTTCTACCTCTCAGATCAGAGGTTGACAATTTGGCCATATCTCTAAGAATCCCGTGGGAAAGCTGCTGTTGGGGTGTGGCACCGCCAGCCAGGCCAGCGCTAGTGACACAGACACTCGAGTTCACCTCCCTCGCTAGAAATGAGAAGTGCCACCCGATTCACTGGCCTCTATGCCTCTCCTTAACCCACTTTTGTCACGCCATTGTTTGTATGTGTCACGTTTCAGTCCCATGGTGCTGCCAGCACCTCGCTTTGTCTGAGCTAGGAGGGGGATGGGTAGAGCAGAGGGGGGAAGGGCAGGCAGAAACGGAGGCAGAAGCAGCGGCATCCTGGGGTGACGTCGGTGTGGACATCTACAGAAGCAACAATCCCCAGGGAGGGAGCTATGACTCGAGCCCAAGACCATGAATGATGAATTATGCATGTGGAAGAAGACATCGGAATGAACGTCATAGTGGAAATGATGTCGTGTGTTGTGACCCGTTGTTTATCTTCCTTCTCTGTGTGAGTGTGAATCTTTTCACACCTCAACGCTCGCGCCTTTGTTTGCGAGTGTCTAGGCCATGATCTTAGAAAGAAAATGGTTCCAAAAGGGTTCCATGTAGATCACTTTTTGGTTCCGTGGTTCTACGTGGAGCTCAAACTGTTAAGGGTTGTACATGGGACTCGAAAGGGTTCTACTTGTTACCAAAAAGGTTTCTTCAACGGGTACTCCTATGAGGACAGCTAAAGAACCCGTTTAAATCCTAGATGGCACTTTTTTTTCTAAGAGTTTAGAGTGTATGGTTGTGTGAAATGAAAGTTGGGAGCATTGTGATCGAACTGCTGGAGCATGATTCCTCTATGGATCTTACCCATTATTGTTATTTCTATGTCAATTTGGTACTGATCGCTATTTCTCTGGGACACCCAGACTCATGTAAAAGTTCCCATATCTACAGTGGCAAAATGTGAAACATTTGGAAATACCTGGATTTCTGCCTAAATTGGTCATCAAATTTCATCTGATCTCCATCTAAGTCACAACAGTAGACAAAACACAGTGCGCTTAAACTAATAACACACAAATGATTGAATCTTTCTTGTCTATATTGAATACATCAGTTAAACACTCACAGTGTAGGTTGGGAAAAAGTATGTGAAGCCCTAGGCTAATGACTTCTCCAAAAGCTAATTGGAGCCAGGAGTTAGCTAACCTGGAGTCCCAATCAATGAGACGAGATTGGAGATGTTGGTTAGAGCTGCCTTGCCCTATAAAAAACACTCACAAAATGTGAGTTTGCTATTCATAAGAAGCATTGCCTGATTTGAACCATGCCTCGAACAAAAGAGATCGCAGAAGACCTCAGATTAAGAATTGTTGAATTGCATTAAGCTGGAAAGGGTTACAAAAGTATCTCTAAAATCCTTGATGTTCATCAGTCCACAGTAAGACAAATTGTCTATAAATGGAGAAAGTTCAGCACTGTTGCTACTCTCCCTAGGAGTGGCCGTCCTGCAAAGATTGCTGCAAGAGCACAGCACAGAATGAGGTTAAGAAGAAGCCTAGTGTCAGCTAAAGACTTACAGAAATCTCTGGAACAATGCACCTTGGTATACAATGCATCTCTGGAACAATACACCTTGGTATAGATTCTACAAGTGTCTGGGCATTGTCATCCTATGGAGGCATAGCCATAATCATCCTGGAAGAGATGAATAGAAATGGTTCACCAGAATGGCTATGATTTTATTGCCGTTTACCATGCCAGGAAAAAGCAACCCACACCAGAGCTTCCAGAACTCTCATTTACTCAAGTGTTTCCTTTATTTTGGCAGTTACCTATAGCTCTCCACAATGTCGCTGCCTCTGATTAGCTCTCAGGCGTGTGTGTGCGTGCCACATCTGTCGCTTTACTACAACTTTCTCATTCTCATTATGTGTTCCAGACGTATTATAATACAACCCAAATTGAACAAGCAAATGATGAATTAGCACAAAATACAGGGCATCAAGATCCTTTCCGGAGCAAGACCCATGCCTTATGGCTTAGCATCTTTGCCATCACCGTGATTGTAAATCTCCATGACAACAAGACATTGGACGTGCCTACTGCCATGGTATTGCTATGGCAACTGTTTCCATCAGCTGACTACTATTCGAAGTACCAAATACTGTCGGTGAGGGATGTGTGCCGAGTTGGAGGGAGGTGGGCTCGAGATGGTATTGTCATGAAAAACTTCAGTACGTGAGAAGAGAAGAAAGGGGTGGGACACAGTGATGAGATTCAATCGTTAATTAATCCTTGTTCACGCTCAACATAAGCCTTTATACAATGGGGTCGTTCCACTAGAAGAGTGCCTTTTCATATTTTAAGTAGAAATTGTGCAGTAATATTTAATTTAAATCTATTATATTAAGCTCCCTTTAATTAATACAGACCACATGTCAAATTCCATAAATCAGATTTTTATCATGAAAAAAAAGATTTGCTAAAGTAACAAAATTCTGCCTTTTGACATGCCCCTCAGCGCACCCTCTGACTTCTAGGAAGATTTTAACCCACGTAACTCCCAACATTTCTCCAGGTTTTCCCCCATCATTGTAAAGCCCTAGTTATTTTGTTGCTTTGAGATCAACCCTGCTCCGTGAACTGAACTCTCGTTTTAATATGGTGAAACCATTTATTTTTTAAATATATTTTTTCAAAAGAAACATTGCACATCTAACAATCAAATCATAGTGTTAAGGCAGGTGAGCTGGTTCTACTCCTTTTGGACATGTTCGGGTATTTTGTGGTGGAAAACTGAGCGGGTCGACCATAATACATTACCCACAAAGACCGGCTACAAATGAACATATTTTTATGAAGCTTGCATTCAACTGCCGCTCCCTGTTGCACACAGCAAGCTTCGATTCCCCCTGTCACAGGGGCATATATGGCTTATTTAAGATTAAATCATCAAACCTGTTACTTTATTTGGCACTTAATAAGCGCTTAATATTCATTTTTCAATTTAACTTCTTGAAATGCTAAAACGTATTTTACATTACGTTTACATTATGTCGACCGTGTTGTTTCTGAAATAATGTTAAAATAAGGTGAAATAAAAACATTTTGGGACTTAATTACACTACCCAAAAGGTAATCATTTGGTGGAACGCCCCTACCGCTCATGACAACCAGATGAACGAACACAAGTGCCTCAGTTTAATTATTGTAGGCTACCTACCACATATCCATCATCCACAGATAAGCTTTTTTCGCGCACCCGACCACTGCCCAAAATGGAGACTGGGAGGGACACTAACTCACGAATAATTGTATCAGTTGGTATATTATAGCATTGCTTATAGTGTGTCTCTGGTGTTACCTACATTACGACATAGCCGTAGTTTGCGTAACTGTGCATGAGTGTGTTTTAGAATTTGCAAAGGCGAGATAGTGTAGCTAGCTGATCATGGACACCGTGCCTGGCGCGAGCTCCGCGAGTCTGCCACTTTCACCGATCCTAACCTGTGGCTTTACCACTAGACTTGCCAGTATTGTGGACAGGGGAGTATTCAGGCGCTTCAAATAATTCGTTCTACATACCATTTAGACCTATTTGGCCTAGGACTAATTATACAAACGGTTGAATATTGTGTGCCTGCCCTGCACGAGACGACTTGGCTGAACTAACATCATACTGTGAAAAGGACACACCCTCACGGCACTAGAATCTATTGCATACAAAAACAAGTCGAGACCTTCATAGTTTAGGCCTATTTGAAAAAAGAATAATGCTCTTACAGACGTTATTTTTGTAAAATAAAATGCAATGTGTGAATATATATATATTTTATATCCATCATGCAACTTATATTATGCATGCATAGGCCTATACAAATTGAGACAAGTTCTCAATACATTATTCACATCAATATTTCAGGAAATTAAATGTTGCCTATATTATTTATTAGCCAATACATCCCACTCATTTGACCAGATACCAGATTCCAAATATTTAGCTCCAACTAGGCAGACAATAACACACTGTAGACATGAGAACGCACGCGCCCCTTTTGAATTATGTCGAAAAACAAACATGCCCAATTAATCTTCTTACCTCTTTCTATTTTCTTGACGTTGGGTTACAAATTGATTGACCCCAATCCAATCCACGACAATGATCAGCTTCTTCTCGCAAAGCGTAATTATTGTTTCAATTTTTATAATCTGTGCCTTCTCACTGTTCAATTGCAGTCCCACGAAGGTTTCTTGATCGTCTCTCGCACTTAGAATGCAAAACGTAAAAATAGTTTGCCAATATCTTTGTTGGAGAATCTCAATGTTTCTTCTGTTTGTATTGATTACAAAAGGTCTCTTGATGTCTATCACGTTCTTTCTGTCTGTCTGTCTCCCACTCTCTCTACCTCACACACACGACCCACTGTTGATGTTCGTGAGCATCTAGCCATCTACCCGTAGCTTTCGGCGCGCCAACCGGTTACAAATATACACTGATTGTGTTTTTGATGTAAGCTACAGTGTAGCCTGGGTTGAAACCATCAGTATTGGGAGACTGGAGAGAGAGAGAGATTGACATTAGGGAGCAGTAGAAATGTACACAATTGTTACCTGGAGGAAGAATGGGGGGGGGGGGTCATGATTTTTCAATTTCAGTCAGGGGGAGGGTTTAGTCTTTTTTTTAAATTTAGTCCAGGGGAGGGTTATGTGATTTGAAATCAATGAAATGTCATATTGCTCATGTTTGAGAAGAAAGAAAGAAAGAAAGAAAGAAAGAGAAATTTACATTAGGGAGCAGTCACAATGTCTGGGGGAGGGTTTAGTCTTTTTTTAAATTTAGTCCAGGGGAGGGTCATGTAATTTGTAATTGATCAAATTGATCAAATGTTGTATTGCTCAGGATTTGAGAATTAGTTGCTTATTATAGTATCTCGATGAGTTCCTGATGATGACCCTCGTCCCTGTTTCTCTGCTGGGCGTGGAATATCAAGTGCGCCTAGTGTGGTCTCAATGAAATGATCCATAGCCTATACTATGGGCTATACGAAGAGCATGCTCGGAGAAGCACAGGGCCAAGTTATATTTCTAAGAAAATGTACTTCCTGAGTTTTTGCGCTCTTGGAATAGTGTATATAAACACTAGGATACACTGCATTACACACTGTATTGAATTGGCCTTCCCAAATCAAATTTGATTTGTCACATACACATGGTTAGCCGATGTTAATGCGAGTGTAGCAAAATGCTTGTACTTCTAGTTCTGACCATGCAGTAATATCTAACAAGTAATCTATCAATTTCACAACAACTACCTTATACACACAGGTGTAAAGGAATTAATCAGAATATGCACATAAAGATTAATGAATGAGCGATGGCCGAACGGCATAGGCAAGATGCAGTAGATGGTACATGGTACAGTATATACATATGAGATGAGTAATGTAGGGTATGTAAACATTATATAAAGTGGCATTGTTTAAAGTGACTAGTGATACATTTATTACATCACTTGTTCATTATTAAAGTGGCTAGAGATGAGTCAGTATGTTGGCAGCAGCCACTCAATGTTAGTGGTGGCTGTTTAACAGTCTGATGGCCTTGAGATAGGAGCTGTTTTTCAGTCTCTCGGTCCCCACTTTGATGTACCTGTACTGACCTCACCTTCTGGATAATAGCAGGGTGAACAGGCAGTGGCTCGGGTGGTTGTTGTCCTTGATGATATTTTTGGCCTTCCTGTGACATTGGATGGTGTAGGTGTCCTGGAGGGCAGGTAGTTTGCCCCCGGTGATGTGTTGTCCAGACCTCACTATCCTCTGGAGAGCCTTACGGTTGTGGGCGGAGTAGTTTCCCTACCAGGCGGTGATACAGCCCGACAGGATGCTCTCGATTGTGCATCTGTAAAAGTTTGTGAGTGTTTTTGGTGACAAGACAAATTTCTTCAGCCTCTTGAGGTTGAAGAGGCGCTGCTGCGCCTTCTTCACCACGCAGTCTGTGTGGGTGGACCATTTCAGTTTGTCCGTGATGTGTACGCCAAGGAACTTAAAACTGTCCACCTTCTCCACTACTGTCCCGTCGATGTGGATAGGGGGCTGCACCCTCTGCTGTTTCCTGAAGTCCACGATCATCTCCTTTGTTTTGTTGACATTGAGTGTGAGGTTATTTTCCTGACACCACACTCCGAGGGCCCTCACCACCTCCCTGTAGGCCGTCTCGTCGTTGTTGGTAATCAAACCTACCACTGTAGTGTCGTCTGCAAACTTGATGATTGAGTTGGAGGTGTGCATGGCCACGCAGTCATGGGTGAACAGGGAGTACAGGAGAGGGCTGAGAATGCACCCTTGTGGGGCCCCACTGTTGAGGATCAGCGGGGTGGAGATGTTGTTTCCTGCTCTCACCATCTGGGGGCGGCCCGTCAGGAAGTTCAGGACCCAGTTGCACAGGGCGGGGTCGAGACCCAGGGTCTCAAACTTAATGACGAGTTTGGAGGGTACTATGGTGTTAAATGCTGAGCTGTAGTCGATGAACAGCATTCTTACATAGGTATTCCTCTTGTCCAGATAGGTTAGGGCAGTGTGCAGTGTGATTGCGATTGCGTCGTCTGTGGACCTATTGGAACAGTAAGCAAATTGGAGTGGGTCTAGGGTGTCAGGTAGGGTGGAGGTGATATGGTCCTTGACTAGTCTCTTAAAGCATTTCATGATGACGGAAGTGAGTGCTGCAGGGCGATAGTCATTTAGCTAAGTTACCTTAGCTTTCTTGGGAACAGGAACAATGATGGCCCTCTTGAAGCATGTGGGAACAGCAGACTGAGATAAGGATTGATTGAATATGTCCGTAAACACACCAGCCAGCTGGTCTGCGCATGCTCTGAGGACGCGGCTGGGGATGCCGTCTGGGCCGGCAGCCTTGCGAGGGTTAACACTTTTAAATGTTTTACTCACATTAGCTGCGGTGAAGGAGAGCCCGCACGTTTTGGTATCGGGCCATGTCAGTGGCACTGTATTGTCCTCAAAGCGAGCAAAGAAGTTGTTTAGTTTGTCTGGGAGCAGTCCGTGATTGACTGTAGACCCTGCCACATACCTCTTGTGTCTGAGCCGTTGAATTGCGACTCTACTTTGTCTCTATACTGATGCTTAGCTTATTTGATTACCTTGCGTAGGGAATAGCTACACTGTTTGTATTCGGTCATGTTCCGGTCACCTTGCCCTGATTAAAAGCAGTGGTTCGCACTTTCAGTTTTGCGCGAATGCTGCTGTCAATCCACGGTTTCTGGTTGGGGAAGGTTTTAATAGACGCTGTGGGTACAACATCACCGATGCACTTGCTAATAAACTTGCTCACCAAATCAGCGTTATTCATTAATGTTATTGTCCGACGCTATGCGGAACATATCCCAGTCCACGTGATCGAAGCAATCTTGAAGCGTGGAATCTGATTGGTCGGACCAGCGTTGAACAGATATGAGCACGGGCACTTCCTGTTTTAGTTTCTGTCTATAAACTGGGAGCAAGAAAATGGAGTCGTGGTCAGATTTTCCAAATGGAGGGCGGGGAAGGGCTTTGTTAGAATAACAATGATCCAGGGTTTTGCCAGCCTGGGTCGCACATTCGATATGCTGATAAAATTTAGGGAGCCTTGTTTTCAGATTAGCCTTGTTAAAATCCCCAGCTACAATAAATACAGCCTCAGGATATGTGGTTTCCAGTTTACATAGAGTCAAATTAAGTTATTTCATGGCCATCGATGTGTCTGCTTGGGGGGGATATACACGACTGTGATTATGATCGAAGAGAATTCTCTTGGTAGATAATGCGGTTGGCATTTGATTGTAGGGAATTCATGGTCAGGTGAACAAAAGGACTTGAGTTCCTGTTTGTTGTTATGATCACACCACGTCTCGTTAATCATAAGACATACACCCCTGCCCTTCTTACCAGAGAGATGTTTGTTTCTGTTGGCGCGATGCGTGAAGAAACCAGGTGGCTGTACCGACTCTGATGACGTATCCCAAGTTAGCCATGTTTCCGTGAAACAAAGAACATTACAATCTCTGATGTCTCTCTGGAAGGCAACCCTTGCTCGGATTTTGTCTACCTTGTTGTCAAGAGACTGGACATTGGCGAGTAGTATTCTCGGGAGCGATGCGCGATGCGTGATGTGCCCGTTTACGGAGCCTGACCAGAAGACCACTCCGTCTTCCCCTTCTGCGGCGCCATTGTTTTGGGTCGCTGGCTGGGATCCGATCCATTGTCCTGGGTGGTGGACCAAACAGAGGATCCGCTTCCGGAAAGTTGTATTCCTGGTTGTAATGTTGGGGAGTTGATGTTGCTCTTATATCTAATAGTTCCTCCCGACTGTATGTAATAAAACCTAAGATTTCCTGGGGTAACAATGTAAGAAATAACACATAAAAAAAACTAAATACTGCATAGTTTCTTAGGAACGCGATGTGAGGCGCCAGGCTGCCCTGATTTTGCTGATGTAACAACTAGCTCTCACAGTTTCACATCAGAATTAATGTTCATCCATGTTTCTCAAACTTCAAATTTTTAAGTTGTTTAAAACTTGAAATTTGAAAGTGATTGAGGTTAAATTTAGGCATTAACTCACCATTTTAATGTTAGTGTTAAGCTTCGGCATCAAATCCCGAATCTTAAGGTTAGGCATTAACTAGGAATGGTTACGGTCTCAAAAACTACTTTCTATCGCTGGATTTTAACATGCAACAGTTGGCACCAGAGCCAGATGCTTACATACTTGAAGGTAACAGCACTCACTGTTGCCTCTAATGTCCGGTTTCCATGTCATCTCCCGACATCTTCAGACATGGATGGATGTCGAATACTGACTTGTATCATGGGTGACTTGGCTGGATGTAAACCCTTTTGTGTTGCCTAACCAATGATTGTGCTGTGTATGGTGGCACTTCAGAAGGTGAGTCAAAGGCTTCTTTCCAGACAAACGTTTTGATTTGTAAAAAAAAAAAAAAAAAAGAAGCTATATCTGTCCACGCAGACTAGGCCTACTGATGTCCTGTTCAGTTTGAGACCGGTGGTAAGTTTCCTGCTATAATTGATTATAGTAAAAACAATATGTTCCGTTGCCAATAATGAAGCCATTTATCAGAGTTATTGACCTCACAATAAGCCATATTTAAGCAATTTACATAACTTACATTACTATGAAGCGGCAAATAGACAGCGCATGGTTGCTGAAAGTAGGCTAATTCGAGAAGGCCTAATTCATTCAAAAAGTCTTCATTTTAATTTTGACTTTAGGCTAATAACAAGAGGGCTTTGTGTTGGAGCCTATTTCTTCCTATTCAAGACAGACAAAATTATAGTCTACTATCCAAAGATGTAGATTTTTGTCGGCCAACTCCTTCAGTCACCACGCACTCCTTAAATATCTCAGTGTCAGTGAAGAGATGGTGTGTTGAGTTTTAACCTGGGCTCGAATTGAGGGGGTATGTGAGGTATTATGGCTTTTGTTAAAGAATATGGCTAAAACATAGGCTTACCCCTTGTTAGCTTAAGATCAAAAAAAAAAAAAAAAACATACTTAGAATTAAATAATAATAATGAAACGAAAAATGCGTTATTAGGCTTTACACTCATTCTAAAGCACCTTTGAATTCACTTTTAGAAACACAAGTTTAGCTCGTCTTTGGTTTGAGGATCATGCCGTGAGCTATGCGTGTCTAGTTCATTCATTTAGCCTAGCAGATGCTCATATATTTCCATGCCACAGTCAACACGAATCTATTTTGTGACAACAATATCATGGAATAAAATAGAATACGTTTGAAAATGATAGTTTCCCACATGAAAAACAGTTCGAAGTGCTTGTAGACCATACCTGATGATATGCGGCTGCTGTGTTAAACAACAAGTGTTTTTTTTTCTTGAATTCATTGATGATCAGATACGTCAGTTGTAACTGGTTCTGTTGCGCTACATTTTTTTTTTTTTTTTACAATTGATTGACAACTTCAGCACTGTTCTAAACTTAGACTATCCTCTTTTTTTTAAAAACAATATCCTGTATAGAAATCAAAACGTCTCCTGTGCTGCAGCATGTACTCAGTCGTTGTCATGCTCTGCTGTGGTATTAAAAAAGTATCTGCTTGTCTCCAGTCATGTAAAATGAATTGCACGTAATGCGTTTATTATAATGGATACCCTTATCCGGGGTGGTCTGCGAATCCACTAAGAACAATTGATAAAACCGCATATCTAAGGCTCTGCGCTGTCCTATTAGTGAGGATATGTGGTAGGCATGTTCTCTGCTATCCACTTTACGCTTTCATAATTATTTTGTTTATAGGGGAGGGTCACTTGTTTTCTTTTTCATTGCGTTCAGGGACGGTAGGGTAAAACTATATTTGACTATGGCACTAAGAGGTGATATCCACATTAGTCAACAATAAGAAAGAGACTTGAAAGGACTCCTGCGCAGTTGTGAGTAGGGACAGATTATTACATTAGTTCAACTCCTTTCTTTCCCATGAGTTTCGCGTAATTCACACAAAACAATTTCTGGAGATGAATCACAAATCACATTGCACCGCTAAATTCCGTATAGATGCAACAGAAATAAGCATGCAGTCTCCCCCCCCAAAAAATATTTGTAAATGTTTTTTTTTTTTTTAAACATTGGAGATATGGGAGGCGTTAGTGGATATGAGGGTTGCATAGACTTAGAAAAGAGAGGCCAGCCATCGTAGAACCGCCTTTCTCAGGTAAATATCATAAACATACTTACTGTAAGGTAGTAAAAAAAAAATGTCGTGGGAATTAAAATCATTCAAACACAAAACTGGAATCAGGGAACATAATGTATTGGTGTAGATTTACATATTATACACAGTGTAGCAGCCGTCAGGCATAAATACAGTAATGCATTTTGTGATTTTAGAAGGTACGGTAAAGGAACAAGAAGAACACAAGAACGAATGGTGTTGTGTTAATGTGCAATAGGCCTTTCCTGGTACTCCCCTAGCTATTGGCCACCTTTTCGTCCGCCCGTCTGTCCGTCTGTCTGTCTGCCTGTCTGTCTGTCTGTCTGCCTGGTATAGGACTTCATGGTGTGATGTTCCGAGAGGAACGAGAAAGCAGGCTGCGAGCGGTCTTTAGAGAGCATGTGGGGAGGTCAATGGAAATGAAGTGACATCACGGATTCTCCAGCTGCAGAGGGAACAATGAGAATTCACATACATGTAAGTCAAGGGAGGGTGAGCTGGGTATTAGGTGTGTATTGCATGCTGTGGTTTGATAGAACACAGGCAATCGAGGTAGTTTCTCTTCATCTCACCTGCATCTTGCTGTAGATCCAGGGTAGTAGGCTGGACACCTTGGTGTAGACTCCCGGCCTGTTACTCTGCCCACAGCCACTGCCCCAGCTGGTCACGCCCACCAGCTGCCAAAGGTTGTCACTGGTCTGGCACACCAGAGGACCACCACTGTCTCCCTTTGAGAGGAATGGAGAGGAGGGATGAGTGAACAGGGGCCGAGGTGTGGAAAGCACCTGATACAATATCACTGTATGTTTTAAAGTGGTGGATAGCAGATGAGGTAGAAGGGAATTTGAGTCGGTGGGAGAGGCTATTTTCATCAGCCCCAAGGCAGCTAAGATGACGACAAGCGTTTGTGCAGGAGAGGACAGCTCTGGACTATTGAAGTTCAGAAATATCATGAATAATGTTGGCACTAAATGTTCTAAGACAGTGAGTTAGTTAGACTCTGGGAAGAATACAGAATGTTGCTGTCGTAGAACATCTGGTGTCCATAGGGAGGACAGTTTGCCAAACTCTGCATCTATGGCTGTAAAAAAAAAGGACAGTATATATATATATATTTTCAAAGTATTTTGTATGTTAATTGTATAGAGAGAGATATATATTGTTTTAATTTAATAGCGGTGAAAGGTAGGAGAAAGAGCGTTGAACGAGTAGTGGGCCAAAATTGAACCCATGCTGCCAGCGGTACATTGTACCACCACGGGTGTCACATCTTCTTAAACCGTTGCGTAAATAACCATTACGTGAATTGAGATTTATAAACTTGGTGCGCGCCGTACGTACATACACTTGTTTTCCGTTATAAATCCGACCTGTCGTAAAACTGCGTGTGAACGAAAACCCTCCGTTCCCCCTTTAAGGTGACAATAACGCCTTTCATTTGCTGTATACTCTGGAAAGAAAGAGCAATTGCAGATTTGATCAAATGTTTTTGGAGGTGTTGACAGAATATGAAAATATTTTGCAATAACCTATGCTGTATTTGCCAAAGGACTGTGACAGTTTCTGAAGAAGAAACAAACAATGGCTAATTGTTGAGGACCTGTCAGCAGAACGTTTTAAAGTCAACAGTTTTGCTTTGACATTTCCCACCAACCTAAATATGCTGGACTGCTTCCAAATTCTAAAACATTGTCTAGGCTACTCAACAACAACAAAAAATAGAAATTACAGTAGGTTACTTACAGTAGTTCCATTCATAATTCAATGTAGAATATCAACTGTCTGTTCGCCTGTTAAATTCAACTGTTACGTTATAAACCGCGCCGTCAATGCGATCGTATAGACAGACTACAGCAAAACTTGAAGTACATAGCCTGTCTATTTACTAGGCCCAATTAAATGAGAGAGGCGCGTGGTATTTTTTTTATTACTTCGGGAATGCACCACAGCCAGAGAAGGTGAGGATTTTTTTTCTGCAATGGTTATTAAAAATAAAATAAATAGGAAATAGATTTGTGTCTAATTATTTTAGATTCCAAAAACTAAACACTTTCGCTCTTCTCACTAACTGCATCTTACAATGATGTTTTTTGTTGTTGTTGCCTGTCATCATATCCCACGTTTGTACAAAATACTGTACATGCTTGCAATACAATACTTCAGCCACTATAAAATGTGTGTAAGCATGGTCTGAAATTTACATGGAGGTAAGCATGTTCTCATGTTCTTCTTTTTTATAATAAATGAGTGAGGTTAACAAATGAGTCCTAAGGCCTGTAAATAGAGGGTGAACTGAACTACAGCAGCTGGACATGTACCTGACAGGAGTCCCTGACCCCATTGAGATCACCGGCACACAGCATGTTGTTGGATACACTGCCAGAGTATACCTTGGAGCTGTTACACACACGCACTTCGATGATGTCAACGGTCACCTGCATCAGGGCTTTGGAGAGTTTCGCTGTGAAGGGACACATACAGTACACAGTCATTCTCCAAACACACACACACTTCAGCTAGGGACACAATAGCTAGTTGCTCTAGGCAAACCGTTGCTCTACTGGATATATCATAGATTCCTGCAATGAGAAGACATTGAGATAGGATGAATGATGTGTAGCCTCCTTTCTCCACGTCGGACAGGCCATAGAGCAATTCTGCAAAATACCAGACGGACTGGTTCATTTTATAGCCTAGTGGGCCTGTCTAAGTTGTTGTTGTTTCTTGTGCAAAATGGTCATTATTTGGCTGATAATAATTTTTAAAAGGGCTGGTGTGGGGGCCTCGAGGATAGAAGTGTGTTAGAAATGTCCGGGGTCGAATTCTGTTCCCAGTCCATCCCTGTTGTCTCCCTCTAGATAAGCATTCTGTATGCACTTTCCTTGAGTGTAGTCCATCTCTCCCTCTCTCCACTCCCTTGTCTCTCTCTTCCTACCTGATCCCGCATCTATTGTTCCGAAGCCCGAGATCCAGCATTTGGTTCCACGGGGGAATGTCTGGTCAAAGGCTGGCAAACAGGCAGGCTGAACTGCATCTGAAAAACAAACATACACGCAGGAAGTTAGACAAACAGAGCAGCATACAGGCTTCAGACACGAGAACACACAGTGACAAAAATGACACACGTGTGCACACACACACACACACACACATGAGCGGTGGTGGGGAAAAAGTACTCAATTGTCATACTTGAGTAAAAGTAAAGATACCTTAATAGAAAATGACTCGAGTAAAACTGAAAGTCACCCAGTAAAATACTACTTGAGTAAAAGTCTAAAAGTATTTGGTTTTTAAATATACTTAAGTATCAAAAGTAAATGGAATTGCTAAAATGTACTTAATTGTCAAAAGTAAAAGTATAAAGCATTTCAAATTCCTTATATTAAGCAAACCAGATGGCACCATTTATTTATTTTTATGGTTAGTCAGGGGCACACTCCCAACACTCAGACATAATTTACAAACAAAGTATTTGTGTTTAGTGAGTCCATCAAGACCAGAGGCAGTAGGGATGACCAGGGATGTTCTCTTGATAAGTGTGTGAATTGGACCATTCTCCTGTCAAAATGTAGGAGTACTTTTGGGTGTCAGGGAAAATGTACATTATTTTCTTTAGGAATGTAGTAAAAGTAAAAGTTGGCAAAAATATACATATTAAAGTACAGATACCTCAAAAAATGTCTTAATGTCTTAAGTAGTACTTTAAAGTATTTGTACTTAAAGTACTTTACACCACTGCAAATGAGATTACCATTCTGACAGTGGATTCATCGCAGACATTTAGAGGCAAAGGGCAAATGTTTTTACAGTGCTGTCCCAACATTGATGCTAGTGTTTCCCTAGCGTTTCTCTGATATACAAGGAATAGACCTGGACTCACTAGTGAAGACCACTGGGGAGGCCAGCTTCAGAATGGTGATGTCCTGGTCGTTGGTTACGTTGTTGTAGTTCTCATTCACGATGATCTTCTCCACGAGGTAGGGAGAAGGAAGCTGGTCTTGAGACACCACTCCTCCGTACACAAGCCACTTACTGGCGTCAAGAAACTGGGGGAACAACCTTCAATTGGTGAGGGAAAAAAATAAAATAGATGTTAATTCACGTCATTATTATTATCATTATTATGGTAATACAGTGTTTAATTGAGTTATGGAGATTTGGTTGTCAAGGTGAGGGTTGTTGAGGTGATGAGTCACACTGAGCAAGTTGCTGCACAGATCCACTACTAGTCTGTGTTTTACATGTGAATGTGTAAGTTAAAGGACTGACGTTATACTTATGGCTAATGACGCGTCAACCACATGTCGCAAACTCTGAAATACAAGCTTGAAATCTATTTGATCGGCCCTCTGACTAGTAATTCAAAGTTAAGGACCCTCGCATCATCTGAGTGTCACACCCTGACCTCTTTCACCTGTCCTTGTGCTTGTCCCGACATGCTGAACTCTGACTAAGGAAATGACTTTGACAACAACATTTTGGGCAGTTAAATGCAACAACGAAAAGTAATTTCATCAAAAAACAATCTATATGTTGTTGTTTTTTTACACTGTTTACGAGCATTATAGTTGTACTTTCTGTTCAGGGTTAGAGTAGCTAGCTTGCCGTTAGTCAATTGGCATTCTCAATGAGTTCAAAACGAGTCGGATGTCACTCCGACTTGTCATGAACGCAGCAGAGAGGGTAAGGTGGAGCTATTACCAAGGAACTACATAGCGTGTCTAGAATTAGAGCCAAGGGATCCGTTTGGAACTGAGCATTGTTGTCCTCTAGTCACTGACCTGGGGAAGCAGTGGGCAGCTGTCACCACAAAGTCAGGGGACACCAGGACCCCTCCACAGATATGTGATCTACCAAAGTGTAGAGACAGTTGCCAGGGCCATTGGCCCAGCTTGGCAACAGTGCCCCCTATGATCCGGGAGGTCAACTGCTGACGTCCACAATCTGGGAAAAGGGGAGAAGTGGTCAAAAAGTTTGTATCTAATTGAACTAGAAGTCATATTTCAAACAGAAGGTTGATATAGGCCTGCCTGAGTGCAATATGTGAAATATGAACCGATGAGCGCTCCTTACCAATACACTTCAGAGAGACCGTATTCTGGTCAGGGCAGGAAGAGCTACACAGCAACACAAGATGAATCATGTCAGCAACTCAGGATCTAACATTAAACCACGTTGGAAAACAGGCAGCATGGTTACAGTTGATTTGAAACCTCTTTCGCGAGGCTTATAATGCGGTGTATGATGATGACATAGCATTACGTCCCAAACAGTCATGACAGGTAATGACAGGGAATGACTTAACACCACCATTCCCTCAACATTACTGGGACTCAAATGAGCAAATACAAAAGTGCTAAGATTTGTAGAGGAGTTGAGCTCTCTTACCCGACGCTGACCTGGCCCTGGATGGGTAAAGACGATCTGTTGTTCAGGGTTAGACCAATGGACTGCTGGGATTTCACGGCCTTGGTTGCGAAGGACCTGCATGGTCGCCACACGCACAAACACATTTAGAATCTGTCTGCCAAAGCGATACTAGAATCAATTCCCCTCCCATGAAGGATTCCCAGAAACCCAATTTGCCACAGGCACACCAACCCCGGAGAGAGAGAGGAGCGCAGAGATTCAATCTGAGAGTAAATACTGAAAATGGCAGCAGCGAAATGAGACGCCACTGAGCAAATGTCGGTGCGAGAAAGTAGTCCACGTGAGAGGTGGCGTACACAAATGGCTGTCGTGAGTGAAAGTGGTTACTCTCTAAATGCCAAGTATAGCATGGCTGCTGTGAGAGAAAGTAGTTACTTTGTGAGGAAGCTCAGAAGACGTCTGCTGTGAAACAAGGTGATCTTACTTTCTGAAGCCCAGTTGGGCACAGGTTCGGTTGGCGTAGCTCTGGTCCCATCCCTGGTAACACACTGGGAGGAAACGGTCGTCCTGAGACGTTCTAACCTGTAGAGCACCGTCCGCCCCAAACCTCACTGGAGAGAGAAGGAGAGGAGGGATGGAATACTAAGATACAAGAAAGGGTTATGTTTGTCCTCTCGGCAGACGTCGAGTGTACGTCCACCTGCCCGCCTGGCTTTCTTTTCTGCGCATCTACCTGCACGCATGTTTGTCTTTATGTCTGTCTGTTATGTGCGTGTGTGTGCTTACCACAGTTAGACTCGTCGGTGCCCAGTCGGCAGTCTCGCAGACCGTCACATTGGACTGTGGAGTTGGAGCAGGTGTCATGAACGGGCACGCTCAACTGCTTCTCATAATGCCCCTCATCCTCACTGTCATGGTGGTTAAGGGTGACAGCCGCAGTTGCCAACCTGGTACCGTAACGCACTACCCAGAGAGAGAGAAAGAGAAAGACATGAAATGAAATAGACCAAGAGCAGGGAGACGATGGAAAGGTTGGATGGGCTAGGTTGGGGGGCACAGAGAACAGGTAAGGGTGGGGGGAAGAGGAGAGATGGAGGAAGAGATAGAAGAGGAAGACTGTCAATGCCTGTACAAATACAGTAGGGAAAGGGGAAACCTAGTCTGTCGCACAACTGAATTCATTCAACCAAAATGTGTCATTTAACCCCTGCCGAATCAGAGAGTAGCTTATGAATAAATGAATAAACAGGCATACATGTACATGAGTAACAACATATGAATAAATATAAAGACAACCCTGGCCTTACCTCCGAGCCAGATGGCAAGGCCCAGGAGGAGCAGCAGAACGATGCCTCCTGACCCACCAAAGCACTTGGCACTATGGTGGCAGCATTTACCTTTCTTCTTCTTGTTAGAAAGAGCTGGAACAACAATCACAGCATACACATCAAATAGATATATCTTACTCAGGAGACCATATAGAGAGCATACACTGAGTGTACAAAACATTAGGAACACCTTCCTAATATTGAGTTGCAGCCCCTTTTGCCTTCAGAACAGCCTCAATGCGTTGGGTCATGACCTCTACAAGGTGTCGAAAGACTTCCACAGGGATGCTGGCCCATTTTGACACAACTACAGGAAGCATTGGAGTCAAGTTGGCTGGATGTCCTTTGGGTGGTGGACCATTCTTGAAACACACGGGGAAACTGTAGAGCGTGAAATCCCTAGCAGCATTGCAGTTCTTTACACCCTTAAACCAGACCCCGTTAAAGGGCACTTCAATCATTTGTCTTGCCAATTCACCCTCCGAATGGAACACACACACAATCCATGTCTCAGTTGTCTTAAGGCTTAAAAATTCTTCTTTAACCTGTTTCCCCACCTTCATCTACACTGACTGAAGTGGATTTAAGAAATGACATCAATAAGGGATCATAGCTTTCACCTGGTCAATCTATGTCATGGAAAGAGCATGTGTTCATAATGTCTTGTACACTCAGTGTACCACACGCAACCGCTTAAAACCTCTACGGGATCGGTGTCCCCCCCGCTGAGCTAACGTAGGCTAATGTGATTAGCATGAGATTGTAAGTAACAAAAAAAATATCCCAGGACATAGACATAGCTGATATGGGCAGAAAGCTTGCCATGCTAATTGTTTGAGGAGAGTGCACAATTATGAACTTGAAAATGTATTAATAAACCTATTAGGCATATTTGGGCCTTCTTGGTACAATATTTTGAACAGACATGCGTTCATTGGAACTAAACTTTGCACATATACATCTAAAACGTTGCACATATACTGTTGCCATCGTGCTTCTACACCTGAATTACTTGCTGTTTGGGGTTTTAGGCTGGGTTTCTGTGCAGCACTTTGAGATATCAGCTGATGTACGAAGGGCTATATAAATACATTTGATTTGATTTAGTGGCCAAAATCTAAATTGCACCTGGGCTGGAATAATACATTATGGTCATTCTCTTGCATTTCAAAGATGACGGTATCATCTTTTACCAGATATATTTTACAAGATCTAATGTGAAATATTCTCCTACATTAATTTCTAATTTCCACAAAGCTCAAAGTGTTTCCTTTCAATTGGTATCAAGCAAATGTATATCCTTGCTTCAGGTCCTGAGCTACAGGCAGTTTGATCTTGGTATGTCATCTCAGGCAACAACAAAAAAAGAAAAAAGGTGTTGGATCCGTAATGATAAAATCCGTCTCCTATTTTACATGTCAACTATCATCTACATCTGTCCTAGGTCTGATGAACAGATCTCAGGTGGAGGGGGGAATAGGAAAGTGAAGAGGAAAACAGAATGTGAAGAGGTGGAACGTATTCCAGCAGAACTCCCACCTGATGTTTGAGGTCAATAAGGGATCAAAGCTTTCACCTGGATTCGCCTGGTCAATCTGTGTCACGGAAAGAGCAGGTGTTCCTAATGTTACTACCCTGGGGCGGCAGGGTAGCCAAGTGGTTAGAGGGTTGGGTTGGACCAGTAACCGTAAAGGTTGCGAGATTGAATCCCCGATCTGTCAAGGTAAAAATCTGTTGTTCTGCCCCTGAAACGTGGCAGTTAGCCCACTGTTCCTAGGCCATCACTGAAAATAAAAAGTTGTTCGTAACTTGCCTAGTTAAATAAAGGTAAAATAAATAAAACATGTTCTGTACACTCAGTGTATAGCCACCATATAATGCTGAGAGACATGAGGGAGTTAAAATCACACTTCACAAGGATGTTTTTATAAAACACTTCTGTTTCAACTTGTGTTATTTTACACGACTTTCACTGATGGTTTGTAGTCCCCTGAAAGCAAACAAGGAGTGGAGAAAACTGGACTGGGACAGAACTGCAGAATATAGAGAGTGCTACTCACATATACTGGGCTGGCAGACATGCTGCGCAGCCACTGGTGGGGGATGCTGGGGGATGTAGTATAGCTGGTTGGGAGGAGTGTGTCTTGGACCCGCTCCATAGACTAGCTCTTCATAGGACTGGAGGGGCGGGAGGGTGTGCACCTCAACAGAGTAGTATGGAGGAGGGAGCTCGTTCTGGAGGGGAGAACACAGAGAAAAACAAAACGAATATTCGGATCAAACACCCAACACCCAACGTAAAGGCCCGGTGTTTTGTATCATATTGTACAAAAAAAGGATGATATGAACACTATAAATGTGTGAAAAAAAGGGATGTTTTATTTCCTGATGGTTGCTGGTTGATATTACAATCTACACAGCACCTTCAAAGTGACATCACCAGACGCTATTGGTTTTAAAGTCCCAGTGCAGTCAAAAACGTGATTTCCCTGTGTTTTTTAAAAGAATACATTGTGAAAAAGATGATAATGCCCTTTTAATGTAAGAGCTGTTGGAAATGACCGTCTGAAATGTCATTGTTTTTGGTGGGATGGAGTTTTGGCCTGCCTGGTGACATCACCATGTGGTAAATTCGTTAATAGACCAACAAGAAATAGTTTTCCAAACCTTTCTGGCAATAACAGCTTTCCCCCTCCCCAATCAGACCACTCCCAGAGAGTCCTAGCAAAAATATTTTGGGATAAATCTTTTTTCGCTCATTTCTCGACAATTTTAAGGAAAAACGATTACATTCAGACACTAAAATGTTCCCCAGAAATGATTTGATATTGAGATGAAAATCCCCTGTAAAAACTACCATGCAGGAACCTCCTGATTCTTCCATAAACAATAGTGTATGGGGTGCTACCTAGAGCATACACGTTGATTGCGAAAAGGGCTTACAGATGGTTGATAATTGGTGAAAAGGGCATTCTAGTATCTTCAGGCTAGATGTAACTCATTGTCGGCCATAATAATATCGTCCTTATCGAGCAAGTGTGAGATCCCAAGACTTGAATAACCAACTCAAGCACAATAGAAGTGCCCATGTCTCTGGGCAACAATGTGCTAAGATTCCCAAAGGGCCCCTTATTCATTTCCTCCTCTCTTTAACATGCTCTCATTTCTGCTTTATATTCATCTGCTCCCCATAGCGCTTTCAAGCATCTCAGACAATAGAGCTAATCATCGTCGCCAGGGCCGCAGCCGAGCTCACATTGCCCCCCCCCCGGGAGTCTCTATTGTTGCCACGGAGAAGAAGGGTGGCTCCCATGGAGACAACGGAACAGCAAACTCCAAAAGGAAGTTGTGATTGTCCCCTGTCCCTGTTTGTATCACATACACATGTGATTTGTAACCCACGTCCACACAGGTGATTTGTAGCCCACGTCCACACAGGTGATTTGTAACCCACTTCCACACAGGTGATTTGTAACCCACGTCCACACAGGTGATTTGTAACCCACATCCACACAAGTGATTTGTAACCCACATCCACACAGGTGATTTGTAACCCACGTCCACACAGGTAGTTTGTAACCCACATCCACACAGGTGATTTGTAATCCACATCCACACAGGTGATTTGTAACCCACGTCCACACAGGTGATTTGTAACCCACATCCACACAAGTGATTTGTAACCCACATCCACACAGGTGATTTGTAACCCACGTCCACACAGGTAGTTTGTAACCCACATCCACACAGGTGATTTGTAATCCACATCCACACAGGTGATTTGTAACCCACGTCCACACAGGTAGTTTGTAACCCACATCCACACAGGTGATTTATAACCCACATCCACACAGGTGATTTGTAACCCACATCCACACAGGTGTTCTGTAACCCACATCCACACAGGTGATTTGTAACTCACATCCACACAGGTGATTTGTAACCCACATCCACACAGGTGTTCCGTAACCCACATCCACACAGGTGTTCTGTAACCCACATCCACACAGGTGATTTGTAACTCACGTCCACACAGGTGATTTGTAACCCACATCCACACAGGTGATTTGTAACCCACGTCCACACAGGTAGTTTGTAACCCACATCCACACAGGTGATTTGTAATCCACATCCACACAGGTGATTTGTAACCCACGTCCACACAGGTGATTTGTAACCCACATCCACACAAGTGATTTGTAACCCACATCCACACAGGTGATTTGTAACCCACGTCCACACAGGTAGTTTGTAACCCACATCCACACAGGTGATTTGTAATCCACATCCACACAGGTGATTTGTAACCCACGTCCACACAGGTAGTTTGTAACCCACATCCACACAGGTGATTTATAACCCACATCCACACAGGTGATTTGTAACCCACATCCACACAGGTGTTCTGTAACCCACATCCACACAGGTGATTTGTAACTCACATCCACACAGGTGATTTGTAACCCACATCCACACAGGTGTTCCGTAACCCACATCCACACAGGTGTTCTGTAACCCACATCCACACAGGTGATTTGTAACTCACGTCCACACAGGTGATTTGTAACCCACATCCACACAGGTGATTTGTAACCCACATCCACACAGGTGATTTGTAACCCACATCCACACAGGTGATTTGTAACTCACATCCACACAGGCGATTTGTAACCCACATCCACACAGGTGATTTGTAACCCACGTCCACACAGGTGATTTGTAACCCATGTCCACACAGGTGATTTGTAACCCACGTCCACACAGGTGATTTGTAACCCACGTCCACACAGGTGATTTGTAACTCATATCCACGCAGGTGATTTGTAACCCACATCCACACAGGTGATTTGTAACCCACATCCACACAAGTGATTTGTAACCCACATCCACACAGGTGATTTGTAACCCACGTCCACACAGGTAGTTTGTAACCCACATCCACACAGGTGATTTGTAATCCACATCCACACAGGTGATTTGTAACCCACGTCCACACAGGTGATTTGTAACCCACATCCACACAAGTGATTTGTAACCCACATCCACACAGGTGATTTGTAACCCACATCCACACAGGTGTTCCGTAACCCACATCCACACAGGTGTTCTGTAACCCACATCCACACAGGTGATTTGTAACTCACGTCCACACAGGTGATTTGTAACCCACATCCACACAGGTGATTTGTAACCCACATCCACACAGGTGATTTGTAACCCACATCCACACAGGTGATTTGTAACTCACATCCACACAGGCGATTTGTAACCCACATCCACACAGGTGATTTGTAACCCACGTCCACACAGGTGATTTGTAACCCATGTCCACACAGGTGATTTGTAACCCACGTCCACACAGGTGATTTGTAACCCACGTCCACACAGGTGATTTGTAACTCATATCCACGCAGGTGATTTGTAACCCACATCCACACAGGTGATTTGTAACCCACATCCACACAGGTGATTTGTAACTCACATCCACACAGGTGATTTGTAACCCACATCCACACAGGTGATTTGTAACCCACATCCACAGAGGTGATTTGTAACCCACATCCACACAGGTGATTTGTAACTCACATCCACACAGGTGATTTGTAACCCACGTCCACACAGGTGATTTGTAACCCACATCCACACAGGTGCAGGTCAGTCAGTCTGATAGTGTGCTTTCTCTCCCTGAGGCTGGATGACAGACAGCCAGGGTGTCAATATTGGTTTTGAGTTCTGTCTCTCTTTTCATTGATGGCTTCTCACTTTACATTGTGTGTTTATTTGGGGGGGGGGAATTATTACTTACAATGACAGCCTACACAGGCCAAACCCTGATGACGCTGGGCCAATTGTGCGCCGCTCTGTTGGACTCCCAATCACGGCCGGTTGTGATATAGCCTGGATTCGAACCAGGGTGTCTGTAGTGACGTCTCAAGCACTGAGATGCAGTGCCTCAGACCGCTGTGCCACTTGGGAGGGATGACATTGCGTTTAACTTCCCTAACTAGTTCGATGTTGGGACTTTGGCTGATCTGCCATTGGCTATGTTTATGATTGCGATGACCGACATGGAAAGAATCTGCTTCCTGATGGTACAACATGCATGACCTCCACACTGATTCCCACAACAGATTAGTAGTGTGCTCTGCTCTGCATCTAGACGTGCTGAGGATTGGTGGGGACACAACATTTACACAACATTACAAGATTTTCAGTCAGAGTTTTGATTTCGTAGGGGCTAGGCTGTCGTGATGATCCCAAGGGTCACAAAGTTCATTACATCCTATAGGTCTGGATCATACTGAAGTGTTCGTCTGGTTGAGGATAAAGAGTGCTAACCAAAAATGACTTGTGTCTACATTGGGGTTTCCATGGTAACTTGTCAACCCTAATATTTTTTTTTTTTCCCGAAGAACTCAGTCAGTTACAGGGCATCTCGGTCAAGCCCACTAACTCTCTCACCCTAGAGAATGGACCAGAAGCACTATAAATACATTTAAAAAACACCCTCCCGAATCAAAAGAACCGTCACACAGACCCACCACGCTCCATAGGAAGCCAAGAGGCAGGCATGTACCGTATTGTGTCTTCTCTATCTGAAAATCCCCAAAACACCCACTGTCTGGTTTATAAGCTGCTATATCTCCATTTTCAAACACCTGCTGTATTTGATCAGGAAGTCCATGGAAGGTGCCATTTGACCTGAATCCATAGTATGCACAGAAAGGGTTCATCTCATGGACCTCTATCCTTAGTTCCCCCAAACTATGTGACTGTTTAACACACATCTGTGTGCTGTCATGGTCATTCCTCCTATATTACCATGAATGTATACAATATACCTGATACCTCCCCAAGCACAACAATAAACAAAGATGGAATTTACTGTTATCTGTCTCGGTGACATAGAGTAGACTCCTTGGCTCAGTCAGTAATAATACCGGTTTATAACCTAAACCTTTTCTCTGGTAAACGGCTCCAGTTTCATGACCATAGGCACAAAACGCCAATGCAAATGAACCAGAGTACTTGTACGTGGATGTTCAGTTAGTGTAAGAGCCGGGTTAGCCTGAATTCCCAACGGAATCGACAGAGGTCAATAGACACTGGTTCCCCCCTTGGCATTTTCCAGTAATTACTGTAAAATGATGAGGTTTTAGGCTCCAGTTACATTTCAAATGGCAGACTGTACTTATAAACAATAACGTTGTTAAATACGGTAACTTTGAACGTCAATACCAAAGAGTCCCTTAGAGCTTAAAATAGTAGACAAATAGGTAAAACGGAACCAGCCCACATTGATTGTTGATCCACTAATCGAGACAGATAAATCCTCTGTTGCAGATGGAACTCAACAGTAGCAGGGCGGAGTGGGCCTAAGTCTTATTTTGCTCTCTGCCCCCGTATTCTGGTTCCACAAACCGGGCGAATAGACTCGTTTGAGACATAAATCCACACACCATTTAGATGAAGGACCCCGACGTTCAACACAATATTTTCCACATGGGGGATTCGGCATACGTTCAACACACCATGCGAAGCAACACAGTAGAGATCGGAGACAGGAGGCCACCGCAATGAGGTCATATGGGGCTCCAGCTACACACCAGCTTGACCCTGTGCCTCTAGCTTAGCTCCTAGTAGCATACCAACGCATTTGTTCACATGTCCTGCAATCTGTCCATGATGTGGCAAAAAGCACAACCTTTGAGAACACCAGCCATACACGAGGGAAACTTTTACTTAAAAAAAAAAAAACCCAGCCTGACAGTGAGAGTACGAGTACAGTATGTTCAGTGTGTTCGAGAAAGAAAATAGTGTTGTTTTGGAGGCAGGTGATAGAAGTCAGCCCAGGAGAAACAGACAAAGAACCAGACAAGCAGAGAACAAGGAGGAGAGGATAAAGGAGGAACTTACAGGGTCATGCTTTGCCATCGGACGCTGGGGGAGCAGTGAGGAGAGTGGAGGTGAGACCTGGTAGGAGAGGCTTTTCACAGGGCCACTCAAACAGTCACAGAACAGTGATCAGCGCACGCTGACGCCACATTTGACACTCCCCTCCTCCTTTCTTCTCACTGTCTGTCCCTGAACCCCCTCCACTTAGCCCGCACAGGTGGGACTGCCCCCCCTCCATCCAACCCCTCCCTCTCTCATCTCCTCTTCACAGAAATGGGTGTGTCCCAGTGCGCTACTTTCCCACCTACCAGACCGGTTTCACTGTAGCCAGGGAGAGACAAGGATTGATTCACACAGTGTGGTCTGCTCCATTCCGGCTCAGGTGACACCAGCTGGGCAATCAGAGCCAGGGACCAAAAACGGCGCCCTCTCAGACAGCCACATTACATTGATGTGGCTGATATGTTTCTTATGTCTTCAGTTTCAAAAATTCTGTCAGTCAGAAAAGTCGCAACTTGTGCGATGCAGAGTTTGTTCCAAGTACATAGCAGTGGATCCAATCAAGTATGTCGACATTATATTGAAATATTGAGTTGAAACATCTATGAAACTCAAAGAAATGTACAGAGCAAAATCTTGCTGCCCATTCACAAACTTCATCTTCACAGTCACGTACAGTAACACAGGGATGTCGACGAAATTAACCGTGCTCAGGAAAACAAATAGAATGGCGCCCGTGTCAACGCAGTTCATGAACCTCCGATATCTTACTCATTATTGCATCAAACAGTTGATTAGTGAGGTCAAGGTGTACCGAATGAGCTCAGACTGCATTCCTTCTCCTAGAGAAAGCACAGGCATGCAGACGCCCACCCATACATGCGCGCCCACACACAACTTGTCAAGTAAAATGATCTTAGGGTCAACTTTGAAATCCTCTGACGAGAATGTTGCTGATTTTCATTGGATCAAACTTCTACACCTTTCCAAACAGAAACAAACAGAAAAGGACGGACGGCGGTAAGTAAACAAACGATTCTGAATGTCTCCACTAAGGGAAGAGCTTCCAACCGTCGTCTATGGTCCAGTTTACCATAACAAATGATGACGCCTTTCAGCAGAATATGAAGCAGACTTCAAATCAGCATTTACAGAGGGTGATACCCTGGTTCCTTTCTAGGTTTCTTCCTAGTTTTTGGCCTTTCTAGGGAGTTTTTCCTAGCCACCGTGCTTTTACACCTGCATTGCTTGCTGTTTAGGGTTTTAGGCTGGGGTTTCTGTACAGCACTTTGAGACATCAGCTGATGTAAGAAGGGCTATATAAATACATTTTGATTTGATTTGTGATCTAATAGTACAGTATGTTAATACAAGGCAATGAACACAGACCTTGAGGATGAGTAACGGTTGGCTAATGTAATAGCCATCAAAAGTGAACATGTGTTCATTTATGCTGTCTGTTCACAAGACATAGACATATAGACATTCCAGGAGAGTGCATCTTAAAAAGCGTATCAAAAGATTGCGAACGTGACCCTCAGCTTGACAATTAACTTACATTCCGACTTATCGCCACTAGAGGGTGATAGTGCATGGTACCTCCATTCTGCTATCTCTCAGTCTGCTGCTCTCCGCTGGAGAGCTCATTGTTACGGGTGAGACCACTGTTGTCTCAACTCACCTGAGCTGCATTTGTGTAGTGGTGTCCATTCTCAGAAGAGAAACCAATTGAGAGACCGTTCGAGAAAAAGTACCGATGTTGAATTACTAGAAAAAGGAAATGGAGAGTTGACAGAGCGTGAGAGACAGTAGAGGTTAGAATCATCAAATGAAATGAAATTGTATTTGTCACATGATTTGTGGAATGCTTCCTTAACTCTGCAGAGTTAAAGATAAAGATACAAAATTAAAATAAAAAAAATAGGAATAAATACACATTGAATACCTCAAAACAATAAAGGGTAAAAATAACATGTTATATACAGGGAATACCAGGACTGAGTCGATGTGCAGGGGGGGGGGGGGGGGGATAATAGGAAGTTGAGGTAGCTACTGTATGTACATCAGTGGAGGTTGGTGACTTGAAAAATTGAGGAGGATGGGAGACCCACGGTATTTAATAAAGAGATTTGTAGTACAAAATGATGGGGAGTGGGAATGAGAGGGCTACTCACACCGTGTTGGGAAGGGTTCACAGCAGCGGTTGATTGAGGGTGTGAGGCATGAGGTGTTCAGAGGCTTGCTGTCAGTGCAAGACAGGGGTTGAGGTGTTCAGAGGCTTGCCGTCAGTGCAAGACAGGGGTTGAGGTTCTCATACTGTAGGCTTCAGTGCAGGACAGGGGTTGAGGTGCTCATACTGTAGGCTTCAGTGCAGGAGAGGGGTTGAGGTGCTCATACTGTAGGCTTCAGTGCAGGACAGGGGTTGAGGTGCTCATACTGTAGGCTTCAGTGCAGGACAGGGGTTGAGGTGCTCATACTGTAGGCTTCAGTGCAGGACAGGGGTTGAGGTGCTCATACTGTAGGCTTCAGTGCAGGACAGGCTCATCGTGGACGGATGGTGTTAGAGAAGAGCTCAGCTCTTCCACCGAGGGCAGGACAGGATTTGACTGGGAATACTAAAAACAATCACACAACACACTACACAGTTAGACAAAAGATCTAAGAATGAGTTAGTCCAAGCATGGAGTAAAATCTCTGATGTGTAATAATGTGATTGTGTATGTGATTGACTCTACATACAGTAATGAGAGAACATTGATAGGGGTACTCATAGTGCTTGGAGAGGAAACGTTCAATGTAACAGTGGATGAGCGGGCACATGAGACATGGCTTCAGTTCATGTCAGGAGAAAGTTGTCAGTGGTAGTGGAGTGGTCATCACCTCTTACTCAGGGAACAAGAGGGGACTTCGCTGTAAATACAAATAGCAGATACATTCCATTACAGCTGCGCCGTCGTCGGTTTGGGCAACGGGTTTATCCAGGAAGTTAACCTCACCTTTGACCTCTCGCCCACTTGACAGATCAAAGTATCCCAGGAAACATTCCTGAATAAATCCCTGATCATTCACATATCTGACAACTGCAAGCAGACCGGTGGCAACGTAGGTCCCAGAGTGGTGGGGCAATTGTTACGCCCTGGGGCCCAGAGTTTTTCCTTATCTGTTAACCTAACCAGGAAAACTCTGGACCCTATAAAGGTATGACATTGATTAATCAATTGCAAAATGGCTTTCTTATGGGCTATGATGGGAGCAGTTTTTTCCTAATCAGGTCACACGGTTTTAAAAAACTCTTGGCCCTGGGGGGGATGAAACCCATGTCAAACTGCAGCTACCTTATATTTGTTCATATTCATTATAATTAGACTATATTAAGAGGGGGATTTCCTCTACCCAGACACAGAGATAACAACTGATAGACAATATAACTCACATGGCTGAGCTTGCTTTATGCTTGTTTGCATCAAGCAGGCCTATGCAAATGTAGGCCTAATAAAAATCTGTCATCACTATTATGTTGATTGATTAATTCCAGTTAATCATTTTGGATTGAAAACGGATAGTTTGAATATAAGCCAAATTTGATCACATTCACATTTTCTCCTGACACACAAATGGACTATAAATACACAACGTTACCAAATAGTTTACCCTGACCAGATGTACTGGGCGCGTAGGCTGTATGCAGCTGCTCTTATTAGTAGACTACAGTTGATCAGACTGAAAAATACTCTGATTTTCATCCCATACAGCATGTCAGATCTGTAATGTTTCGGTGTAGCCTAGGCTGCTGCAACATTTACGTCATTCGTTTTTTTCTTGTGTCTGTCCGGAGTGATTACGTGTTATCATCTTTGCTAAATAAATACAGAAGGGAAGTGGAAAGCCTGCTTGAGCACGAAAAAATGCCTCTGCGCCAACCTCTGTCTTTAATGTCACCTTTTAATGCATGATGCGATGGAAGCTATCAAATCGTTCTGAATTGATTTCGGCATCCCCATAAATCCCAGTCCAAAGTTCCATATGTTCAGCAAGTAAAGCATCTTAACGTCTTTCCCTCTCGTCATGTCCTTCGAAAGCCAGTTCTTGCACGTCCCAAAACGCAGCGGTGTTGATAAACCGCTTGAGAACATCCCTTTTTCTTCGTACTTTCTCCTTGTGTTGCGCATTTTGAATGAGCAGACCTTCATCCATTATACACTCAGCAAAAAAAGAAACATCCTCTCACTCTCAACTGGGTTTAATTTCAGCATACTTAACATGTGTAAATATTTGTATGAACATAACAAGATTCAACAGCTGAGACATAAACTGACCAAGTTCCACAGACATGTGACAAACAGAAATTTAATAATGCGTCCCTGAACGGGGGTCAAAATCAAAAATAACAGTCAGTATCTGGTGTGGCCACCAGCTGAATTATGTACTGCAGTGCATATCCTCCTCATGGACTGCACCAGATTTGCCAGTTCTTGTTGTGAGATGTTACCCCACTTCCAACAAGGCACCTGCAAGTTCCCAGACATTTCTGGGGGGAACAGCCCTCAACCTCCGATCAAACAAGTCCCAGACGTGCTCAATGGGATTGAGATCCAGGCTCTTCGCTGGCCATGGCAGAACACTGACATTCCTATCTTGCAGGAAATCACGCACAGAACGAGCAGTATGGCTGGTGGCATTGTCATGTTGGAGGGTCAGAGTACAGGCCTCGGTGTAACGCTCATTCCTTCGATGGTAAACGCAAATCCGACCATCACCCCTGGTGAGACGAAACCGCGACTCGTCAGTGAAGAGCACTTTTTGCCAGTCCTGTCTGGTCCAGCGACGGTGGGTTTGTGCCCATGGGCGATAATGTTGCCGGTGATGTCTGGTGAGGACAGACCTTACAACTGGCCTATAAGCCCTTGGTCCAGCCTCTCTCAGCCTATTGCGGACAGTCTGAGCACTGCTGGAGGAATTCTGCGTTCCTGGTGTAACTTGGGCAGTTGTTGTTGCCATCCTGTACCTGTCCCTTCAGGTGTGATGTTCGGATGTACCGATCCTGTGCAGGTGCTGTTACACGTGGTCTACCACTGCGAGGACGATCAGCTGTCCATCCTGTCTCCCTGTAGCGTCTCACAAGTAACGCTCTCACAGTACGGACATTGCAATTTATTGCCCTGGCCACATCTGCAGTCCTCATGCCTCCTTGCAGCATGCCTAAGGCACGTTCACGCAGATGAGCAGGGACCCTGGGCATCTTTCTTTTGGTGTTATTTAGAGTCAGTAGAAAGGCCTCTTTAGTGTCCTAAGTTTTCATAACTGTGACCTTAATTGCCTACCGTCTGTAAGCTGTTAGTGTCTTAACGACCGTTCCACAGGTGCATGTTCATTAATTGTTTATGGTTCATTGAACAAGCATGAGAAACAGTGTTTAAAGACTTAACAATGAAGATCTGTGAAGTTCTTTGGATTTTTACGAATTATCTTTGAAAGAAAGGGTCCTGCAAAAGGGACGTATCTTTTTTGCTGAGTTTATGATCAATGCGGCTTTTTCCCAGAAACTTGATTCTGATGTGGGCATTTATATGCTTCCTGCTTTTTTATGCATTTTAGCTGAATGATCGATGTTCTTCAGGTTACAGTACACCCCTTTCACCCAAAGCTCAAGACTTTCCAAAAAGCAGGAGAGGCCAGCAATACAGGCGGCTTGATGAAAGGTTCCCTGTTAACCACCTATACTTTTGATACCAGTTGGTCTTGAACCGCTCTCACCTTCTCACCCTTATTCATGAAACTGATCTCAGGCAGAGGTCCACCCTCGCTTTTAATTCACACTTTGTCCTGTGTACCCCAGAGAATGAAAGTGGTTCTTCAGCAAAAAGTCGACAACATTTTCGGTAGGGTTGGCCATTCTGCCATTCAGGCAGTGAAAACTGCACGCTCGCCGCTTGCGCTGGTATCTAGTGCTACTGCTACTTGCTACTGGAGATAATATGCAGTTGCAGCAGCATATATGGTGACTGTGAAAGTGTGTGTTTGTGTGTGTGTGTGTGTGGCATCAGTATGCATGTGTGCTTTATGTGTATTTGGCCGTATGTAGTGTGTGTGTGTGTGTTGGGGTGTCAGTGGAATTATGTGTGTGTGTGTGTGTGTGGGTAGGGTCCAGTTTGTGTGCATAGAGTCAGTGCAAGAGAGTTAGTGCAAAAAATGGTCAATGCTGGTAGTCCGGGTAGCCATGAAGGAATCTTGTTTAGTAGTCTTATGGCTTGGGGATAGAAGCTGTTCAGGGTCCTGTTGGTTTCACACTTGGTGCACTGGTACCGCTTGCCATGTGGTACCAGAGAGAATCGTCAATGGATTTTGTGGCTGGATTCTTTGACAATTTTTGGGTCCTTCCTCTTACACCGCCTGGTAAAGAGGTCCTGGATGGTAGGGAACTCAACCCCAATGATGAACTGCGCCATACATACGGGCCTCTATAGCGCCTTGCGGTTAGATGCCGAGCAGTCTTAGATCCATTCTTTTAGATTGGTTGTGAATTGTTAGTTCCTACTGCACTGTTTTTTTCTCTTTACCTTTATTTAACGATGCAAGTCAATTAAGAACAAATGTGTATGTACAACGACAGCCTAGCCCCGCCAAACCCTAACCTGGACGACGCTGGGCCAATTGTGCAGCGCCCCATGGGACCCCCAATCACAGCCGGTTGTGATACAGCCTGGAATCGAACCAGGCTCTGTAGTGACACCTCCAGCACTGAGATGCAGTGCCTTAGACCACTGCGTCACTCGGGAGCTAGGAGCACAAGCATTTCACTACACCTGCTACAACATCTGCTAAATATGTGTATGTGACCAATACATTGATTTTGATTTTATGCAGCCAGTCAAGATGCTCTCAATGGTGCAGCTGTTGGTAGAGAGTGCGAGAAAAGTGAGAGACAGGCAGACAGGCAGGGAGACAGACAGGTTCTTGGTGCTATGTTGAAACAGCAGGCCCAGGGAGGAGGAAGACAGAGTGAAGGCACACAGCAAATATTTTTGCAAAATGTTGAATTGTTTTCACATACACTCTTTTCCACACTTTTGTTACCAGTGGACCCGAAAATGCACATATGTAATATAAATGTGTAGGGGGTGCACAGTGTGCACTCAACGAAATGGTGATCTTTTACATGTTCATCACAGAACATTAGGCAAGGCCAATGAGTTTCAGGTTGAATTAATCGTTAGTTGTATCCTTTTTTATTGTTGAAAAACATTGAAAATGGGTCCCACAGACATGTTTCTTTATTTACAACATGAGTCTCAACAAGCCTGTTTGGGCAGTCGTGCCCTCTCCGGCCCTTTATCTGAGGACCAAGAACACGACCACAGTTCTGTGCATTTCCATTGAAAGCGATTTGAGAGTTGCTACTTGGGTTGATTACGCACTCTCTCAGGGGGTGTAGTATTCCTTAAGCCCACATGGTGGGGCCCTTATGCAATACAACTGTACCTGATGCATTTGAACATGTTAAAATCAGTGTGGGTTTTTTGGACAATTTGTCCGCTCTTGGAGCTGTGTCCCCTCAAGGGGCCCAAACTGTCCCTAGACCTGTCCACTCATCACCCCAACAACACGGCTGCATGCAGAGTCATGCACCAAAATGCTCACAATGTTTAGTTTCACACCATTATGGTTTTACTTCTTCAAACAAGGAAATTCTTTGGGCCCGTCAGGGGATTTCAGTTTCCACATGCTCACCCTTATCACTTCTGTTTTCTAGTCATGCTTTTGATTCTGAGAAAGCAGTTTCTCTCTTCTGTACATTGTCAGAAAACTCAAACCTCGCATCCTCTCTCTGACGATAGAATGTGTGATCTCGCTCTCCGTAGCCGATGCGAATAAGACCTTTAAGCAGGTTAACATTCGCAAGACCGCGGGTCCAGACGGAATACCAGGATGCATACTCAGAGCATGCGCTGACCAACTAGTGGGTGTCTTCACTGACATTTTCAACCTATCCCTGACCCGGTCTGTAACACAAACTTGTTTCAAGCAGACCACAGTAGTACCCGTGCCCAAGAACGCCAAGGTAACCTGCCTAAACGAGAATCACCTCAAAGCACTCAGATCTATAGCCATGAAATGCTTTACAGGTCTGGTCATGGCTCAAGTCATGGCTCACCATAATCCTAAACACCGTGGCCCACTCCAATTCACATACCGCTGCAACAGATCCACAGATGATGCCATCTCTATTGCACTCCACACTGCCCTCTCCCACCTGAACAAAATAAAAACAATGTAAGAAGGTTGTTCATCGGCTACAACGCAGAATTGAATACAATAGTCCCCTCCAAGTTCATCACCAGCCTCCGGACCCTGGGACCTGAACACCTCCTTCTGCAACTGGATCCTGGAGAAGATTTGTCATGGGTCCTTACACATATTTAGCAGATGTTGTTGCAGGTGTAGTGAAATGTTTGTGTTCCTAGCTCCCGAGTGACGCAGTGGCCTAAGGCACTGCATCTCAGTGCTGGAGGTGTCACTACAGACCCTGGTTCGATTCCAGGCTGTATCACAACCAGCTGTGATTGGGAGTCCCATAGGGCGCTGCACAATTGGCCCAGCGTCGTCCGGGTTAGGGTTTGGCCGGGCTAGGCCGTCATTGTACATAAGAATGTGTTCTTAACTGACTTGCCTAGTTAAATAAAGGTTAAATAAATAAAAAAAAATAAAAAAAATGTGCAGTAGGATCTAACAATTCACAACAATCCACACAAATCTACAATAATTAATCTAAGACTGCTCGGCATCTAACCGCGAGGTGCTGTGTACGGTGCAGTTCATCATTGGGGTTGAGTTCCCTGCTGTCCAGGATCTCTTTACCAGGCAGTGTAAGAGGAAGGCCCCCAAAATTGTCAAAGACTCCAGCCACAAAAGCCATTGACGATTCTCTCTGCTAGCACATGGCAAGCGGTACCAGTGCACCAAGTGTGAAACCAACAGGACCCTGAACAGCCTCTACCCCCAAGCCATGTGGCATCAGTATGCTACTAAACAAGACTCTTTAATGGCTAATCAAATGACTACCTGCATTGACTCTCTTGCACTTGAAGAACATCGATCGTTCAGCTAACATGCATAAGAAAAGCAGGAAGCATATAAATGCCCACATCAGAATCAAGCTTCTGGGAAAATCCATTAAAAGGTGACATTAAAGACAGAGGTTGGCGAAGCACATTTTTTCGTGCTCAAGCAGGCTTTCCACTTCCCTTCTGTATTTATTTAGCAAAGATGATAACACAAAATCACTCCGGACAGACACAAGAAAAAAACGAATGACGTAAATGTTGCAGCAGCCTAGGCTACACCGAAACATTACAGATCTGACATGCTGTATGGGATGAAAATCAGAGTATTTTTCAGTCTGATCAACTGTAGTCTACTAATAAGAGCAGCTGCATACAGCCTACGAGCCCAGTACATCTGGTCAGGGTAAACTATTTGGTAACGTTGTGTATTTATAGTCCATTTGTGTGTCAGGAGAAAATGTGAATGTGATCAAATTTGGCTTATATTCAAACTATCCGTTTTCAATCCAAAATTATTAACTGGAATGAATCAGTCAACATAATAGTGATGGCAGACGTGAGTACATTTTTATGAGGCCTACAGTTGCATAGGCCTGCGTGATGCAAACAAGCATAAAGCAAGCTCAGCCCTGTGACTTCTATTGTCTATCAGTTGTTGTCTCTGTGTCTGGGTAGAGGAAATCCCCCTCTTAATATAGTCTAAATATAATGAATATGAACAAATATAAGGTCGTTGCAGTTTGACATGGGTTTCATCCCATCCAAGGCCAAGAGTTTTTTTTTCAGGAGTAAAAAAAAAGACGTGTGACTTGATTAGGAAAGGCTGCTCCCATCATAGCCCATATGAAACCATTTTACAATTGACTTATCAATGCCATAGGATCCAGAGTTTTCCTGGTTAGGTTTAACAGAGAAGGAAAAACTCTGGGCCCCAGGGGGGAAAAAAGGCCCCTTCTTCATACATCAGCAGTACTGAGATGGTTAGTCATGGAACGAACAGATATGTTTTGGAGTTCCTTTCTGAATCCGTTATTCCAGTGATTGAGAAATCAACTGGGTGGGCGACGTTCATGGCTAACACTCGCAAAAAAAAACAAAAAACATTTTTCACATGAATTGAACATTGAGACATACTGTAACATTTTTCTTTCCAGGTTAGGACCCCATTTGAACCCCTACGTTATGTTAAAACAACAGTACGACAAGTGAAACACACACGCACACACGCAAACAAACACACACACACAGACCCACACACTCATTTATCCATCAGATAAATATGAGCAAATGACAATCTCTGCAATAAATATCCACGTACAAATGGATGACATGTCCCAAGCAGTGATTAAAACCCCCTTGTTCTATGAGGGGAGATGGAAAGAGAGGTGGCTGTCAGAAAGGAGGAAGGGAGAGACAAATCAGAAAGGGGGGCGAAGAGCGAGAGGAGGGAAGTGCCGTGCTACAGTCAGAACAGGAAGCCCGTTGTCAGCTGAGCGAGAGAGAGAGAGAGCTGGGAGGTCAAAAGGGGAAATAAAACACACGTCCTCCTCACACCGTCACACAGATCATGTCAACTATTAACTGTAGCTTGAGTAAAGCCTCTCCGATCATAACGTAGGAGTCCAACTGAGCCTTCCCGTCTCCAGTCGTCAGAGAGAAGGCTGAGCTGATGAGGGACGCCAGACGTGTGCTGACATCATCTACAGTAGTATGACCCTGGTTATCTGAGAACCAAAAAATACTTTGGAAATGGATTGGACCTTTTGGATTTCCATTCTCCTGGTCATCTCAGACTGTGTGTCAGGTAATGAAAGCTTTTACCAGGTATTTTAAATGGCTAGCTAAGGCTGTCTTGTTCTCTTAATAGACTCTCTAAATGTAAGAACTTTAATATTGCACTTTGAAATGTACATCTTAGTCTGGCTTTCAAGAGTGCTTGAGGCAGCACGATGTACATTATTTCAGTGTGTACGTGTCCTGCCTATCAAAATGGAACATGTTTCTGGACACACTTTGATTTTAAACGTGTAAATGCCCATTTACGTGAACAACGAACTAAGTTCTGAATGGGGTTGATAATTCAATTATTAGTCAATGTTAACCCAGTTCAACTTTGAGCCAACAGAGAAAATGTGTCGTTCAATTGGCATCCTGTGATGTAGTTCTAATTTGACGATGTATTAATAATAAACACATTGCGACATTTCATAGCGAAACTGGTTTAGAAAACCCCTGATGAAACTCTGTCCTTTTTGGGAAACACGCCAACAACTTATTGCTCTTCTGTACACCCGGTCTTCCTATAAATTTGTTTGTACTTTCAAAATCTCATAAAAAAAATATGCCTGGATATTCCGTAACATTTGGAATGTTTTAACTGTGACAGGTGAAGACCTACTGATGATGCCAGTCAATCTGATGGTGGACATATGGGACGGGGAGGTGACGTTGCTCTGGGAGCCCCCTGAAGGGGCCCCGCCACTGGCTCAGTACCAGGTGCAGATGGCCAGGTATAACCCATACTCCTTACCTCCAACTAATTCACTCATCCTTTCATTCTCAGACGTGTCACTTAGCTACCTCACTTCAGCCTGCATCCATCTTACGAGTCCTCCCGATCCGCACCATCACCTTTCTCCTTTTCAATCATTCCTGCATACCACCTTCTCCTCATATCTGAAAAAAAAAACAAAGGTTAATCTAGCTACGTTGATGTGTCTTTCCTCAGGTATGGCAATATTAATTGGACCAACGTGACCAGCTGTGACAGGACCCAGCTGACATATTGTGACCTGTCCTACCTTATCGATGACTTCTTCATGGTCTACAAGGTCCGGGTCCGACTGGTCACCGAGAACAACGTCTCTGAATGGTCACGGTCGAAGAAGTTCAACCCCAGAGAAAGTAAGTCAAGCACAGCGACGTTTTAGTGGCCGAGTAGAATAGGTATTGCGTTCGGAAATGTGCTCATTTCTTCCTAGCTTATAGTGACACACTGCCAAAAGCTCATCCATTGCTTACCTTTCTCCTCTACCCCTGTTCTCCCAGGTAAACTGCAGCATCCCTCCAGTACGCTGTTGGCCACCTCCAGCTCAGTAACAGTCCGTGTTCACAGGAAGCCATTACTTAAAAAGATCTTCCCATATGGCCTTACTTACACTATCTACCTACAGGGAAAAGGTCAGGGCCAGAAGGTAAAGGACAGTAAAACACAGATCACACTTAAAACATACCAGTAACGGTACTTCTAAAGTCATAGCATTTATTATGACGTGCGGTTCATCCTAGTTCATCTGTTCCTGTTACTGTATTGACTGACCTTTTTCATTTATTGGCTTGCAGACCGTCATCCGGCATTTGAAGGACGAAGACGACGAGGATAAGGCGGAGGTTCGGTTTGGGTCTCTTGACTGGGGACAGGAGTACTGTGTCAGCCTCAAAGTCGCAGGCAACGGAGGAGAATTCACCAGTGAGCTCTCCCCTGAACAGTGCCTCCTGCTGCCGGAGCAAGGTAAATACAACTCAGACTACACAGCCCTACATGGCCATATATGGCTCGACATTTTGATGTGTCATGCACCGGCCAAACTGCCTCAAAGTCATGCGGCTAAAAACATGCTCTGTTTCTCATCAGAGTGGTATATCCTTGCTGTGGTGTCCTTCTCCATCCTAAGTGTGACGGGGGTCCTGGTCATCCTGTCCCTTTGCCTTTGCTACTTCCTGAGGCGCCCTGAGAAAATTCCTGTTGCACTGGTAAGTTTCTTTGAACAGTTTCACTCATGCAGAACTGAATATGTCTATCACTTCTGGGAAAAGACACTTGAGGGAAAGGACACTTCAGCTAAATGTTTACTTGCAGGTTCCTTCTCTATAATCAAACAACAATAAGAAATAATCACAATAATCAAATATAAGAATATGAACACAATGTGAATGGCTCAGAAGAGAAGTTCAGTGGTGCTTTGTTCTACCACGTACAGTATATTCATTTCCTGCAACTCCACAGATGGAAAACACCCAGGATTTTAATAAGTCTTCATATAAACTGTCTGTTTACCCTGATGATATTAATAAAAACTAAAAACTGTCATTCTATTTCCTGTTATCAATCACTTCCTTTTTTTTGGTCCTTTTTTTTACCTCAGAAATCCACAGGCAGCGGCTGGCAGCCTCTCTGTGTGGGAAACGACCCAGTGGAGATAGTCACAGACAAAGGCTGGTTCATGAACACTGCCAGAATTGATGCCATGGTCTGGTTGGCTGACGAGAGGTCAACTACAGCAGGCAAGGGAGAGCAGGAAGAAGGAGAGGACAGAAGAGCGGGTCTGGACAGTGGGGCCTGCACCGAATCTGGGAATGGAAATGGAGGGAGTGTGGCAAAGCAAGAAGACAGTGGCTGTGGAAGCCTGGGAGCACCAGAGAGTGCCATCAGCAGCAGGAGTGGAACTGGAGAGCCACCCCTGCTGGATGGGAAGACAAACACCGACATCGACCTGAAAGAGGACAGTGGGGTGGGGATGGGCTGCCAGTTAGGGTGTGCTGGGAGTCTACAGGGGGACTGTGAAATCTTGCCTGAGATGGTAATGGTCACAGGGGGTGGCTACCAGAGCCAGAGTCCCTCTTCGGTGGACGCCCATGTTGTTGAGACAGAGCAGAGTTTTCAACAAATCTCATGCGAAACAGTTATGGCTGATCCTGTTGTGGGATACAGGTCTGGTCACGTGGCATGCGTTTGTTTAGGGGCAAGCCAATGTGTTTGGTGCCAGACAAGAAGACACAATGAGAGGAGTGTCGATGGACAGTCTGTACCCCTGTTTAGTTTGACAGAGGAGCAGCTAAACTGCAGCAATCTCACAGGAGACATGTGTGAGATGGAATCTACAAGCTCTAGTTATAAAAATAACAATCTCCACATAGACACAGTGGTAAACTTGGAGGACTCAGTAACCTTTTCCTACCTGCCTACATGCATAGGGGAATCCTTCCCGCTCCTGGCAGCTTTATCAGAGTTACCCCTAGCGGAGGGAGGACTGAACTGCAGCGTGAACACTATGCCTCCTTCTCTTGGTGATTTGGAAGTGATATTTGATTGACAAGGTCCACAAACGGAGGACACTGTGAGACACACACACACACAAGGGTTTGTTTAGCACTCTAGACTGCGGGGAGTCATGCAATATGTCTACACACCCTTTTTATGTAATTTCAAGTAAACACTCCTTTTCCTAACTGAAAAGATCAGCAATCCTAATTCTATTTGTGGCTATTTAAGTATTTTTGGAGCTTTTTGGCATCGGTCCTCAGATCCTTAATTAAAAAGATCTACAGCGGCACTATCGAGAGCATCCTGACTGGTTGCATTACCCCCGGGTATGGAAACTGCTCGGTCTCCGACCGCAAGGCACTACAGAGGGTAGAGCATATGGCCCAGTATACCACTGGGGCCAAGCTTCCTGCCATCCAGGACTTCTATGCGAGGCGGTGACAGAGGAAGGCCCAAAAAATTGCCAAAGACTCCAGCTACTCTAGTCATTGACTGTTCTCTCCGGGAACTCTACCTACATGTACATATTACCTTAATTACCCAGACTAACCGGTACCCCCTGTATTTAGCCTCGCTACTGTTATTTTATTGTTGCTCCTTTAATTATTTTTTGTTTGTATACTTTTTTTCATCTTCATTTAAAAATGTCCTTTTAGAAGTCATTTTAGTAAACACTTTCTTGAACACTTTTTTCTTAAAACTGCATTGTTGGTTAAGGGCTTGTCAGTAAGCATTTCACTGTAAGGTCTACCTATACCTGTTGTATTTGGTGGGTGTGACAAATAAAATGTTATTTTGGAGAGCCCCTAAATGTTATTTTATTTGCTGTATGTCTGTTTAAACCAATTCACATACTGTCTGTCTGTTTAACCCCATTCACATACTGTATGTCTGTTTAACCCCATTCACATAATGTCTGGCTGTTTAACCCCATTCACATACTGTATGTCTGTTTAACCCCATTTACATACTGTATGTCTGTTTAACCCCATTCACATACTGCAAGTCTGTTTAACCCCATTCACATACTGTCTGTCTGTTTAACCCCATGCACATACTGTATGTCTGTTGAACTGTAAGTCTGTTTAACCCCATTCACATACTGTCTGTCTGTTTAACCCCATTCACAGATTGTATGTCTGTTTAACCCCATTCACATACTTTCTGTCTGTTTAACCCCATTCACATACTGTCTGTCTGTTTAACTCCATTTACATACTGTATGTCTGTTTTACCCCATTCACATACTGTAAGTCTGTTTAACCCCATTCACATACTGTATGTCTGTTTAACCCCATTCACATACTGTCTGTCTGTTTAACCCCATTCACATATTGTATGTCTGTTGAACTGTAAGTCTGTTTAACCCCATTCACATACTGTATGTCTGTTTTTTTTTTACATTTTTTATTTCACCTTTATTTAACCAGGTAGGCTAGTTGAGAACAAGTTCTCATTTGCAACTGCGACCTGGCCAAGATAAGGCATAGCAGTGTGAACAGACAACACAGAGTTACACATGGAGTAAATAATTAACAAGTCAATAACACAGTAGAAAAAAGGGGAGTCTATGTATACATTGTGTGCAAAAGGCATGAGAAGGTAGGCAAATAATTACAATTATGCAGATTAACACTGGAGTGATAAATGATCAGATGGTTATGTACAGGTAGAGATATTGGTGTGCAAAAGAGCAGAAAAATAAATAAATAAAAACAGTATGGGGATGAGGTAGGTGAAAATGGGTGGGCTATTTACCAATAGACTATGTACAGCTGCAGCGATCGGTTAGCTGCTCAGATAGCAGATGTTTGAAGTTGGTGAGGGAGATAAAAGTCTCCAACTTCAGCGATTTTTGCAATTCGTTCCAGTCACAGGCAGCAGAGAACTGGAACGAAAGGCGGCCAAATGAGGTGTTGGCTTTAGGGATGATCAGTGAGATACACCTGCTGGAGCGCGTGCTACGGATGGGTGTTGCCATCGTAACCAGTGAACTGAGATAAGGCAGAGTTTTACCTAGCATGGACTTGTAGATGACCTGGAGCCAGTGGGTCTGGCGACGAATATGTAGCGAGGGCCAGCCGACTAGAGCATACAAGTCGCAGTGGTGGGTGGTATAAGGTGCTTTAGTGACAAAACGGATGGCACTGTGATAAACTGCATCCAGTTTGCTGAGTAGAGTGTTGGAAGCAATTTTGTAGAGGACATCGCCGAAGTCGAGGATCGGTAGGATAGTCAGTTTTACTAGGGTAAGTTTGGCGGCGTGAGTGAAGGAGGCTTTGTTGCGGAATAGAAAGCCGACTCTTGATTTGATTTTCGATTGGAGATGTTTGATATGGGTCTGGAAGGAGAGTTTAGAGTCTAGCCAGACACCTAGGTACTTATAGATGTCCACATATTCAAGGTCGGAACCATCCAGGGTGGTGATGCTGGTCAGGCGTGCGGGTGCAGGCAGCGAACGGTTGAAAAGCATGCATTTGGTTTTACTAGCGTTTAAGAGCAGTTGGAGGCCACGGAAGGAGTGCTGTATGGCATTGAAGCTCGTTTGGAGGTTAGATAGCACAGTGTCCAAGGACGGGCCGGAAGTATATAGAATGGTGTCGTCTGCGTAGAGGTGGATCAGGGAATCGCCCGCAGCATGAGAAACATCATTGATATATACAGAGAAAAGAGTCGGCCCGAGAATTGAACCCTGTGGCACCCCCATAGAGACTGCCAGAGGACCGGACAGCATGCCCTCCGATTTGACACACTGAACTCTGTCTGCAAAGTAATTGGTGAACCAGGCAAGGCAGTCATCCGAAAAACCGAGGCTACTGAGTCTGCCGATAAGAATACGGTGATTGACAGAGTCGAAAGCCTTGGCAAGGTCTATGAAGACGGCTGCACAGTACTGTCTTTTATCGATGGCGGTTATGATATCGTTTAGTACCTTGAGCGTGGCTGAGGTACACCCGTGACCGGCTCGGAAACCAGATTGCACAGCGGAGAAGGTACGGTGGGATTCAAGATGGTCAGTGACCTGTTTGTTGACTTGGCTTTCGAAGACCTTAGATAGGCAGGGCAGGATGGATATAGGTCTGTAACAGTTTGGGTCCAGGGTGTCGCCCCATTTGAAGAGGGGGATGACTGCGGCAGCTTTCCAATCCTTGGGGATCTCAGACGATATGAAAGAGAGGTTGAACAGGCTGGTAATAGGGGTTGCGACAATGGCGGCGGATAGTTTCAGGAATAGAGGGTCCAGATTGTCAAGCCCAGCTGATTTGTACGGGTCCAGGTTTTGCAGCTCTTTCAGAACATCTGCTATCTGGATTTGGGTAATGGAGAACCTGGAGAGGCTTGGGCGAGTAGCTGCGGGGGGGGGGGAGCTGTTGGCCGAGGTTGGAGTAGCCAGGCGGAAGGCATGGCCAGCCGTTGAGAAATGCTTGTTGAAGTTTTCGATAATCATGGATTTATCGGTGGTGACCGTGTTACCTAGCCTCAGTGCAGTGGGCAGCTGGGAGGAGGTGCTCTTGTTCTCCATGGACTTCACAGTGTCCCAGAACTTTTTGGAGTTGGAGCTACAGGATGCAAACTTCTGCCTGAAGAAGTTGGCTTTAGCTTTCCTGACTGACTGTGTGTATTGGTTCCTGACTTCCCTGAACAGTTGCATATCGCGGGGACTATTCGATGTTAGTGCAGTCCGCCACAGGATGTTTTTGTGCTGGTCGAGGGCAGTCAGGTCTGGAGTGAACCAGGGGCTATATCTGTTCTTAGTTCTGCATTTTTTGAACGGAGCATGCTTATCTAAAATGGTGAGGAAGTTACTTTTAAAGAAAGACCAGGCATCCTCAACTGACGGGATGAGGTCAATGTCCTTCCAGGATACCCGGGCCAGGTCGATTAGAAAGGCCTGCTCCCAGAAGTGTTTTAGGGAGCGTTTGACAGTGATGAGGGGTGGTCGTTTGACTGCGGCTCCGTAGCGGATACAGGCAATGAGGCAGTGATCGCTGAGATCCTGGTTGTAGACAGCGGAAGTGTATTTGGAGGGCCAGTTGGTCAGGATGACGTCAATGAGGGTGCCCTTGTTTACAGAGTTAGGGTTGTACCTGGTGGGTTCCTTGATGATTTGAGTGAGATTGAGGGCATCTAGCTTAGATTGTAGGACTGCCGGGGTGTTAAGCATATCCCAGTTTAGGTCACCTAACAGAACAAACTCTGAAGCTAGATGGGGGGCGATCAATTCACAAATGGTGTCCAGGGCACAGCTGGGAGCTGAGGGGGGTCGGTAGCAGGCGGCAACAGTGAGAGACTTATTTCTGGAGAGAGTAATTTTCAAAATTAGTAGTTCGAACTGTTTGGGTATGGACCTGGAAAGTATGACATTACTTTGCAGGCTATCTCTGCAGTAGACTGCAACTCCTCCCCCTTTGGCAGTTCTATCTTGACGGAAGATGTTATAGTTGGGTATGGAAATCTCAGAATTTTTGGTGGCCTTCCTGAGCCAGGATTCAGACACGGCAAGGACATCAGGGTTAGCAGAGTGTGCTAGAGCAGTGAGTAAGACACACTTAGGGAGGAGGCTTCTGATGTTGACATGCATGAAACCAAGGCTTTTTCGATCACAGAAGTCAACAAATGAGGGTGCCTGGGGACATGCAGGGCCTGGGTTTACCTCCACATCACCCGCGGAACAGAGAAGGAGTAGTATGAGGGTGCGGCTGAAGGCTATCAAAACTGGTCGCCTAGGGCGTTGGGGACAGAGAATAAGAGGAGCAGGTTTCTGGGCATGGTAGAATATATTCAGGGCATAATGCGCAAACAGGGGTATGGTGGGGTGCGGATACAGCGGAGTTAAGCCCAGGCACTGGGTGATGATGAGAGAGGTTGTATCTCTGAACATGCTGGTTGTAATGGGTGAGGTCACCGCATGTGTGGGGGGTGGGACAAAGGAGGTATCAGGGGTATAAAGAGTGGTACTAGGGGCTCCATTGTAAACTAAAACAATGATAACTAACCTGCACAACAGTATACAAGGCATATTGACATTTGAGAGAGACATACAGCGAGGCATACAGTAATCACAGGTGTTGAATTGGGAGAGCTAGCTAAAACAGTAGGTGAGACAACAACAGCTAATCAGCTAGCACAACAACAGCAGGTAGAATGGCGATTGATTAGGCAGAGAGGGTCGGATTAACTACACACAGAGCCTAAGTGCGGCTGGGGCCGACAGATAAAACATAAACATGTTTAACCCCATTCACATACTGTATGTCTGTTGAACTGTAAGTCTGTTTAACCCCATTCACATACTGTCTGTCTGTTTAACCCCATTCACATACTCTATGTCTGTTTAACCCCATCTCATACTGTATGTCTGTTTAACCCCATTCACATGCTGTATGTCTGTTTAACCCCATTCACACACTGTATGTCTGTTTAACCCCATTCACATACTGTCTGTCTGTTTAACCCCATTCACATACTGTCTGTCTGTTTATCCCCATTCACATACTGTCTGTCTGTTTAACCCCATTCACTTACTGTATGTCTGTTTAATCCCATTCACATACTGTATGTCTGTTTAACCCCATTCACATACTGTATGTCTGTTGAACTGTAAGTCTGTTTAACCCCATTCACATACTGTATGCCTGTTTAACCCTATTCAGATACTTTCTGTCTGTTTAACCCCATTCACATACTGTCTGTCTGTTTAACTCCATTTACACGCTGTATGTCTGTTTAACCCCATTCACATACTGTATGTCTGTTTAACCCCATTCACATACTGTCTGTCTGTTTAACCCCATTCACATACTGTCTGTCTGTTTAACCCCATTCACATACTGTATGTCTGTTTTACCCCATTAACATACTGTAAGTCTGTTTAACCCCATTCACATACTGTATGTCTGTTGAACTGTAAGTCTGTTTAACCCGATTCACATACTGTATGTCTGTTTAACCCGATTCACATACTGTCTGTCTGTTTAACCCCATCCACATACTGTATGTCTGTTTAACCCCATCTCATACTGTATGTCTGTTTAACCCCATTCACATGCTGTATGTCTGTTTAACCCCATTCACATACTGTATGTCTGTTTAACCCCATTCACATACTGTCTGTCTGTTTAACCCCATTCACATACTGTCTGTCTGTTTAACCCCATTCACATACTGTCTGTCTGTTTAACCCCATTCACTTACTGTATGTCTGTTTAATCCCATTCACATACTGTATGTCTGTTTAACCCCATTCACATACTGTATGTCTGTTGAACTGTAAGTCTGTTTAACCCCATTCACATACTGTATGCCTGTTTAACCCTATTCACATACTTTCTGTCTGTTTAACCCCATTCACATACTGTCTGTCTGTTTAACTCCATTTACACGCTGTATGTCTGTTTAATCCCATTCACTTACTGTATATCTGTTTAACCCCATTCACATACTGTCTGTCTGTTTAACCACATTCACATACTGTCTGTCTGTTTAACCCCATTCACATACTGTAAGTCTGTTTAACCCCATTCACATACTGTATGTCTGTTGAACTGTAAGTCTGTTTAACCCGATTCACATACTGTATGTCTGTTTAACCCCATTCACATACTGTATGTCTATTTAACCCCATTCACATGCTGTATGTCTGTTTAACCCCATTCACATACTGTTTGTCTGTTTAACCCCATTCACATACTGTCTGTCTGTTTAACCCCATTCACATACTGTCTGTCTGTTTAACCCCATTCACATACTGTAAGTCTGTTTAACCCCATTCACATACTGTCTGTCTGTTTAACCCCATTCACATACTGTCTGTCTGTTTAACCCCATTCACATACTGTAAGTCTGTTTAACCCCATTCACATACTGTATGTCTGTTGAACTGTAAGTCTGTTTAACCCGATTCACATACTGTATGTCTGTTTAACCCCATTCACATACTGTATGTCTGTTTAACCCCATCTCATACTGTATGTCTGTTTAACCCCATTCACATGCTGTATGTCTGTTTAACCCCATTCACATACTGTTTGTCTGTTTAACCCCATTCACATACTGTCTGTCTGTTTAACCCCATTCACATACTGTCTGTCTGTTTAACCCCATTCACATACTGTAAGTCTGTTTAACCCCATTCACATACTGTCTGTCTGTTTAACCCCATTCACATACTGTCTGTCTGTTTAACCCTATTCACATACTGTAAGTCTGTTTAACCCCATTCACATACTGTATGTCTGTTTAACCCCATTCATATACTGTCTGTCTGTTTTACCCCATTCACACACTGTATGTCTGTTTAACCCCATTCACATGCTGTATGTCTGTTTAACCCCATTCATGTACTGTATGTCTGTTTAACCCCATTCACATACTGTATGTCTGTTTAACCCCATTCATATACTGTCTGTCTGTTTTACCCCATTCACACACTGTATGCCTGTTTAACCCCATTCACATGCTGTATGTCTGTTTAACCCCATTCATATACTGTATGTCTGTTTAACCCCATTCCCATACTGTATGTCTGTTTTACCTCATTTACACACTGTATGTCTATGTAACCCCATTCACACATTGTATGTCTGTTTAACCCCATTCCCATACTGTATGTCTGTTTAACCCCATTCACATACTGTATGTCTGTTTAAGCCCATTCACACACTGTGTGTATGATCTTTCCATACGGAGATGAATATATACACATTTAAGATCCTTCCTCAGAAAAAGACAATATAGAACATTACTTCAGATTAACACGTTAATAACATTTTCACAGCTAAGGTCAGTGGACTACAGGCCAAACGACACTCTGTTCGAGCTTTCAGTAGCTGCAGTTATTAGTAATAATTTACCTATAAACCACCCGTTAGAAAGAGCCCTCTCATTTATGGTGCACACAGTGTTTTGTTTCTTATAGTGTGTGTGTGGGGGGGGCTTATGAGGTAAAATGTGTGCATTTTCTGTAGAAAACTCATCAGAGAGGTCCGAACAACATTGATAAATATCTGAACATTCTAACTTGTGTAATGTGTACTCGCAGAGAGCATGGAGAGTCCTTTACAATGATCGTCTTTGCGTTGTCATTGTAATCCACCCCGTCTACCAAGTCAACTGTTTCTCTCCTTATCCTCCCACACTTGTTTCACTTGTGGTGAAACGCTTCTTGTCAGTTGAAATGGGTGAAGGGGTGTCAGAAAGGGGGCTTTCCGCCTCCTGCTCAAATCTCCTGCTCAAACCCACCAACCAGCAGCAGCCAGCAGGCGACAGCTGTCTGCCGTTTTGAAAAGCAGCTCAACCCCTTGTTTTCGTCCTGCCGCACATCACTTTGTCAACAACAGTTGACATTGTCAGTGACTGCTGTAAGTGACTACTCAGGATTAACTAGAGTGAAGAAACATGGTATTTTATTTGCAATTGTGGTCTGCTTGAAACGTATTTGGTATTACAGACTCGATCACACAGTCGTCCGGAACAGCTGATGCTGTTAGCATGATTTCTTATAAGCGTCTGGGTTAGAGTCTGCTCCTTGAAAGCGCCAGCTCTACCCTTTAGCTCAGCGCGGATGTTGTCTGTAATCCATGGCTTCTGGTTGGGGTATGGTCACTGTGGGGATGACATCATCGATGCACTTATTGATGAAGCTAGTGGCGGAAGAATCCCAGAACAGATTCCAGTCAGTGCCAGAAAAAAACGGTCCTTTAGCTTAGCATCTGCGTCATCTGACCACTTCCTTATTGAGCGAGTCAGAGTTATGGTCAGATTTGCCAAATGGAGGGCGAGGGAGAGCTCTGTACGCATCTCTATGTGTGGAGTATAGGTGGTATAGAGTTTTTTTCCCTCTGACTTCGTGCACCAGGTGTTATTTACAAATAGTCACAGTCTGCCACCCTTTATCTTACCGGAGGCATCTGTTCTGTCTTGCTGATGGACCAAAAACCCAGACAGCTGTATGTTATCCATGTAGTCATTCAGCCGGTGAACAATAAGATATTACAGTTTTTTATGTCCCGTTGGTAGGATAGTCTTAATCGGAGCTCATCCATTTTGTTTATTCAATGATTGCACGTTGGCTAATAGGACTGATGGTAGAGGGGGATTACTCACTCGCCGTCGGATCCTTACAAGGCACCCCGACCTACGTCCCCGATATCTCCGTCTCTTCTTCATGCGAATGACAGGGATTTGGGCCTTGACGGGTGTCTGAAATAAATCATTCGCGTCTGACTCGTTAAATAAAAAAAGCCGTTGTCCAGTACGAGGTGAGTAATCGCTGTAATGATATCCAAAAGCTATTTTCGGTCGCAAGAGACAGTGGCAGAAACATTCTGTACTAAATAATTTACAAATCACGTGAAAAAACACACACAATAGTTAAAACAGATATACAGTATGTGAATGGGGTTAAACAGACATACAGTGTGTGAATGGGGTAAATCAGACATACATTATGTGAATGGGGTTAAACAGACATACATTATGTGAATGGGGTTAAACAGACATACAGTATGTGAATGGGGTTAAACAGACAGACAGTGTGAATGGGGTTAAACAGACATACAGTGTGTGAATGAGGTTAAACAGACATACACTATGTGAATGGGGTTAAACAGACATACAGTGTGAATGGGGTTAAACAGACATACAGTATGTGAATGGGGTTAAACAGACAGACAGTATGTGAATGGGGTTAAACAGACATACAACTAGGCAAGTCAGGTTAAACAGACATACAACTAGGCAAATGAACTAGGCAAGTCAGTTAAGAACAAATTCTTATTCACATTGACGGCCTACCACGGCCAAACCGGGATGACCCTGGGCCAATATTGATACTGGGGAAATTCTTCACTAGATTAGTGGTTTCCCAAACTAGATTCTAAACTAGATTGGCGGTTAGAGGGGGGCCAAAATAGATAGCCACTTCCTCTTTCAGTCTCTAACACTACTCAGAAAGTTTTTTATCAGGGGTTACACCTTATCAAATGATAAGCAGACAACTCCAGCTGTATTCATTAACCAACATACAGTTTCATGCAATACCATTTACACATTATAACCTAGTTTTATTGAAATAGAAAAGATCAGAATATTGTACAGGTATTTGCACTTTCTCACTAAAATCAAGAGCATGACCCCCCCCCCCCCCCCCTCCCCACACACACAAAAAAAGAAGACACTTGACATTATCAGAATCAATGTAGTCTTCACATGCCGAATATTGACTGTCATTTCACATGTATCAAACACATGGAATAATTTCTCTCTTATTTTGTCCCACACACTGAGAACCGTAGGACCTATATTTAAACCACCAGGGCTATCTGTGACCTGCACAGCAGCCACGAGGGTGAGGAACTCTTGTCTGCTCTAAAAGGGAGCAGAGATTTAAACCAAAAAATCTCCTCCTCAGATTACCTGATATATCACCCCTATATATGCAGTGTCACCTGTGATGGTAAACACCGCCTTATTAAACTCTCACCATCACAGGCATATCACTCCAACACGAGCTCAACCACAGATTAAGAACAAAACAAACAAATTACAATTTTCTTTCCAATATCTTATGAGGTTGTTCGAAACTCCCACCACACCTCTCTCAGGTTTCCTGATTGCCATGGGTTTCCATAGAAAACAGCAGAGGTTGCAGGGGGAAAAACACGAGGATGAAAATATATCATATGGGATCGGGATAGGCCATGAGTATGGAAATGCACTGGTGACACGTCGTGCAGTATTTTCCACTCAGAAGCTGCTGTAGATCAGAGACCGTCTCCTTCGTCAGAGCAAACTGAGGATCTGCCTACTGTGACTACATGGACACCGATCGTCACTCATATAGATCCAGTGTTCCACGAAGTTCTGTACATGTTCTGAGCCAGGTCGATCTCTGTTCTGTCACACAGAGGGGACAGGCCAAAAGATCTTAGAGGAAGATAGCCAGTTAATATCGGAGAGGGAAATATTTGCAAAACATATTTCAACAACACAAGGAGCCGAGACTTCAAAGAAATATCCTCAACATGTCAATTGCTTTACCCACACAGTCACAGTCACACATGCATTTACAAATGAGTGTTATCTGTCCTTAACGAATACGCTTGATTCCAAATACCAGAACTGGGTATAGAAACACATATCCGAGAGACAGGTACGTGGGAAAAACAAAGGCAAAGAATGATGCATAAACGATCAAACCGACCTGATAGGAGACTTCAGAGGAATGTCACCTCCAGCTTATAAGAAAGGAGATGTGTGACTTTCTGTGGTTAACTTGTTGACGAGCAGCTAAGGCGCCATTCTCTTTTTTTCGTCATCATCACTCTTTCCTCCACAACCAACCCCTTAGTCTCACACTTCTCCATGTTTTCCCACGATCGATAGAGACACCCGAACCCACACATTTTTTTTTTGTTGGTTCATCCAAAGAGGACAAAGCGTGACGGTGGAATAGTAGTTACATTTATTATTATTATTTTTTTTGTATTGCGACTGAAACAAAAATGTGGTATTGCTCCAAAGTTCAAATGAACTCCCTGTTTTGTATTAACTCTGCTTGGCGTATGCCGTGAAGAGAGAGTGGGTTGTTTGAGGTTTGTGTGGTGAGATATGAGTAAGAGAGAGAGAGAGCATTAGGAACATCGAGATAACTGGTATGCTCCGTCTTATGTGAGCGTACCAGGGGGGTCATGCTTTCAAACACACCCTCCTCCGTTACTCTGCATCAGCCTACAGTGCCACACTCAAGCGACACAAAGGTTATGCTATGTAAGTCCAAGGTCAACTTTATTGGTCCATGCGAGACGAACATTTGTCTTCTGCTATTTTAAAATATCCAACCCCTTGATATATGTGCACATGGCTAGAGAGGCTGGAGCACAGGGCAACCGTAGCGCAGGACCCATATAAAGAGTTAGGGGGTTAAGTTCCAAGGGAACATTAGCGGTAGGTGGCACCTGAGATATTGATGCCAGAAACCCTCTTGTTACCAGCTCCCTCCGCATCAGCCCTGGGATTTGAACCGGCAAATCCTCCGGTCGCTGGCCTGCTTCTCTAACCTCAAGGCTACTGCTGCCCCCTCTACAGAGGCGTGCTGCAGTATATTCACAGGAGACAGCGTTTTATGTTCAAACACACGACGACGGTCAGATCGATACCGGCGAGCAAGAGAGTGCGAGAGACAGAAAGCGAGAGACTGTAGTCAACAGAGATGTTCTCCTGTGTGACGCAGGTCCTCAACTTCATACAGCCGCTGACGGAGAAGGGAGGGGGACACTTATTTAGGTCTACCGTCCTGTGGACACACACATCAGGTCATTTAATAAACAACACAGCTCTCACACAAACGCTCACACAAGAGGGAGTGTCGTTCTGTAGAGGAACGATTTACCACCATTACCATCCCCATTAGTAAACTGGTTGTCAACACATTCACGTAAGCACTTTGTCTTTCAGTGATGCTCAAGAGAGAGAGAGAGAGAGAGAGAGATGCTCTATAGAGAGAGAGAGAAAGTGATGCTCTAGAGAGAGAGAGAGAGAGAGAGAGAGAGAGAGAGAGAGAGAGAGAGGATATGGTAAATCCCACATGGTCGTGACATGCTCGTGGAGATGTTCAGAGCCAAACAATCTCGTGGAGGAGGTTAAAGTGACAGTTAGTAACAGTACATTATTGCTTACTCACACACTACCGATCACAAGGTCAATTCAAGGTCACAGATAATTTTTTCCTGACCACCCAAATCTTCAACTGCTTTCTTATTGATTTAGAACGAGCTGTCTGAAGATGAATGGGTAAATCAATCATCACACACACACACACACACACACACACACACACACACACACACACACACACACACACACACACACACACACACACACACACACACACACACACACACACACACACACACACACACACACACACACACACACACAGCCCAGTCTCATTTAAATCTGGTCGGAATTAGTTGGCTGGGAAGACCGGCAAATTGGCACCCAGACACCACCATCTTCGTAGCTCCCATCAGGGTCTGAGAGGAGAAACACTGGACAGGCAGTATATTAACCACCCAACACATGTATTATCTATCCACATCAACAACTCTAGATGGGGAAGGACTCGAAGACGCATTCTGAGTTACACTTCACTCACAGTGTTGACTCACTGTACATCCCAGGAGTCCCTCAATGTTTCCCCGGGTGACTTTTACATGAAGAGTTACATCAGCTGACGGAAGCTAAGTGTTCATGTACCTGTTTATGTACCTGTTTACGTACCTGTTTATGTTTGAGTAGCTTTCAAGGCTAATGTGTGACAGACACAATAGCAGCAGCTCAACGAATGGCTGTGTAATCCCGGAAACCTGGCCAACAGAGTTCAAGCTTCCGTGCTCGAGCGGTAAAAGAACAATTAGCCAACAATCTGAATCCCTCAGTAAAAATGCAAAGACGTGTCCTGTGGAACTTCTCTCCGCTACTCTACAGGTATCACTAAACATCTGTGGAGTTGACAACTCAAAAGCAGTAAATCACCAACAGTATCCAACAGTTTGAGAAAACAACGTACTTAAAGTTTTAAGAGTAGCAGAAATAAAGTTGAATATACTGGGCACTTTAGGCCACATACTGCAGTAAAGGAAGTAAACACACACCACAGTCAACATTTGAACCGTTATGCTCCTTTAGTAGAAGCTAGTGGCTTAGATTTTTCTTCTCCATCGCTGAATAGCCAGGCTTTCATTTTGGATGTCCCCCTCTCTCGCTCCTCTCCTCTCTTCTCCTTTTCCTGAATGTTCTGTCAATCACTTGATTCGCGTTTGGCACACGTGTCCTTTATTAAACCCTTGTCCTTAGATGTTTGGACCGGGGAATCGACTCTAATGTTTTGTCATGTGTATTTCAATACGTTCCCAGCTCCTTCGCAGCTAGGATCCCTCTGGGAACTGGTCCATCTTTATCCTTTTAGCTGTTTATTCTTTTAGCCGTTTATTCTTTTAGCCGTTTATTCTTTTAGCCGTTTATTCTTTTAGCCGTTTATTCTTTTAGCCGTTTATTCTTTTAGCCGTTTATCCTTTTAGCCGTTTATTCTTTTAGCCGTTTATTCTTTTAGCCGTTTATTCTTTTAGCCGTTTATCCTTTTAGCCGTTTATTCTTTTAGCCGTTTATTCTTTTAGCCGTTTATTCTTTTAGCCGTTTATTCTTTTAGCCGTTTATTCTTTTAGCCGTTTATCCTTTTAGCTGTTTATTCTTTTAGCCGTTTATTCTTTTAGCCGTTTATCCTTTTAGCCGTTTATTCTTTTAGCCGTTTATTCTTTTAGCCGTTTATTCTTTTAGCCGTTTATTATTTTAGCATGTGACATTTCATCACCTGATCCTGACTCTCTTTATTCAGCACCACATTCAGACATTCTCTCTCCCTTCTCCTCTGTGTCCTCTGTTTCACTCTCGTACTTGGGACAATGTGAACGGGTAAGCAATGCCATCTGGCATTCATTTTCTTACTCTAAAAGTTCAGGTCACTTTTAGCGGTCATTTAAAAACGCTACGTTTTTTAAAATTTTATTTTAAATGGAGTACCACAAATCCGTCACTGATACAGAGGTATTGACATGGCAGAGGTATTGACATGGCAAAAACATTGCAGCCATCTTAGAGCTGTGAGTAGCCTTCAGACTCAGGCCAGAAACATATTCCCTTAACATAGTGACATCCTCTTCGCATATACTATTTGTCTTAAGGGTAGAGCAGCATTGGGGTTTGTTCATTTCACACTCTGTTGACAAGAGGCTTCAATGGTAGGCTTGACACACAGCGATGTATCTGCCACCTTACTCACAGTCCAGGTAAGGGAGACACCTGCTGGCTGACTGTGATACTGCATGTTGTGCATCTGTGATTTGATGTCGGAATTTCCATTGTTGCATCTCAATAATATCTCCTTCGTCCTGAAGTGTGCACTTGTTGACTGCGCTCCACATAGTTGAAGCATTGCATTGGCGTAGGCCTGGGCTAGTGGGAGTTTCCACATACCTGTAATTTCCTTTTAAGCCCACAAAGGGGAGAAAGGAGAGACAACCCTCATACCCCTGTAATGTATGAAGGTTTTCCCAGAGGAGAGGGCTTTAACCCCTCATTACCAAGTTCCTATGCTGACCACCTACACACATGCATTTTGGGGTTCTCAGATACTTTTCATACATGTGTTTATAAGCTTTTTTAAAAATTATGTTTTATTTGTACCCAAACAATTCAACCCAAAAGTCCTCTCTCCGTTAACTTCCTGTCTTTTTTACTCCTGTCTGTGTTGTCTCCGCGGAACCTTTGTGTCACCAACCCCGACTCACCAAACCCACGAAGCTTTCCCGAATGATCCCCAATGCTGTGTGATCATCACATCCTTCCTTGAACATGGCCCAAATGATTGAGTAATCCTTGCACAACACCATTGGAAAGAGTTGAAAATTAATTCATAGTCTTTCGTGTTTTATTGCCTTGGTGGAGCTAGATATATATAGAAAGAAGAGGGATGGAAAGGGTGAAGAGACGAGCTTGAGAATGAGGTAACGGTTCCCCCTGAGGAAGACTCTTAGGCTACATGCTAATCACCGGAGCATTTCCTCTTCTGGCTCATTTCTGGGTAAGATAGGCACGGCTGCCAGTAAGGGAGAGTAGTGATTTACCTCACACCAGGAAGGAGACGTTTTGGTAAGACAATGTGATAAGTATGACATACAATAATAATGGAGAAAGGTGGGTTGAAAGACACACGAAACCGAGGCCGTGTAATGAATGATTTCAATAAACTGGTTCCCGTCAACCACAAAAGACACACAAATATAGATTACACACAAAGCCACGAGCCCATTCAGTGCCTCAGGAGATATTCAGTGCCTTGAGAAAGTATTCATGACCCTTGACTTGTTCCACATTTGGTTGTGTTACAGTCTGAATTCAAAAGTGATGACATGTGTTTTCCTCTCTCGACCCATCTACACACAATACCTCGTAATGACCAAGTGAAAAACGTGTTTTTAGGACAATTTGTTTTACAAATGTATTGCAAATGTAATACAGAAGTATGTCATTTACATAAGTATTCACACCACTGAGTCAGCAATTACAGTTGTGACTCTTTCTGGGTAATCCTCTAAGAGCTTTCAACAACTGGATTGTGAAAGATTTGTCAATTCAAAATTCTTCAAGCTCTGTCAAATTGGTAGTTGATCATTCATGTCAAAACTGTAACTCGGTCATTGAGGAACTTTCACTAGCTTCTTGGTAAGCAACTCCAGTGTAGATTTGGCCTTCTGTTTTAGGTTATTGTCCTGCTGAAAGGTGAATTATTCTCCCAGTTTCTGGCAAAAATGAAGACTGAGTTAGGAAGGAGGCCTGTGTCTTCGTAGTGGCTGGGTGTGTTGACACACCATTCAAAGTGTAATTAATAATGTCACCATGGTCAAAGGGACATTCAATGTCTTTTTTTTTTTTACCCATCTACCAGTAAGTACCCTTCAATACGAGGCATTAGAAAACCTCCCTGGTCTTTGCGGTTTAATCAGTGTTTGAATTGCACTGCCTGACCGAGGGACCTTACAGATAATTGTATGTTTGGTGTACAGAGATGAGGTAGTCATTCAAAAATCATGTTAAAAGCTATTATTGACCACAGAGTTAGCCCCCAGGATAACCCTGTTTACAAAAACAGGGGTTCAGGCAAACGACAGGTCAAGGGGCAGGCAGAGGTCAGTAATCCAGGGCAGTGTCACAAGGTACAGAACAGCAGGCAGGCTCAGGGTCAGGGCAGGGAAAATGGTCAAAACCCAGAAAACTAGAAAACAGGGAATAGACAAACAGAAAACACAGGTATAAATGCACAGTGGAAGATGGGGGAAATTGGTTGTCACCTGGAGGGGGATGGAGGTAACTACAAGACAGTTCAAACAGATCAGGGTGTGACACCGCGCAACTTATCTCGTGGCTCGTTAAGCAAATGTTTACTCCTGCACTTATTTAGGGTCGCCATAACAACGGGGTTGAATACTTATTGACTCAAGAAACTTCAACTTTACATTTTGTATTATTTTTCTTTTGGGGGGGGGGGGGGGGGGGGGGGGGGGGCAGAATTCCACTTTGACATTGTGCGGTATTGTATTAAGGCCTGTGATAGGATTTTATTACATTTAGTACATTTTAAATTCTGGCTGTAACACAACAAAATGTGTAAAAAAAAGACGAGGCACTGTCGACACAGCATTTACACAGAGCTGACGACTGCTGAACGAGACTATTGAGACTGTGTTCCCATCTCTGAGCCCATAGTTACTGATCAATAGTGTTGGCATCGGGGGTAGGGGTCTGACCGTTTACTACATACACCTACACCGCTGTGTATAGAGGGGATACCTTCAGGTGGCAAAGAAAAAGCTTCACAGAGAGAGTATGAGTATTGTGCATGACCTGCCTGTTAACTATTTTAACCTTGACGTTCGACAACTTAAAATGTTATGATCCAATTCCGTTTGAAATCTTCCTCACAGAGCAGTATTTTCCCTGAACTGCTTCCTTATATCCAAAACCTCCAAGCACACAGACAGGAGGTGGTGCGTAACGTGAGAGTGAGAGGACACAACACACTGACCAGAAACGAGTCTGAATATGTTTTTTTTTTTAAACAGAGAGAGAGAGGTGGGATCGCATAAAATGAAGGTTTCTCCCTAGGTAGGCAGGCTTGAGCAACACAAACAATGAGAGAGGGAAGGAAGCAGGAAGAGAGAGTAGATTCTGGCATGTAAAAACCTTATATTCAACATTGTAGTCAAAGGGACAGAGGAGGTGTGGAGAAGTGCAAGCATAGTCAAAGCTCACTTCTACCTCTGCAGTCCTACTACAAGGACCACAAAGACCACCAGGCAAACATCGACTCCAACAACCAGAGACCACCTGATTAGGACCGAGGGTGAAAGACTGACAGTCAATAGTGATCTGGTTAACCTCATGTAAGTGACACAATTTGATCATTTAATTCTTACGATTCTAAGCCGTGGAATGACCATCTTGTTTCAAGATCATTGAGCTCTTTGATTTTGAATTGTAGGTATGCAAATATTTATCAAAAGGTATTTTATTAAATGTTTTATTAAATATATAGCCCATAGAAATGCGTTGAATAGCACATTCATAAAAGACAGTCAAAAAATAAATAATGAGGAATAAGGTCTTGAAGTGTTTGTCCTATATTTAGGAAATATAAGAAAGCTTAGGAATATATATATACAGTGGCTGACATATATATATATATATATATATATATATATAAATAAAGGGGGGTAGGCACAGAACTACCTTCATACTTCCATTATTATCCATTATTTTTTTTACTATAGTACCGTTACCTTCACACTTGTGGGGGTCGTGTTATTGACAGTCCCCCTTTTCCATAGAATGGACATAATAATCTGTAGGCCAAAACGTTCGGACACTACAGATGGTTTTTGTGAGAAGACACATTTTTGGGATGTCTCATGGTCTGACAAACACCGCTGTAGCTCAGCCACCTTCCATGCAAATCCCAAAGGCTGCCACAGATTGCAGACATTTCTAACGTAAAACTGACAGATTTTGATGGGGATTTTTTTATTGTGTTACTTAGATTGATGCACCGGTACGTCAATAGACTCTATGGGGTTCAATAAGCAATGTTGTGTTGTGTATTGTTGTGTATTGCAACCTGGACTCAGGGCTTGACGTAACATAGTAAAATTAAATTCAGGAAACTCCAATTATTGTGATATGTTACGTTTCAAATGGTACATATGGTTCATCCATTTTGTACGATACGTTACAAATTACAATCCGCATGATACGTTACGATTTGCAATTCGTTCAATATTTTATGAATTTCAATTCATATAAAACGTTACGAATTTACAAAATGTATGATATGTTCCGTATTCCAATTTGTGTGGCTGATTAATGTTAAGGTTAGGGTTAAGGTTAGGGTTAGGAGTTAGGTTCAATTGTTAAGGTTAGGCTTTAGGGGAAGGGTTAGATGCAAAGTAGCTAAAAGTGGTAATAAGCTAAAATGCTCAAGTTGTCCTTGATGAACACAAAACATTTGGGTTGTTAGATGTTTACTTATACACCTACCCATTCACCCCGTCCAACCACCCTACTTTTGTTTTTGCAATAAGTAACCTTCTGTCCCGTGTAACCATACCAAACGTAACGTATCATACTAATTTGAGTGTCCCAGATTTACATTTACTATATTACGTCTAGTCTATGAGGCCAGGCTGTGCATTATTGTGCATTTTAGTGTAATGCAATTATGTGGGGGCACCATTGCTTGTGCAGGCCTTATTGTATTTCTATATGAGTGTTGAGAGTGAACAATGGCTGTAGAACCTCATGATGTTTGGTATGTCTGTTTAACAGAAGCCACGCCAGGTCAGGAGAAAACATTGATAAAAATGATATTCGGTAAGAGGATGGTCAATGTCCATTTTGATTGAGCTTGCACTAAGATGTAAATATAGTGATTGTGAGATACTCAAGGTTAGGTATTGGGACACTAAAGCAAACGTAATAAACCACTCCACACAACTATAGAGCCCTGAGGGTAACGTTAGTTCAGCAGTGCCAGTCTGGATAATATTTAACCAATCCCAGACAATTTTGTACAGACTATGCATACATAGTGTACTTGTAAAATGCCGTCCAAATCCCATGAATCGACCTCATGGAAATTGTGTCTGTAATTTAGCTATGCAAATATCCACTGGTCAGGAACACTCACAAGCAGCTAATTTGGTTTGGATAGCTCCTATATGTTGACTGGGTATTTTTGACGGTCAAATCATCTTTGGTTTGACACTGTCAGATACTGTCATTACTGTCACAAATTCACACTCTCTCTCGCTCTGCATCCCTCACTCACTGTCTCTGTCTCCCTCCTTTCCGTGTCTGAACTTTTTTTTTTATCACAGTTGGGTGGCAATAACATGAACAGTTCACGGTGACACGTCGATTTGTACTGTACTATGGAACAGCGTTTTGCTATCTATTGCTGACATATTAACGTCTTATTCAGAAGATATTTGGGTTCGGCGGGGCTTATTTAATGGAGGCGAACTTTGAAACCAATAGAAAGCTCTGCACTTGCATTACTTCCTTGTTCTGAAGTTGGAAAACAGTAGTGTGATGAGAGGGCCAGGGGTCACACCGTGGGTCATCGTGGATTACAATCAGCTTCTGTTCTCAACAGAGGACCATTCTCTTTTATCCTGTCCTCTCTTTGTCTCTCTCTCTCTCTCTAACTGTCCCTCTCTCTTGCTCACTCTCACATAACCTCTCGGACAACGCGAGACCGCATAGGTTCTGCAAAAGTAAACCAGGCAATTTGCACGAACATAGACTGGTTTTTGACTGTGTTGATCCCTTGAGTACATATGTAAACCTTAGGTATGACTCCTTGATGCTTTTGTGTAGCATGACCACAAAACCACAGATCTGTATTGGTAGTCAGAGTTCATTTGTTAGCATTGTTCAATGAGGAAACAGTCGGGCTCACAGTGAAGTAAGTTATTGGGTTATGAATCACTTAGAGTATGCAAGCTGTTAGTAGACATCAAAGGAAAATGGACCTATTGTTGACCATTGACTGGAAGGAAGGAAACATTGAGAACCCAGAAGGAAACGGACCGATTATTTACTCCAGTGACACAATTAAAACATTTCCAGAAATGTCACCTCTGTGCCACACTTAGCCTGAGGGGTGGAGGGATATTATATCAAGCTTTTATGGCAATACGATTGTCAAATCCCCGAGTGAGGAGGGTTTTTGAACAAGGGGAGTTACAGTAGAAAAAACAGTCTCCGTCCCAAAATATGATTGTGATCACGTATGCATTCCTGGGTTATGAGACATATGTCCTCTGGCTCAGAGAGCATCGTCGGACTGGAACTCCGACTGATTCTACAGACTCCTAATTATTCAGTCAAAACAACAGGACAGGACTGGCCCACGCCCTGACCTGAAGGCGACTCACTACACACACCAGGTGCTTGTGTTTGAATGTGTGCGTGCGCGTGTGTACGCCCGCGTGCGCTCTTTGCCCGTCTGCGTGTGTCTGCTCCTGTGTGTCCGCGCTTATTTGTGCACGTGCATTTTTTCATACATTCATGGACGAGAGATAGGGGAACAGAAAAAGAGAGAGAAAGCGCCACCAGATCAGTCGAGCTAGTTTGTGTGAGGAGAGAGATAGAGGAAGTACACATGGAGAGAGAGGAGGGCATAAGGTGTCCTATTACAGATAATGGTTTGGTGTTGTTTGGCGAGCATGGGGCTGGGTCACTCACAACAAATCCCTGTGGATTTCAGCAACACGGATACGCACAGGAACACACCGGCAGTCGCTAATACAGCAGCATACTTTTACAGCAGCAGGGCAAGTTAGGCAGCCTGCAGGACAGATCGAGTTTCGCCGCAGGTGAATTGAGGGACAAAGAACAGGGTTTTGAGAGGGCGAGAGAGAAAGATAGAAAGAGAGAGACAGAGAGAGAGAGAGAGAGAGAGAGAGAGAGAGAGAGAGAGACAGAGAAGGAAGCGAGAATAACCATACGGACCGGCACAGAGTTGTGAGAGGTAAAACTGTGGAGGTAGAGGGAGAGGAGGCACAAGACGAAGGGGAAGGGAGACTCTGTCGAAGGGAGTTCTACTCGCTCCAGAGACCGAAGGGCAGTGCATCCTCTGTACCCTGTGACCTGTGAGTCTGGGCCAGCTGAGAGGGGACTTCAGCACCATGAGTGTGAGTAGAGATGGAGACCACAGTCTGTGAAGATAGGGGATCAGGCCAATCGCCGGTGGAGTATCATCAATCACCTGTCACTCAGCTCTTACTGTGGACTCAATTGTGGTTTACAGGTTCACAGGGGTGAGACTTTAGAGAAAAACTAAACATATGGGATGACATGGCCATGTGTATCTGTCTATGAAAGTACAGTCCGTGTGTTTAGCGAACAATTGTTATATATACAAATAGTCCCTTGCAAAGCAAAGCGATCCTCAAGTGCATTTTAAAGTATTACCATGTTGAAGTTTTAAAGTCTAATTTTGAGGCGACTGTTCTGACAATGTCTAGATTCTTGTGAGATCGATATGTGTGAAATAGACGTAGATTCGGGTTATTGGGATTGTACACGTCTGTAGTTTTTGTGGTCAGCCTGCAGCATTACGTAGGGAAGACGATGTGCCTTGGTGCCAGAAAGACTAAGTGATCAGCGGTCAGTTCGTGTACGGAACTGGTGTGCATTTGCGTGTGTATGCATGAATGTGTCTGTGTGTTTGTTGCTGGAGATTAAAACTCACAAGTAACTTCTCTAAAGGCCTTTCTTGCTCTCTCACATTAAAATGCAATCTGCAAAGGAGAGAGAGCACCTTTGAATACGCCAAGGTGAAACATGCCAAGTGATTTTATCAGTGAAACCTTCTGTGGCCCAGCTCTGCTTCCCTAGGTGCTTCCTCAAATGCAAACTGGGTCTAGTCCCAGTGTTTACTCTACTGCATTAGCCAAATGGGCCAAACTACCTGAACACACCTCTGTCTTGCTCCCTCACAAGCATGTACATCTGCATACATCTGTCTACATGTCACTTCTATATATTTAACTTATCCTCTCTCTCGCTCTCGTTTTCTCTCTCTCTCTTTATCTCTGTCTTTCTCTGCATATTTCTCTCTCTCTCTCGTTCTCTCTCTCTCTCTCTCTCTCTGTGTCTCTGTCTCGCTCTGCATATTTCTCTCTCTCTCTGGGATTTTATTCCACCACACCTTGTAAGTGTATGCCAACTGTTTGTCAAATTGAATTCTTGCAATGAGGTCATCATTGACATACAGCAGATTGTCTGATTCAGGTTTCGGTTGTGCTTTTAGATATGGTGTTGCAAAGTAGGCGATCCTTCAAGATGCACAATGAATGGAGAAGGGCCAGCAGTTAGTGATCTCTTGTTTATATATGGTCTACCCGTCACTAGGAGTCTCTGTTTTCGATAGTTTGCTACGCGCTGTATATTGCTGGTCACCTTTGATGAAACCTTGCAGGCTTTTCTGTTGAGTTTGGTACTGGGCAGTCAGCAGTCAGCTCCAAGATGTGTATAGTCACATGTCAAGTTGAACTGGCTCACCCTCCTCTTCTCCCACCTCTTTCTCTCCTTTCTGCTCGCTCTTTGTAACCATATTTCCTGGTCACACAGCCTGCTGACGTTCACCTAGATACGTTTGTGTTTACAGTACATCTACGTGCAGAGTTCCACCAACCAGCAGCGTCCCTATGACTCATGCAAATCATAAAAGAGTGTTGAATGACACACTCGCACGTCTCTGTGCGTGTGAGCGTGTCATTCAAATCAACATTTCCATACGGTCCGTGTGCACAGGCATGCAATCCCGTGTTGTGTTTAATGCTAATCGTACGGGAGCGATCTCTTTCACTTATCTGCCATTGTCGTTCAACACTTTTCCTAAACGAGTAAGCATTTTCCTTAATGAAAGACTGGTACCATACCCTGTAGCCGTCCAAATTATGTTTATATAATGGAAGATTATACAGTATGTGAATCAAATATCTATATGAAATTAGCTTTTTCGGTAAACTTGTGTTCTCTGGTCTTACTGTTGTGTTACATGTGGAAGAACTCCAAGGCAAGTTGAACGCAAACCCATGTCTAGCAGTTACTTCATTTGAGGCTTTACCATAGGACGCTTACAGTCAGGCACAGTGTGTCCGCCTCTCTGACACACACAGCCCCCCTCCCCATTTTGTTATGCTACAGCCTTCTTCTAAAATGTATTTAAAAAATAAATAATAATCCCATCAATCTACACACAATACCTCGTAATGACAAAGCAAAAACAGGTTTTTAGAAATGTTTGCAAATGTATACAACAGATACCTTACTTACATAAGTATTCAGACCCTTTTGCTATGGTACTCTATATTGAGCTCAGGTGCCTCCCGTTTCCATTGATCATCCTTCAGATGTTTCTACAACTTGATTGGAGTCAATTCAATTGATTGGACATGATTTGAAAAAAGCACAAACCTGTCTATATAAGGTCCCAAAGTTGACAGTGCATGCCGGAGCAAAAACCAAGCCATGTGGTCAAAGGAATTGTCCGTAGAGCTCCGAGACAGGATTGTGTCGTGGCACCGATCTGGTTAAGGGTACCAAAAAATGTCTGCAGCATTGAAGGTCCCCAAGAACACAGTGGCCTTCATCATTCTAAAATTAAGTTTGGAACCGACAAGACTCTTCCTGGAGCTGGCCACCCGGCCAAACTGAGAAATTGGGAGAGAAGGGCCTTGGTCAGAGAAGTGACCAAGAACGCAATGGTCACAATCAAAGCGCTACAGAGTTCCTCTGTGGAGATGGGAGAACCTTCCAGTAGGACAACCATCTGCAGCACTCCACCAATCAGGCCTTTATGGTAGAGTGGCCAGACGGAAGCCACACCTCGGTTAAAGGCACATGACAGCCTGCTTGGAGTTTGCCAGAAGGCACCTAAAGGACTCTCAGATCATGAGAAACAATATTTTCTGGTGTGATGAAATCAAGATTGGAGGAAAATTGGCATCATCCCTATGGTGAAGCACGGTGGTGGCAGAATCATGCTGTGGGGATGTTTTTTAGCGGTCAGGACTGGGAGACTAGTCAGGATCGAGAGAAAAATGAACAGAGAAAAGTACAGAGGGATCTTTGATGAAAACCGGGTCCAAAGCTCACAGGAACTCAGACTGGGGCGAAGGTTCATTTTCCAACAGGACAACGACCCTAAGCACACAGCCAAGACAACACAGGAGTGGCTTCTGGACAAGTCTCTGAATGTCCTTGAGTGGCCCAGCCAGAGCCCGGACTTGAACCCGATCAAACATCTCTGGAGAGACCTGAAAATAGCTTTGCAGCGACACTCCCCATCTAACCTGACATAGCTTGAGTATGTCTGCAGAGACGAATGGGAGAAACTCCCCAAATACAGGTGTGGCAAGCTTGTAGCGTCATACCCAAGAAGACTCAAGACTGCATTCATTGCCAAAGGTGTTTCAACAAAGTACTGAGTAAACTGTCTGTATACTTATGTTGTAAATGTAATATTTCAGTTTTTATTTTTAATACATTTGCAAATATTTCTAAAAACCTGTTTTTGCTTTGTCTTTATGGGTGTGTAGATTGATAAGGGGGAAAAACAATTGTATCCATTTTCAAATAAGGCTGTAACGTTTCTGAACGTTTCTGTCCGACTTCTCTTTTTCTACGAAGTTGAAGTTGTTTTGTTGTTCTTCTCCTCTATGTTGGTAGATCCCTCTGTTTTAGTTTCCAGATTTAGACCCGTCTCCATGGAGAATAGACAGGAAGACTTGATGCAAATGATGGGATTTCACTGGAAGCTGATTTGTGAAAATAGGGGACGTTGTATATGAATACCACTTGAGAATGGCTCACTACCATGTTGCTTGATGTCAACATATACAGCGCAAAAAGATTCACCTCCCTTGGCGTTTTTTCGAGTTTGTTTCATTAGAGCCTGTAATTTAAATGCATTTCTATTTGGATTTCATGGAATGGACATACACAAAAAAAGTCCACATTTGTGAAGAAAAAAACAATTGTTTAAAAAAATTCAGAAAAAAAAGTAAAACGGAAAAGTGGTGCGTGCATATGTATTCACCCCCTTTGCTATGAAGTCCCTAAATAAGAACTGGTGCAACCATTTACCTTCAGTAGTCACATAATTAGTTAAATAAAGTCCACCTGTGTGCAATCTAAGTGTCACATGATCTCTCACATGATCTCAGTATATATATATATACACCTGTTCTGAAAGGCCCCATAGTCTGCAACAATACTAAGCAAGGGGCACCACCAAGCAAACGGCACCATGAAGACCAAGGAGCTCTCCAAACAGGTCAGGGACAAAGTTGTGGAGAAATACAGATCAGGGTTGGGTTGGGCTATAAAACAATATCTGAAACGTTGAACATCCCATAGAGCACCATTAAATCCATGATTAAAAAATGGAAAGAATAGGGCATCACAACAAACCTGCCAGGCCACCCACCAAAACTCATGAACCAGGCAAGGAGGGCATTAATCAGAGAGGCAACAAAGAGACCAAAGATAACCCTAAAGGAGCTGCAAAGCTTCACAGCAGAGATTGGAGTATCTTTCCATAGGACCACTTTAAGCCATACACTCCACAGAGCTGGGCTTTACGGAAGAGTGACCAGAAAAAAATAAGCAAAGATGTTTGGAGTTCGCCAAAGGCATGTATATGGAAGACAGTACTCTGGTCAGATGAGACTAAAAGTGAGCTTTTTAGCCATCAAGGAAAACACTATGACTGGCGAAAAACCCAACACCTCTCATCACCCCGAGAACACCATCCCCATAGTGAAGCATGTTGTGGGGATGTTTGTCATTGGCAGGGACTGGGAAACTGGTCAGAATTGAAGGAATGATGAATGGCGCTAATTACAGGGAAATTCAGTTTTAGTCTTCCAGAGATTTGAGACTGGGACGGAGGTTCACCTTCCCAGCAGGACAATGACAATAAGCATACTGCTAAAGCAACACTCGAGCAGTTTAAGGGGAAACATTTACATGTCTTGGAATGGCCTAGTCAAAGCACAGACCTCAATCCTATTGAGAATCTGTGGTATGACTTAAAGATTGCTGTACACCAGCAGAACTCTTCCAACTTGAAGGTGCTGGAGCAGTATTGCCTTGAAGAATGGGCAAAAATACCAGTGGCTAGATGTGCCAAGCTTATAGAGACATACTTTATAGAGACCTGCAGCTGTAATCGCTGCAAAAGGCGGCTCTACAAAGTATTGACATTGGGGGAGTGAATAGTTATGCACGCTCAAGTTTTCTGTTTGTTTTTGTCTTATTTCTTGTTTGTTTCGCAATAAAAAATATTTTGCATCTTCAAGTGGTAGGCATGTTGTGTAAATCAAATGATTACAACCCTCCCAAAAATCTATTTTAATTCCAGGTTGTAAGGCAACAAAATAAGAAAAATGCCAAGGGGGTGAATACTTTCACAAGCCACTGTACCAATAAAAAAACTAAAAGAAGTCTTTTTGGATTTGGGATTTAATGGTATAATCTGTAAACAAAAGCACAGAACTGTAAATACAGAAGACCAGCAGCAGGTAAGAACTGTGTTTACCCAGCCACTAAGAGCCCTGTCCCTCCCTATAGCAACCACTTTCCTTGTCCCTCCGTCAGTGTCCCTCCGTCAGTGTCCCTCCGTCAGTATGACCCTCCATATCTGCGGGATGGCGTATTGTATGGGAAGCCATATTAGGACAGCCTCAGTCTCAGCAGGACTTGAGTTCGCTGTTGCTCAGCGTGTCAGGAAGGACCAGGTGACAGTCTGCAGACTTTACACGTAGTGTATTAGTCTGGTGACAGATTTGTACAGTATTTGTGCCGCCAGTTGGAGAGATCTGACTAAACAGCCAGTACTGTAGATACCTAACAGACTGCTTGAGAGGCCTGTCATTGGTACTTTGGGATGTTGTTGCTTTCGGGTCGTGACGGTTGTTTCACCAGTCGTCAGGTGGTTTCATCCACCGGGGTAATGACCTATGACTCATGACAGCTATGATGGCAGGTACTTGCGTTGTTGTACAACTGAACAATTATATAATCATGAACACAGTGTCATTTAGAGAACAGTAAAGCCTGGGCAGAGCTGTCAATTGCATAACTTTAATTAAGTAATCTATAGCTTGACTCATTATATTACTGTGTGTATATAACATGCTCCACCATTTAAGATCTATTGTCCTTAAATGGAGTGGAATCGAACAGCGTAAAGCAACTACATAAAGAGCAGAGAGCCACACCTGAGCCTGTGTCATATGACTGTCTCTGTCTCTGTGTCGGACCGGGCCTTGGAATTGTGCCCACAGCACTAGGCGTGACAGTCAAACACAACCTTGTGATGGGAGGCACACTGTGTTTTGTGTGTGTGCTCCTGATCCAATCTGTCATGCCTCCCCTTCTCTCGGCCCGAGAACCTCACACTCGTACACACTGTCACACATTCTGCACTGAGCACAGTAAGATTCCCTTTGTCTCATTCACTGTCCTCTCTCTCTCTCTCTCTCTCTCTCTCTCTCCAGACTGACACCTGGCTCGCTGAAGAAAGCAATAGACCATTAAATCCTAGACAACAAGGTAAGCCATTGTTGTGGAATTGATACATTTTGAAATAATATTGCACAAGTACCGAATACTATGCAATGTCATACTGTCCAATTATGCTTTAGTTGCACGTGTCTACGTTTGAAATAGCTACAAAATGCTGATTGCTCTGTCTCTATCTTCCTCTCTCTCAGTTGTAGTGCGGCCTGGTCGGAAAAGAAAAGTCATGACGGCGCCGAACTCCCAGAAAGGGAAGTCCTCATCGAGGAAGAGGGTCCTGATCACCGTGTTGATGGTACTGGTAGTGCTGGGGATCCTGGTCACGGCTGGATACTTCAGTGAGTCCAGCTTCAACACCCATCATACCTGCATCCCAAACGGCACCCTGTTCCCTACGTAGTAGGGATCAAGAGTAGCGCAGTCAAAAGTAGTGCAATATGTAGGGAATAGGGTGCCGTTTGGGACTCAAGCCCACCTCTGCACCCTCTCCCAGCCTTTGCTAACACAAGACATACTAGTACTTTACCCCCTCTGTGCAAATGCTCAATGATTCACAATCAAACAGTAGCGAGAATGTTTCATTTCAGTCGCCAAACCATATTATTTCAAGAACCTGTATCTGTCTTCTGTACTCTCTCCTCCTTTCACCCCCCACCCCTTCCATTTTGTCCCCAGTCGCACAGCTGATCAACAGTAAGTACTTTTTCTGCTCCCGGTCTGTGAAGTTCATTCCCCTGGACAAAGCGTGTAATGGGATGGCGGACTGTTCAGGAGGAGAGGACGAGCTCACCTGTGTGACCAACATGACGGTCAACACTACCTTTCCAGGTAAACACACACACACATGCACAAACACACAAGCATGCATACATGTACACACACACACGGACAGGTACTCACACACACCACTCCATCTATACATCTTTATACATCTGTCTCTGTGTCAATTCTATATGTTTCCTCTCATTCTTATTCTCACTCACTCACTCACTCACTCACTCACTCACTCACTCACTCACTCACTCACTCACTCACTCACTCACTCACACACTCACACTCTCTCTCTCTCTCTCTCTCTCTCTCTTTGTCACTCTCTCTCTCTTTGTCACTCTCTCCCTCTTTGTCACTCTCTCTCTCTCTCTCTCTCTCTCTCTCTTTGTCTCTCTCTCTCTCTCTCTCTCTCGCTCTCTTTGTTTCTCTCTCTCTCTCGCTCTCTGTCTCTCTCTCTCTCTCTCTCTCTCTGTCTGTCTCTCTCTCTCTCTCGCTCTCTCTCTCTCTCGCTCTCTCTCTCTTTCTTTGTCACTCTCTCTCTCTCTCTCTCTCTCTCTTTGTCACTCTCTCTCTCTCTCTTTGTCACTCTCTCTCTCTCTTTGTCACTCTCTCTCTCTCTCTCTCTTTGTCACTCTCTCTCTCTCTCTTTGTCTCTCTCTCTCTCTCTTTGTCTCTGTCTCTCTCTTTGTCACTCTCTCTCCCTTTGTCTCTCTCTCTCTCTCTCTCTCTCTCTTTGTCTCTCTCTCTCTCATCATTTCTCTGTGCAGTGCGTCTGGTCTCTGAGCAGAGTGTTCTCCAGATCTACAGTGCCGGGACAGGATGGAGGAGTGTGTGTAGTGAGGACTGGACCCAGCAACACACAGAGAAAGCCTGTCAACAGCTGGGCTACACCTAGTGGGTCTCCTCCCAACCTCACTCACTCACTCACTCACTCACTCACTCACTCACTCACTCACTCACTCACTCACTCACTCACTCACTCACTCACCTAGCAGCTTAGCTACAGTTTCCCCCTTAACATATTCAGTTTCTCTTAAATGTCTTTAAAATATCTCTCCGTCTCCACTCGTTCCCACAGTAAACCCGTCAGTAGTACCATCTCAGTGAGGAACTTGTCCTCGTCCCTGAAGACAGGACCGTTCTCAGGGGTCAGGGTCGCAGCCGAAACCACGCCCATTTACCAGACTGTCATTGACCGGTAAGCATTAGAAGCCGGGTGGTAATTGAGCCTGTTAACGTGGTGTGACTCTACTGTGTTCTGACGCTCACTCGGACACTTTCCAGCTGTGAGATTCAGTTTCAACAGAAAGGAGAACGGAATCAGTAAAAATATACACAGTTCCTTGGTATCAAATACGGTTGGATAATTATCTTAATAAATGGAGAATTGAAACAGGTCTAAATGAATGATCCCACTTTGGGTACTTCTGTCTGTACTCCTCCTATGGTACTTGTCTTATTTTCGCCAGGCCATAATTGTAAACAGTCATTTGTTCTGTATTGAACCGCCTTGTAAAATAAAAGTTGAATAAAAGTCAATGACTATATTGACCATGCAGCTATGCCTGCATCACTGTTGCACTGTTCACTATGTAGTGTTACTGTTGGTCCACGCCCATCCCCCTGCCACTGTTTGTAGTAAGATGGCTAGTTCGGCTCAGGCAGATGTGACATGCCAAATAGAAGGCATGAATGCCACTCATGACAGATTGGATGGCACCACCATGTCTGTTTACTCTAAAACAGCCAAAGGAACTGGAAAAACAGGTCCTCTTTTTTTTATTTTCTTCTGCTTCCTTTTCTTGTCTCTCTCTCTACTTGTGACGTGTACAACTGAGTCATTGTTACGCACACTCTCCAACTCCCAGCGTACACGTTACAGTCATCTCTCGAGAGAGAGAGACGTGTGTTTCTGACTGTGCAATGCTCTCTGTTTTTCTGACACAAACCATTTAGGAGTTTCTGTTCTTTCCCCGTCCTTGTTTCCGTAATTAGAGGAAACAAGAAGTACGAGTATGTGATGTCTGACTGACACTAAACCAACACTGAAGATTAACTCTGGAATCTGTCTCAATGTCGACCTATGATGTTTGGTAGTCGCGTTTTGAATGTGTTTCTATGCACACCACATGGGATGTGTGTATGTACTCTGTGTTGAATTCCCCTCTCTGTTTGATTCCAGCCAGGTGTGTAACTCAGGATCTGTGATCTCCCTGACCTGCTCCGGTAAGCCTCTGCCTCTGATGCCCAGCCTCACACTGCAGTGCATTCGGAAAGTAGTCACGACCCCTTGACTTGATGTCACGTTACAGCAAGGGTGGGCAATTCCTGTCCTCGAGGGTCATACCTGACTCCAATAATCACCAAATCATGAGCTTCAGTTTAGAATGCAATTTGATTAATCGGCTGTGTTTGCTAGGAAAAGTGGTCGAAAATGTGACCCTCGAGGACTGGAGTTGACCACCCCTGCGTTACAACAGTATTCTAAAATGGATTGAATAAAATAATTCCTCGACAATCTACACACAATACTCCATAACAACAAAGTGAAAACAGGTTTGTAGACATTTTTGCACATTTATTAAAAATAAAAAACAAATACCTTATTTACATAAGTATTCAGAGCCTTTGCTATGAGACTGAAAATGGAGTTCAGGTGCATCCTGTTTCACCTGTGGTAAATCCAATTGATTGGACGTGATTTGGAAAGACACACACCTGTCTATATAAGGTCCCACAGTTGACAGTACATTTCTGAGCAAAAACCAAGCCACAAGGTTGAAGGAATTGTCCGTAAAGCTCTGAGACAGGATTGTGTCGAGGCACAGATCTGGGGAAGGGTACCAAAACATGTCTGTATCATTGAAGTTCCCCAGAAACACAGTTTGCGCCATCATTCTTAAATGGAATAAAATTGGAACCACCAACACTCTTCCTGGAGCTGGCCGCCTGGACAAACTGAGACATCAGGGGAGAAGGGCATTGGTCAGAGAGATCACCAAGAAACCGATGGCCACTCTAACAGAGCTCCAGAGTTCCTCTGTGGAGATGGTAGAACCTTCCAGTAGGACAACAATCTCTGCAGCATTTCACCAATCAGGCCTTTATGGTAGAGTGACCAGATGGAAGCCACTCCTCAGTAAAAGGACCATCACAGCCCTCTTGGAGTTTGCCAGAAGGCACCTAAAGTACTCTCAGACCATGGAAAAACAATTATCTGGTCTGATGAAACCAAGATAGAATTATTTGGACTGATTGCCAAGCGACACGTCTGGAGGAAACCTGGCACCATTCCTACAGTCAAGCATGGCAGTGGCAGCATCATGCTGTGGGGATGTTTTTTTAGCTGCGGGGACCGGGAGACTAGTCAGGATCGAGGAAAATATGAACCCAGCAAAATACAGAGAGATCTTTGATGAAAACCTGAGTTCTCAGGACCTCAGACTGGGGCGAAGGTTCACCGTCCAACAGGACAACAACCCTAAGCACACAGCCAAGACAACGCAGGAGTGGCTTCAGGACAAGTCTCTGAATGCCCAAGTGTGGCCAAGCCAGAGCCCGGACTTGAACCCGATCAAACATCTCTGGAAAGACCTGAAAATATTTGTGCAGCAATTCTCCCCATCTTATCTGACAGAGCTTGAGAGAATATGCAGTGAAGAATGGGAGAAACTCCCCAAATACAGGTGTACCAAGCTTGTAGCGTCATACCCAAGACAACTCGAGGCTAATGGCTGCCAATGGTGTTTCAACAAAGTACTGAGTAAAGGGGCTGAATACTTCTGTAAATGTGAAATGTCTGTTTTTTATTTGTAATACATTTGTAAAAATATTGTGTGTAGATTGATAAGGAAAATGAACTATTGAATCCGTTTTAGAATAGTAACCTGTAACCTGTAACAAACAAAATGTGGAAAAAGTCAAGGGGTCTGATTACTTTCCGAATGCACTTTGTCACCTTCCTCTCCCACTCTACTGGACTCCCCCACTCTTTCCCCCGACTGATCATTGGTAAAAGACTTGAGTGATATTTATCATCCAAGTTCTCTAGGAATTGAGTTATACAAGAGATAGCAACAGAAAGACTGACACACAGAGACAGACAGATAGGTTCGGACTACAATCTCCATCTCCGACAGTGATGGAGAGTGCAGGCAAACATGACAGGATCCAAGCAACAAGCCACTTTGTAAAGGGTCCGTGCTAGATTGAGTGTGTTACTTAACTAACAGGTAGCAACGCTAACTGCCAAAGTTCTAATTTGCGTTTTACCCCACTGCCAATTCTATATTTTCTCGTCAAACTACCTTTGCGTACAAGGCAACTTCTGTACTTTACTAAACTGTCTTTCCCCTGTGTGTGTGTCAGACTGTGGAGAGCGGGGGAGATCGGACCGTATCGTGGGGGGTGTGGATGCATCTATAGAAGAGTGGCCGTGGCAGGTGAGCCTGCAGCAGAACGGACAACACACCTGTGGAGGGTCACTGGTGTCACCGCGCTGGGTCGTCACAGCAGCGCATTGCTTCTCTGGGTCAGTACCACTGGACACCCAATAGGGTGGCAGGTAGCCTAGCGTTTAAGAGCGTTGGGCCAGTAACCGGAAAGCTGCTGGTTCGAATCCCTGAGCCAACTAGGTGAAAAATGAGTTGATGTGCCCTTGAGCAAGGCACTTAACCCTAATTGCTGTCTGCTAAATTACAAAAATGTAAAATCACATACACCCTAGAATGTGTGCGTATCCACTCTGGATATCTACAGCTAGCTTAACCAGACATAAACGATTTAACTCTGACCGTCCAATGTGGAAACTCCCATAAAGTAAGCAATCGTATACTATGCTTAAGCATCTAGAGACAGAGGTTCTGCTGTTAACTCCTGTACCTCATCCCTCTCCTGGTCCTACAGTAGTAAGAAAGAGCTGAGTCGCTGGCAGGTGGTGTCTGGGAGGACATACATGGGCACCCTGGGAGGCTCATATGTAGACAGGATCATACTGAACGGACAATACAACGCAGCCCGCAACGACTACGACCTGGCCATGATGAGGCTGACCAAACCCATCACTGTAGGAAGTATGTCCCCAACGTGACATTTTAGCAACGCACAGACTGTGGTACTGAATTTGCTGGACAGTTCCCGGTTTCTCAAAGGCTAGACATAACAAAAGCCCCACATCCACCTATTCTTGTTTTGAATTGACTTAACACAAAGAACATTTCCCAGCACTCTCAAAATGAATGCTAAAGCACTACATAATGACATGGAAATATCTACTCGTAAAAGCAGTTCGATTCCAGGAAGAGAGAATGCATTCATGGTAGATTCTGACCTCTAGTGGCCAATTTATCAAACTGTCAATTTCAATGAGTCTTGCAGCATGGGACATCCCTCTAGGGAAATACTGTATATTTAGACTGTAATGAGAGTAGACTGTGATTGATTTATGTCATTAAAGTTCTGTTTCCTCCACCAGACTCTCGTCGGCCCGTGTGTTTGCCCCCTAAGAACCTGGGACTGAAGGCAGGAGACACTATGACGGTGACAGGCTGGGGCTACCTGGAGGAGAAGGGTGAGCACAGAGCAAACAAAACTTGCCTTTCTATTACCCTCTTCATCTCTATCCAACAAGCACACATGCTCAAAGTGATTCTCACAGAATGTTAGTAGTCACTTTCTCCTCTTCTCCTTCTCATCCCTCTGTCACCTTTTCTCTCTCAGGTAAAGTGTCTCCTGTCCTCCAGAAGGCTACCCTTCCCCTTATAGACAGCGCTCAGTGCTCCAGTCCCACTGTCTACGGTTCCTCAATCACTTCCAGGATGCTTTGCGCTGGTTACCTGAAGGGCAAAGTGGACGCATGTCAGGTACGAAGTGGAATGTTCGCTTTGCGAAAAACAGAAGAGAGACTAAGATAGATTTTGGCGTGAATACGTTGATGGACTCGTCCTGTAAGAAAACAAAACGCGAAGACCTTATGACACTCTGTCGAGTATCCACCCTCAACTTTGGCAGTTGCCATATGTGTATAGTGCGTAATTCCGGGGTACCTAATGCCATTGTTGGGTCATGTGTTGTAGGGAGACAGTGGTGGTCCTCTTGTGTACCTGTCAGAACAATGGCAGCTGGTGGGGGTGGTGAGCTGGGGGATCGGCTGTGCCAGAGAGGGTCGACCAGGGGTCTACTGTAACGTGGACGATATGCTCAACTGGATCCACACTGTCATGGAGGTATGTAATATATGTCTGTTCATGCAGGAGAGGCAAGGAGCTAGTGCATTTCAGTAGTGTTTCTTTGCACTTTGTTCTATGTAAAGTCTAGATGAGGTATGCTGCTGCCCTGATAGTGTGTTTTACACAATGTAATGGTTTGACCATGTGTACTTTATTGTTCTAGAAAAACCCTTGAAGCCTCAAACCATGACCAAGAGGCTCTATCGCGTTGGGCTACCCGAATTTCAGCGGATCTACATAGTGCTCTGTCATGGGAATAGAAGAGGAATCCTCTTCAAAGTGCAATTTTAAAACCCCTACAACAATACATAACTCAAACCAACACGCACACACATGCCCGCACACTCAGATAGGCACAAAAGTGCACCGACGCAAACACACTTGCACTCCTTGTTTACTATAGCAGGTTATTCACAGAGTGGCTTGTGCCATTTTTTAGGTATCTCAGGGACCACTGACGTGGCAGTGTAAGACGGACAGTCGGTCTGGGGCCGCGTCCCAAACGGCACCCTATTGCCTTTTTAAAGTGCACGACTTTTGATCAGAACACTCGGGTGAAAGTGGTGCACTGTCAAGGGAATAGGGGTCCATTTGGGACGAAGCCTGGGCTTTTCACATGGCTGAGCACTTGAGACAGGACTCTCACCAAGTGCCCCTGCCGTCTCTCTTGGTCAACGAGGTGGCGAGAAGACTCTCCATGGGTGAAATGTCTTCATGAAAATATGTGTAGATAAAGTATATGTGCCATGCAGGTGAAAATGTGCATTTTTAACCAAATGTTAAATGAGTATGGGTGCTGTGACGTGACGTGAAGCTCTCTTCATAGTATATGTCAATGGAGGGGTCATTAGTCTCATCGAAATACCGTGCTGTAAATCCCATCATGGATTCACTTGTGCACTTTCAGGTGGTCAGATTCACGGTCTGCCAATAGACTTCCAGTGTGCAATTGGAATAATCCCTACAATATGCACATTTGCAAGGTTCTGATTAATGACGTGTTTTTTTTGTTGTTGTTGACATTGTGAACATTTCCTTTCTTTGTATAGCTGTACATATTGTATTACGACGCAGACGTTGTTGTCTGTGTAAGATCAGAATGTCTGTATTGCACACGTTGTTGGTATGTTTTATAAAGGGATGCCTGTGTTAAATAAATGATCAGATTGGGATGAACTTTGAGGAATTGGATGTCTCGGAAGTATGTGACTGTAATGATTAAACCCTGTATTCATGACGTGTAAGCCTGAGTCATCCAGTTGGCTATATGGGGAAGTTACAAGACAGTAGTGACAGTCAAGTTACTCCACAGCCTCAGCAACAGACAGACACAAATACGACAATAATTCCTTTTATGCAAACCTTTATTTCATATATATATATATATATATATATATGTACTTGTTTTCTACAATCCAGAGAGAAAAAAATGATTGAGGTGCATAGTTATGAGAGGGGAGAATGTGGGACATTACTACAGAGACATATTAAGGGGAGTTGCACATTCACTTTATAGTTCAACGAAGCGTCTTGTTGGAGACCGAGGGAGTTGAGTTGGGTCAGTCATGGACTGCCTCACAGTAAGTGGGTGAGTATGTTTTGGTGGGTAAGAGGGCGAGCTGTTTTCTTCAGCACGAGCCACATTATAGCCCTCATACTCAGCTTGGGCTTGACAGTGGTCGTTACAATTTAGCAAGACATTATGGAAGTACAGCACTTGTAGTGCACTTAGTCATCAGTTAGGGTGATATTGCCACTTGAGTCCATTCAAGCCTGGCCGTGTAGCGACTACTACCCACAGGCAGTAAACGCAGTGGGTGAGGCCAGTGAGGGAGTGAAAACAGCCCCTCCTCAGAACCCTGGACAGCTCCTTGGAGTAGAGGATGATGGGTAAAAACGGTGTACACCTATAGGTGCATGTTGTGATTCTAACAAGCAGTAACCTGGCTACCTGTGAGCTCAGAGTAAAAGTCACATCTATTTAAATATAGAGTAAACTGTGCTGCGGGTAGCTTGAGTTGGCTACAAATGCACATGCACACCCATTGTAATAAGGATTCAAATATATTCTTTTTTTTTTGGCTTGTTTGTTTCACTTGGCCTTGGTGGGCTAAAACAGCGCACAACTGAGCCTATAGAAAAGGAGTTTTAGAATGCAGTTTGGCCAGGGGACCTGTACTGTTCTGTACGGCATGCTGCAGGTTGGAACAGTGGGTGTTCTCTGCACTGGAATGTGGGAAGCAGAGAGCAGACTTCACAAACTCTTGGCCTGGCAGTGTGAGTAGGAGTCGCTCCGGCAGTGGGCCGCAGGAGACCCATATCAGTATCAAATCAGACGACTATTACATCTACTATATACGAAGCAGACAATGTTAGGACTGAGTGGATATATATCTATTTCTGTCCCCTGACTGCCATTGTCGATCTTTATATTGGATAAATATACCCTGTGGCAATGTAATCTACAATGCTTTGTTAGAAACTTGGAGTGTTCTTTTTTTGAGCTGCAGAACATTCACATAACGTCATTTGTTGAATTTCAAGGTTGTGCAAGTTTGATGAGAGTGTATCAAATGGGGCTTAATGAGACTGCTATAACAGTACTCATAATACTACCAGCCATGCTGTTAGTCTGTGCTGCCTGAGGCGTTGGCTCTCAGGGTGAGTCGTGTGGATCTGCCACGGTTCGAGGCAGACTTGAGCTGATCGCAGCTTTTAGTCCACCATAACATGCGATCCACAATGCATCACTGCTGCTATGCGACTGCCTCTAGAGCAGCACTACACTGGGCGTGCTCACTGCTGCGCCCCGCAGCTCAGGCACGCACAGTCGAGCTCAGAGCTTGTGGATCTCAGCTCAGACATGGCTAGTCGAGCGCAGAGCTTGCGGAACTGAACATACTGAGGGGCTTGAACAGACGGTGTTCTTCTAGAGATACTGAAACAGTGAACGATAACTCCGTACTTAGTAACACACAAGACATGAAATACCGATGGTATTCTTTTGGACATTCTCAGATCTGATTGAAGTTAGAGAAGGGAAAATGAATCTGCTGAAAACAAGATACAAACGCAGTAACTAGCCTTAGGAATCATTTTTCTTCATCGACGCGATCCTTCTGAATACACCAACAGAGGCTTGATAATACAAAGACACTGACAGACAAGGATCAACTGAACAGTATTGCTTTTCTCCCAAGAGGCAGGTTTTGGTGCTTTTCCTCCAATGTCAAAGGAGTAACGGTTCACTGACTTCACATGGAACCAATATTGTGTGTGTGTGTGTGTGTGTGTGTGTGTGTGTGTGTGTGTGTGTGTGTGTGTGTGTGTGTGTGTGTGTGTGTGTGTGTGTGTGTGTGTGTGTGCACGACTCTGCGTGTTTCTGGTTTTCTACGGGGTACCACAATGGACAGAAGAGCCACCATGGACCACATAATCACAAACAGTTGGTACATCCGTGCATAGAACAGACAGCGCACCACCTTACCCAATATCCTAGATCCATGAGCGGATTCACAAGCTGTCTCGCGGCCACAACAAATTCAAGTTGTCAACCTCGTTGCGCCCATTAAAGTACGAATGAAATATGGAAACCACGGTGGCGGGTAAATAGTGAACAAGGTGATACGTGATTCTGCAAGGACCCGCGGAAATGTCGTTGCTGTATCCCGTCGGCTGCCTTGTGCTCTCTAAAGCTACGACATTACTTGGCAAACGTAAGTCCAGTGCCACTAGTGCATCCATCAACCCATCCTATAGGATTAAAATCACAACTGTGGGATATGGGTACGGCAGTGCTCTGCCTGACAGCGTGCCCTGGCTCTCCACGTCACCGGGGCCCCTTGTGGTAACATAAGGAAAAAAGGTACTGCAGGTCAGGTGATAAGGAAGACCTTTCCGAAGGTGCCAACCTCAACACGGTGAGGGAATAGAAGGAGGGAGGTTCGAGAACGGATTACGCCGGGACAGACCACTTGTCCATCTCAAACCCGTTATCTCGCTATCACCACACACAATCTGGTTACAGTCAACCCTACCTGCAAAGTCTCCTAGCACACCTCTCTCTATTCCTCACGTCCACCACATTCCAGACGTCGATAAGGATACCCTATGTTAGTAAAGTGCCTACCATGCCCCTCCTCCTAGGTCTACAGCACCACCCTCTCCCTAAAACCCCTGCCCATTGTATGATCTCAGGGCGAGGAGAAGGTGTGGAGAGGAGATGGAGGGGCCTATTTACAGTTCCATCTCAGATGAGTAAACCCTACGAAGTGGACATTCATGTATAGTCCTGGCTCTGCAACCACAATGGTACTTTATGCTCACGTGGATGTATAGAGGTGTGGCCCGTCATTTCAAGTGGCACCTCTGAATTTGACCCAAATGTGGACAAACTAATGACACATTTGCCTTCGAAACAGGTTGGAAATAAATGCATTTAAACAGATATGTTATGGCTTTGCCCTGGTTTTGTCGTGGACTATTATCGCTCTGAGAATTGCATGATTTTCATTAGCGAGGCAAGATGACATTCATTCTTGAGGGGACAGAGTCCTAAGGGGAATGCTTGGATTGAGTGACAATGGATCTTTGTGCTACTTGAGCCATTGCGGTCCGTAGCTCAAATCCCGACGCCCACAGCTGTCTCTATTTCTGGGGGAACAACCAACAACAGTGGGTATTCATAAAATAATCATGCACATTAATAATGGGGAATTTGGTTCATATGGTGATTTGAATACGGGACACAAGGTCAAGGGGTATTGATGATGAGCCTGCTTGGTATTTGGCATCAGAGTCATCAATACGATGTTTTGCACTGTTGAAGTCGTGGGGCATTGTCCTGTATTAGGCCAATAGCCTCATTAGCATGTTAGTCCTATGGGTGTGAAGTGGATGTGAATGAAGTAGCCTACAGATTCACTATACATACAGGCCAGGTGATGACAGCACACTAGACAGCAGTCTTTCCCGGGGTATGGACGTGTTTCATATATAAGCAACATTCACATGCGGAAAAAAATGCATTTGTTATTTGTTAGAAGCGGCATCATAAACTTGAATTCATTTTCATATATATATATATATATATATATATATATATATATATATATATATACGTTTTTTGGTGTGTTTTTCACAGCGGTTTTGAGGCTCCCGAAAAGCGAAGGGAGCAGGCAGTGAAAACAGGCACCCGTGCTTCATCTAATGCAAAAATGACTCAAACCATTTCTGTGCTGGATCTAACATTACACTCCAATGACTCCCTTCTTCCTCTTCTCCTTTATCACACTCCTTTCCTCTGCAGTGACGTTGTCCTCATGACCAGGCCACTGCTTTGCCTCCCGAAGCTTCTGAACAGTATTTGTGTTCAGTATGCAGATCTAATGAAGAGCCTTGACCTCAGTAACTGTATCGTTGAGAATTGTGGCAAACATCTTTCAGTTACTGTGTATCCTATGGAATAGGCACAATTGACACTGTATGAAATTTGTTCTGCATCAAAAATGGACTGTAAACGTTCCTTATAGTTAAAGGAGGGAAGCTGTTCGCTCCCTGTAAAAGGTTTGCAGAGAGTATAAAGAATCTCCATTGGCAACCTTAAATATGGCTCTTAATCAAAAGAGCTGAAGAGATGGTCAGAATATTATATATAGTATATATTATATAGCTGTTATAGATATACAAAATGGCAGTTAGTAAAACTTGACAGTATGGGAGTTACTGTGTGAGTTTGTGTTTTTAATGCAGGTTGGCATTTATCGGGATGAATCTTGTCCTGGAGGCAGTTCTGCAGGGTGGTCACTTCTGGCCAAGCCACAAAGTCTTAAAATGTCATTTTTTAACCAGAGAGGAGGCTAGTGGGAGGAGCTATAGGAGGACGGGCTCATTGTAATGACTGGAATGGAATAAATGGAAAGGTATCAAAACACATGAAACATGTGGAAACCACGTTCTAATCCGTCCCATCAATTCCATTCCAGCCATTACAATGAGCCGGTCCTCCTATAGCTCCTCCCATCAATTCCATTCCAGCCATTACAATGAGCCGGTCCTCCTATAGCTCCTCCCATCAATTCCATTCCAGCCATTACAATGAGCCGGTCCTCCTATAGCTCCTCCCATCAATTCCATTCCAACCATTACAATGAGCCGGTCCTCCTATAGCTCCTCCCATCAATTCCATTCCAGCCATTACAATGAGCCGGTCCTCCTATAGCTCCTCCCACCAGCCTCCTCTGGTTTAAACCTTACCTTAACCCTGACCTTAATTACATTGTTAACCTTATATATAAATCCTAACCTTAAACCTAGCGGAAAATGCTCAGCTCTGCCCCCATGACAAGATTCATCCCAATAAACGTCAATCTGCCGTTTTTACGTCGTGAACATGAATGAGTAACTGGTGAGACGTCGATGTTGATTCCAGAAATGCTTGTACAGTAAATTGACTTTGAGCTGATTCAGATAAATGCTGCAATTAAACCCCAATCTGAATACACAACACATAAGGTGTGTCATTGGAGTGTGTCTGATCCAGCCCCGATCACCTGTCATGTTCCCCAAATCTCAAGCACATATGACATATGACATTTGATTTCACATTGGTTCATGTTATACTTGTGTCATTAGATAAAGATAAAACAGTCCATTGATAATAGCTTTCTTTCTATGTATGTGCAATATATTTGCATGTGTACATGTACAGACATATGCTGTATGTACATATACACAGGCGTATATGTTTCATGCCTTCGGTGTGGCTTTGTTGTCCGCTTTGGCTGCATTGAGTTCATTGTCTGTGTTGTCCTGTCCTGAGCTCACAAGGCACTCTTTACTGAGAGAGAGAGAGAGAGAGAGCGAGAGAGAGAGAGAGAGAGACAGAGAGAGAGAGACAGAGAGAGAGAGAGAGAGAGAGAGAGAGAGAGAGAGAGAGAGAGAGAGAGAGAGAAAGAGAGGGGGGAGAGAGAGAGAGAGGTCAGAGTCAGTGTGAAAAACAAAAGGCAAGTAAAGAAATGTTGATAAAGGCATGCATACCAATGTTCCATGACAGTTTCAAAGGGGGGAGGTGGTAGCCGAAGAGCTGTCGGTTCGAATCCCAGCGCTGACGGGAAAAATGTGAAGGGGGTGAGCTGGCAACCAGAGGGTTGCTGGCATTAATATCTCAGGTGCCCTTAAGCAAGGCAGTTAACTCCCAAACAGCTCAACGGGCGCCACTCTGTGGCTGCTCCTGTGCTGCTCCCAGCCTGTGTGCGCTATCTCTGTATCTGAAATGTATTATTTATTTTTTCAGCTGCACACACTCACATAATACATCCTAACTTTATACTCTGCCATCACTTATACACCTGAGTTGTCATCACTTATGCAACTGAGTTGTCATCACTTATGCAACTGAGTTGTCATCACTTATGCAACTGAGTTGTCATCACTTATGCAACTGAGTTGTCATCACTTATGCAACTGAGTTGTCATCACTTACTTCTTCTCTGCAGACTTTTTTAGAATGAGGAGCACCACAGTCTTTGTCACCATGACAACGACGATCAAGCCAATGACCCCGCCCACGACAGACACGATGATGGTGGTTACGGTATTGTCAACCACTTTCACTGGGGAGACAAGAGAGAGGGCGGACGGGAGGGAAGAATGGGATGGTGAGAGGAAGAGAGGGTTCTATAAGAATAGCACTCAGCTGTTTCCCTATAATGAGAGCCAGGCGTACCTTCTAGGAGAATATGAAGAAGTCATTTGACGCAGATCTTTGACATTAGGTCAAAGGTGAATCTGTAAACATTGAAGAAAAACCAACCAGCAAACATCTTTTACCAGGCAACGAAGAGAGAGAAGGGTGGAAGGATAGAGATGGTGTGGTCAGTCTCACAACCACAGAGCTCGGTGATCGATTAATCCACTCATGAAGAGGTATGATACCTTTCCATATAGCGTTTACTTCCAAGGAATTGATTCTAGTGTATAAAAAAAATACATAGATCATGCTGCAACATAACACTTGACCATGGAACTGATATCAGGCTATTCTTGAGCCATTATATGCTGGGTGGCTCGAGCGTTGCGTCGTGCGTAAGAACCGCCCTTAGCCGTGGTATATTGGCCATGTACCACACCTCCTCATGCCTTATTGCTTAATTATAAACGGTGTAGTTCCAGTCCTGAACGCTGATTAGCCCGACAGCCGTGGTATATCAGACCGTATGCCACGGGTATGACAAAACATTTATTTTTACTGCTCTAATTACGTTGGTAACCAGTTTCTAACAGCAATAAGGCACCTCGGGGGTTTGTGATATATGGCCAATATACCACGGCTAAGGGCTGTGTCCAGGCACTCCACGATGCATCGTGTCTAAGAACAACCCTTAGCCGCAGCCATAAACCACACCCCCTCGTGCCTCATTGCCTAAATATACAATGTGAAACTTAGACACATGACAAAAGAATCAGATATTTGCCTCTACTTCCACCTGAAGGCATCAAACCGACTGGTGACCATGTGGCCTAAACCTAAATTATGAACATGTCGTCGGTGAGTATGTTGTATGCAGTCAAGGGAAGGTGCAGTGCCTTACACTCATCCACCACGAACAGGGTGAAGATGGCGCTATGGTTGCGATGCTTCTCCTTGGGATTCCGGGCGAAACAGGTGTACTCTCCCTCGTCCTCGAAGGTCACGTTGAACAGCAGGATGGAGATGTTGTTGTGCTTACTGCTGCCCACAAACTCTATCCGCTCGTGGTACACCTGCACCCGTGGTTCCACACCTTCCATGGGGATCACTGCCTCACACAGCTGGAGAGGAATAGGGAGGGGGAGAGGGAGAGGGGAGAAGGGGAGGAAGAGGAGAAGAGGTGGGAGAGGGAGGGGGAGAAGAGGAGGGAGAAGGAGAGGGGGAAAGAGGTGGAGAACAGAGGTGAGGGGGAGAGGTGTTGAGATATGAGCGGGAGGTCAAGTTGCTCACTGAGGGGGTGTTAGTGACGGAGATAACTCCTCTCGGTCAGTGTCTTGCCTTCATGAAGGTGCCGTTGTCGTTGTATTGCCAGTTGAAGTAGAGGTTCTTGATGCCGATGCAGCTGGAGTAGGTGCATGGTAACAGCACCGTGCTGCCGTTCATTGCCTCCATGAAGGGCACCTTCCCCACTGAAACCTCCAGCGCTGAAGCACACCATACCCCTGGAAAGGACGGAGGTGGGAGGGAAGGAAGAAGAGAGAGAAAGAGAAAGAAAGAGAGAGAGAGAGAGAATGTGATTAGATTTGTAATTAAACAATTTTGGATCCAATGATGTGGCAGACTGGAAGACAGAAATGTAAATTCTCTACAGAGAGAGAAAGAGAGAACAAGGAAGGGAAAGTGTGAGGACATCATTTGTTTTTCACCAGCAGCAGTAGCTTACATTACCGTCTTCTCTTATCTCTGGCTATTTTTATAGAGGCCTGGCTGTTAAATGGTTGTTACTATCATCACTTACCCAAGGAGCTGGCACTGGGGAACAGCACACACACACGCAGTCAACCTCAACAAGCTCTCACAGTCTCACGTCAGAATGAGATATTCACCGATGTTCCTCAAAAGTCAAATTTCGAAGTTGTTTAAGGTGAAGTTTAGGCATTAACTCTGAAATCAAGGGTTAAAGAATGAGGCTTAGGGTTAAGGAAGGGTTAAGGGTCAAGGGTTAAGGGTTAAGGAATGAGATAGTTTTGTTTTAAGCCTAACTTTTTATTGCTGGATCTCAACCTTTGGAATAAGAGGCGGATGGGTACACCAATCTGTTATCACCGCCCACAACGCTCTAGCAAAACAGAAACCCACTTGAAGGTAACAGCGCTCACCGTTGCCCCCTAGTGGTCGGTTTCTATGCCATCACCTGACGTCCTCAGACATGGATGGACGTCAAATACTGACTTGTATCACGTGACCTGGCTGGTCAACCTAGGCCAACATAGACCTGTTTAACATGACACACCGGTGTGTGTCTGCGTTTGTGTGTGTGTGTGTGTGTGTGTATGTGTGTGTGTGTGTGTGTGTGTGTGTGTGTGTGTGCGTGTTTGAGTGTGCGTGTGTGTGTGTGTTTGAGTGTGTGCCCATGATAAGTCATCATGCCTCCCCCAGTCAAAGAACCCGCGTGGTCTCCAAAATATTTGAGTCCTCTGCATTCTACTGCATCCAAATCAAGTAACCTACTCAAACATGTTTTCATGGGAGAGCGAGTGAGAGACGGAAGGTGAAAGAGGAAAAGAGGAAATGCGTGTGTGTGGGAGTGAGCAGGAGGAGGGACAGAGAGAGAGAGAGAGGGGGAGAGACAAAGAGGGAGAGTGGAGGAGGAAAGAGAGAAAGCTAGAGAGAGAGAAGAGGCAGGTTGTTTTCTGTCTGGTCCTGTGGGCCATGCCGTGCAGCACGCTGCAGCATGGCGGGCGGTGGTATTCTCACCACGCGGCTTGGCGTCAGCGCTGAGAGGACTGCACAGGGGCTATTTTTAAATCCTCTCGAATCCCATCTCAATATTTCATTCTGGGAAAGAAATAGTGAGTGTGTGTGCCGAGTGTATGGGTGGGCCTGTTACCAACCCTGGTACGAGTGAGTGTTTTCTGGACGGTAAATGACTGAAGACTATAGTACTACAGTCCCACTAGCCTTGCACAACATGGCAATAGATCAGATCAGGAGAACCAAGCAATCCAATCAGCTAATTACCTCAGCTTAGCTCAGCTCAGCCTAGCCCCTGCGTTACCATAAGCATAAAGTGAAAATGAAATAAAACATTGCCCTTTCCAAAATAATTGAAATGATGAATCAATGAAAATCATTTCTGTCAATAGACAGGTGGGTTGGTAGCCTGGGTACCAGTCTGTTTCTGTAAACATTCCACTCTAAACAAGGCATATGAGACGCAAGGACTGGAATGTTAGCAGAAACAGACTGGTACCCAGGCTAGTGGGTTGGCAACGCCACGATGAAAAACGCAAAAGGCTGTGTGTTGTTGTTACTTTGGTCGGTCAGACAGCTAGCAGAAATGACTCGAAGCGTGAACACAGACGGCTTGTTTCAGCTAGTTCATGGGGCTTGCGAAGCAAGAGTCCCCACTTAAAATCTTCAACGGACTTCTTCTTATCATTTTTCTTTAGCACGCTACTCCTCTTACGCCATTTAAGCTGGAACGTGTCATTCAAACTTTAAAACATGCAGACTGGTCTGGACTGAGTTGCTTGTTGTAAGGTTCTGCTTTTCTTTTCCTAGTCAACCTGTTCTTTTCCTTTGTGTTCTGGGAACGAAGCCCTGTTTCTTTGTGTTCTGGAAGGTAGCCCTGTCTTTCATTTTTGTTCATTGATTTCACCTGTGTTCATTTCTCACCTAGTCTCATCAGCTCCCTATTTAGTTACGTTTTTTTTCCTGTATGTATGGTTGTGAGATATTTGTGTTTGACTGCCTGCCTGTGTTTGACCATTGCCTGCCTGTGTTTGACCATTGCCTGCCTGTGTTTGACCATTGCCTGCCTGTGTTTGACCATTGCCTGCCTGTGTTTGACCATTGCCTGCCTGTGTTTGACCATTGCCTGCCTGTGTTTGACCATTGCCTGCCTGTGTTTGACCATTGCCTGCCTGTGTTTGACCATTGCCTGCCTGTGTTTGACCATTGCCTGCCTGTGTTTGACCATTGCCTGCCTGTGTTTGACCATTGCCTGCCTGTGTTTGACCATTGCCTGCCTGTGTTTGACCATTGCCTGCCTGTGTTTGACCATTGCCTGCCTGTGTTTGACCATTGCCTGTGACCACGATTCCGGCCTTCTGCAAGGCTTAATAAACATCTGCCGCGCTCTGCATGTGAATCTACACATTTTTCTCCCTGAGTATTCATTTCACTTGTATCCAACTTCTTGATATATTTTATACTTTTTAAACTATGAAACTTTTTGTCTTTTTTTTTGTCCTCCGTCCACTTTCAAGAGATTTCCCATTGCGACATCATCACTTTCGACATTCCATTCAATGTCAATGCAACTTTTGACACAAATCATCTACTTTGACCACTTTGCCAACAACTTAGACAAAAATTGAGGGTTTAACATCTTGGTCTACTTCCTTGCTTTTCAAATCTGAAATTGTAACAGAATTATCTGTTAGAATTATCTGTTACCAATCTGTGACTAGGGTGGGTATGTTAGTTGGCTTGTCTAGGGGTTTTGTATATCTAGAGTTTCTTGTAAGTCTAGGTTTATTGTATGTCTATGGTGGCCTGAATTGGTTCCCAATCAGAGGCAGCTGTTTATCATTGTCTCTGATTGGGGACCATATTTACAGTGCCTTGCGAAAGTATTCGGCCCCCTTGAACTTTGAACTTGAACTCCGTATAAATGCACCTGCGCTGTGATAGTCTCAGAGGTCCGTTAAAAGCGCAGAGAGCATCATGAAGAACAAGGAACACACCAGGCAGTTCCGAGATACTGTTGTGAAGAAGTTTAAAGCCGGATTTGGATACAAAAAGATTTCCCAAGCTTTAAACATCCCAAGGAGAACTGTGCAAGCGATAATATTGAAATGGAAGGAGTATCAGACCACTGCAAATCTACCAAGACCTGGCCGTCCCTCTAAACTTACAGCTCATACAAGGAGAAGACTGATCAGAGATGCAGCCAAGAGGCCCATGATCACTCTGGATGAACTGCAGAGATCTACAGCTGAGGTGGGACAACAATCATTCGTATATTGCACAAATCTGGCCTTTATGGAAGAGTGGCAAGAAGAAAGCCATTTCTTAAAGACATCCATAAAAAGTGTCGTTTAAAGTTTGCCACAAGCCACATGGGAGACACACCAAACGTGGAAGAAGGTGCTCTGGTCAGATGAAACCAAAATTGAACTTTTTGGCAACAATGCAAAACGTTATGTTTGGCGTAAAAGCAACACAGCTGAACACACCATCCCCACTGTCAAACATTGTGGTGGCAGCATCATGGTTTGGGCCTGCTTTTCTTCAGCAGGGACAGGGAAGATGGATGGATGGAAAGATGGATGGAGCCAAATACAGGGCCATTCTGGAAGAAAACCTGATGGAGTCTGCAAAAGACCTGAGACTGGGACGGAGATTTGTCTTCCAACAAGACAATGATCCAAAACATAAAGCAAAATCTACAATGGAATGGTTCAAAAATAAACATATCCATGTGTTAGAATGGCCAAGTCAAAGTCCAGACCTGAATCCAATCGAGAATCTGGAAAGAACTGAAAACTGCTGTTCACAAATGCTCTCCATCCAACCTCACTGAGCTCGAGCTGTTTTGCAAGGAGGAATGGGAAAAAATGTCAGTCTCTCGATGTGCAAAACTGATAGAGACATACCCCAAGCGACTTACAGCTGTAATCGCAGCAAAAGGTGGCGCTACAAAGTATTAACTTAAGGGGGCTGAATAATTTTGCACGCCCAATTTTTCAGTTTTTGATTTGTTAAAAAAGTTTGAAATATCCAATAAATGTCGTTCCACTTCATGATTGTGTCCCACTTGTTGTTGATTCTTCACAAAAAAATACAGTTTTATATCTTTATGTTTGAAGCCTGAAATGTGGCAAAAGGTCGCAAAGTTCAAGGGGGCCGAATACTTTCGCAAGGCACTGTAGGTAGCCATATTCCCTTGGTTATTTTGTGGGTTCTTGTCTATGTGTAGTTGCCTGTCAGCACTCGTTTTGTATAGCTTCACTTTTGTTAGTTTGTTCAGTGTTGCATTTGTTTAATAAATTAAGAATGTACGCTTACCACGCTGCGCCTTGGTCTCCTCCTTGCAACGGACATGACACTAGCTCCTTGTCCCTAGTCCCTAGCCTCTAGCCGCTTCAGTCCAAATAGTCTCGGTCATATTTATATTGCATCTGAAATCTAAACCCTGTAATCTGCATTGTGTAATCAATATGGTGTGAATTCCACCTAGGGGGCTAGTTGCCGCTATTGGCATATAGTTTATACCCACCCAATCCACTGTCAGATCTTGACAGATTGTTCTTTTTACTGGGCCGCTGTGGCTGAGAATGACAGTGTTGAGAATGACAGACGCTAGCATCAATCACAGTTCAGCAAAGAGAGGGAACTGACTGAGGGAATCAGAAGGAGAATGAGCGAGGGGTCCCTGCAAAACAATCCAAGCTCTCTATTTTGCATTATTTCAATTTTGCCTTCCCGGGTTATCTCCCTTACCTATTTCTAGGGATGCATAGGCATATGGTACACACAAACCCTTGCACGCACGCACACTTCCCTCTTCAGCGTCGCAATATATCCCTCCCTCCATCCATTTCGCTCACGCTCTCTCTGTAATGCAGCAGAGTAATGCTGCAGCAGCTCAAAAATACTCTGTTTCTCGCTCTGCCTCCTTCTCCCTCGCTCTCTCTGCTCATCCACTCCTCATCTTTACACAATTTATAGGCAACTGTTTTGTGGTGGTGTTGGTTTGGGCCCAAGGGGGCTCAAGGGCTCTGAGGCCCGGGTTTGGCCGACACTCTGAGCTGTATGATGCCAGCAGTGCTGGGCTAGCTCGGTTGGGGAGAGCATGGCCGGTCAGTCACGTGTGTGTGTTGTGGGTCCCAGGAGGGCAGGACAGAACTAATCTCTCAGTGGTTTTAATTAAAGAAACACCCTTTTGCTCGCCAGCCTCGACTGCCTGCCTGCTGCCTGGCAAATATATTACCTCCAATCACTTTGTCACACGTGCCCAGACGAACACACACACACACCTACCCACACACAGACACACAACACAATCGTTGCCTCTAAGAGAGAGAGAGAGAGAGAGAGAGAGAGAGAGAGAGAGAGAGAGAGAGAGAGAGAGAGAGAGAGAGAGAGAGAGAGAGAGAAACAGGCTGCCGTTGGACCGGTGTGTTTACTGCGAAGGCTTGACTCCTCGTCGATTAGCTGTGACTCGGCAGACTGTTTGTTCTGTTGACACAGTCAACGTACAATTGTGGTGACACTGCTGTTACCGTAGTCTGAGAGTTTTACATTACCGCTGTACAACACTGTAATATCCAGTGAATGAAGAAGGGTTCTGCGCACCTGATACATGATATTTGCCTTGTAGTCTAAGAGCTAGTGTCTATCGCACTGCTCATTTCACGACTAAGCACATTTTTAAGCATGTGGGGTGTGTGTGTGTGTGCCTAAATTCTTAAACCTACCTGTCTGCGTCTCTGTGAGGTGTTTACTTGTTTGTCCTCTAAACTACATCTGTCTGGACTAGCAACCCAAGCTGGTAGCCTCCCTGTCCTCTCCTGACTCCTTTAGTGGCCCTTGTGAATGCATCACAGCTGTGTTATCTCATGCTAATCTCAGATTAAATCAAGAACAGCTGTCCTTAAACCCCCCCCCCCCACACACACAGACACACACACAAACACACACATCCGATGACCAAGGGGATACACCAGTCGCTAAAGTTAGATCAGTTATGATCCTAAAATGAGCGACAGAGACAGTGGTTTGTGTGGGGACAAGGCTGGATTATATTCCTAATCTCATCCTTTTGCCATTTTCATCTCGCCCGGGGATTGATCACTAATGTAAAGTGACTGCTGGCCTGGAACTCCCTGTCAGATGCTCCATTCAAACTGCTGTTGTAATTTCTATTCCAAGGGAGTTGGGAACAGAGAAAGGGCACCCTTCTTCAAAACATCCCCATCTGAACTGCCTGTACCAGAACCCAGGAAGTGGTCGTAGGAGTGATGCATTTCAGAAAGAACAGAAAACAAATAACAGAAAGAACACAGCCCTCCATTTACTTAGCTATCTCCCTTCTATCATTCTTCGTTGTGTAGTCTTACTCCCCCCTGTCCCTGTCCCTCTCTTCCCCATCTAAACCATTAGCCCCTGCCTCTTTTACCTCTGTCCCACCATCACTCAGAATCTCTCGCTAACTATTCCTCCTCTCCTCACCCCTGCCCTGTACATCCCTTCATTGCACTAAAAACTCAAAGAGTTGTTTAATAATTAATCTGCCCTTGGCTCTCCCCTCTCCTCTCGTCTCTCTCTCCTCTTCATTACAGGCCCGCCACCACTTGTCTCTACAGGCTGCGTCAGACATTGGGGAAGACTCTCTATTTCCACTCAAACTTTAACTCATCCCTTCTTTCATGGGAGCTCCTAATGTAACCAAGCTCCGGCAAAATACATCTATTTCTCTATTCTCTCCATCTCTCTTCACGTTCCTACCTCTTCACTGAGTTGACCCTTCTCTCATTCAATTTCTCTTCCTCCATCTTCCTCCCCGTGTGCGTTTACTAGTGGCCGTGTGGCCTTAGCCTGGCGCTTGGTTATCCATCTGGTCCCATGAGCCCTCCACTTGGTGACTACAGATGTAGGTTGCTCTATTGCATATGGACATGCATCAGGAGGGTTTTATAACGCAGTCAAACAGAAGCCCGTGAGTCACTCCATAGACCTGAAAGTGAGGCTGAAGTTCAGTAAGTACACGCAGCCTGTGCAGCAGGCCTCTCTCTCTGTCTCTCTGGCCCTCTTACAGGCACACTGCTCTCTCAGCTACAGCACACCAAACAACAGTGCAGAGGGGAAGACATTGTTCCTTCTTGGATCGCTGTCAAATCAAATCAAATCAATGTTTATTTGTCACGTGCGCCGAATACAACAGGTGTACCTTACAGTGAAATGCTGACTTACAGGCTCTAACCAATAGTGCAAAAAAAAAGGTATTAGGTGAGTTAAGAAATAAAACAACAGTAAAAAGACAGGCTATAAAAGTAGCGAGGCTACATACAGACACCGGTTAGTCAGGCTGATTGAGGTAGTATGTACATGTAGAAATGGTTAAAGTGACTATGCATATATGATGAACAGAGAGTAGCAGTAGCGTAAAAGAGGGGTTGGCGGGTGGCGGGTGGTGGGTGGGACACAATGCAGATAGCACGGTTAGCCAATGTGTGGGAGCACTGGTTGGTCATCCCAATTGAGGTAGTATGTACATGAATGTACAGTTAAAGTGACAATGCATATATGATAAACAGAGAGTAGCAGCAGCGTAAAAAGAGGGGTTGGGGTGCACACAATGCCAATAGTCCGGGTAGCCATTTGATTACCTGTTCAGGAGTCTTATGGCTTGGGGGTAAAAACTGTTGAGAAGCCTTTTTGATCTAGACTTGGTACTCCGGTACCACTTGACATGCGGTGGTAGAGAGAACAGTCTATGACTGGGGTGGATGGTGTCTTTGACAATTCGGTAACGTTGCTTCAGCTACACTGGAGAAAGCCAAGGAAAGGTTGTTTTGGAGGGAAAAAAACAAACAAACATGGAAACACGCGTATGCTAGAGGTATCCAGTGTCATTTTAGCTGAACCCTCCAACCCTCTCAAGAGAACACGACTCACCTCAGCAGCAACACCACATAATGACAACGGACCCCTATTAGAACAGAACAGAATTTGGATTTCTCTGAAAGACGGTATCTTCTTTTCCCAGTAAATGTGAGTCTTGGCAGATTTTGAACTATTGTCTACCTTTACCTGTGGTCTAACGTAACGATAAAACACTGAAAGTGGAGCATAATGGCCTGGGATGCCAAGACGGAGATCATTTTCCTACGAGTTTTTGTTGAGCACATCAGCCCTTAGTCATTATCTTTTGAAATTGTTTCCAATTGCAGGGGTACTATTACAGACTGTGTGAGGCACCTTTCAACTTATTTGAAAACAGGAACACACAAGAATTCAAGTCCACAATAGACCCACGTACCAGAGCAAGCATCCTCCAACCCAGGGGATGAGAATTCATTAAAACAAACTCCTCAGCGCTGACCTTTTGGTGTAAAATTTCATGTGCTGTATTTAGGCTCTCAATTTACAGCCATAACTCATTTCCCTTGTAACCTATATGGGAAATCTCTGGACGATTTACTAGAACGTACATTTCGTACAAAATAAAAAAACGGAACTTGATTTCTGGTTCATTTGGACTGTTTTTTTTAAAGGAAATATTCAAGAAAAACGCTTGATGCAGTCCTAGTTTTCATTTTTTCCTAATCAACCCTATTCTCCCAAGGTACCTTAATTCATGATGTCATCAAACATTCCCTCATAACCTTGACAGACACAATCCTCATGTCACGACTTCCGCCGAAGTTGGTCCCTCTCCTTGTTCGGGCGGCGTTCGGCGTCACCGACTTTCTAGCCATCGCCGATTCACTTTTCATTTCTCCATTGGTTTTGTCTTGTCTTCTATCACACCTGGTTCCAATTCCATCAATTCCATGTTGTGTATTTAACCCTCTGTTCCCCCCCCCATGTTCTTGTCCGGAATTGTTTCTTGTAGTGCTTGTGCACGGTATGCTGGTGATTACCGGGTTTGGTTTGACCCATTTCATGTATTGTTCTGTTGACGGTGGTTTTATGTTGATTAAACAACACCGTTGTAAATCAGTTTCCGCTCTCCTGCGCCTGACTTCTCTGCCGCCAGTACGCACCCCATTACACCTCCAGTAAATCTAAATGGCCCAACCATGGCCCAACCACCTATGATTTTAGTACAGCAATTCAAACCATCACTTCAGCAGGTGTGCAATACAAAAACAAATGCCACTGCAGTTTTTCAGTCTAACATTACAACCACGGACCACAGCAAGGAGTCTATGATTACATGTTACAATCCATGTAGATTAATATCGCAAACAATGCCAGTGCATAGTGTTAGTATTACAACACGTTGCTATGTACAGGCCGTCAGCACGGTGCAGTAATTGCACACTGGGGAGGAGTGCTGAGTGTCCGTGTGTGGCCAGTGGAGTTATGTAGCTCTGGGGAGTAGATCAGTAGATCTGTATGTGGGTGAGGGTTGATGACATTCAAAACTGTGTGTCTCTCGCTCTCACTCTGGGTGTGTTTGTGTGTGTGTGCACATGTGTTTCTGCGAGTGGGGGAAGGGAGAATTATTACGGTATTGGCCGGGCTGTAATAACTATTCGGCCTGAAAGAGTGGCGTGTGTCTGAAGAGGAAATGACATCAGCCCGGGGTGTGGGTGCTGGTATTGGCAGGGGCACAGACCAGCTTAAGACGAGTATGGTTATGAACACCAGGGCAGCTGGTGCTGCCGGCCCTCCCCATGATTGTGGCTCAGTCCAGACTAATCTGTGGATCAACAGGATGTCACGAGCTCATAACCAGGACAGTGTGCTCATAACCAGGACAGTGTGCCCATAACCAGGACAGTGTTCTCATAACCAGGAAAGTGTTCTCATAACCAGGACAGTGTGCCCATAACCAGGACAGTGTGCTCATAACCAGGACAATGTGCTCATAACCAGGACAGTGTGCCCCATCCATAAAATACACGGTGATAATTAACCTCTAGCGACGAGCAATCCCGTATCCGGGAGCGTAATCATAGCCTCAAGTGCATTAACATAACGCAACATTTCCTATTCATGAAAATCGCAAATGAAATGAAATAAATATATTGAAACACAAGCTTAGCCTTTTGTTAACAACACTGTCATCTCAGATTTTCAAAATATGCGTTACAGCCAACGCTAGACAAGCATTTGTGTAAGTTTAGCATGGCATAATGCTATGCTAGGCTGTGCTGGCCGCAGGCAACATTTTCACAAAAATAAGAAAAGCAACCAAATTAAATAATTTACCTTTGAAGAATTTCAGATGCTTTCACTCAGGAGACTCCCAGTTAGATAGCAAATGTTTCTTTTTTCCAAAAATAATATTTTTGTAGGCGAAAAACGTCACGTTTGATCATCCTGCTTGGCTGAGAAATGGACAGAAAAATACTTCAACTATAAGCATTAGCATAACGCAACTTTTTCTATTCATTAAAATCGCAAATTAAATGAAATAAATATATTGAAACACAAGCTTAGCCTTTTGTTAACAACACTGTCATCTCAGATTTTCAAAATATGCGTTACAGCCAACGCTAGACAAGCATTTGTTTAAGTTTAGCATGGCATAATGCTATGCTAGGCTGTGCTGGCAGCAGGCAACATTTTCACAAAAATAAGAAAAGCAACCAAATTAAATAATTTACCTTTGAAGAACAACAGATGCTTTCACTCAGGAGACTCCCAGTTAGATAGCAAATGTTCCTTTTTTCAAAAAATAATATTTTTGTAGGCGAAAAACGTCACGTTTGATCATCCTGCTTGGCTGAGAAATCGACCGAAAATACTTTATCTATAACGCCAAACTTTCTTCACAATTTGCTCCATAATATTGACAGAAACACGGCAAACGTTGTTTAGGATCCATCCCCAAGGTATTTTTAACATATGTATTCGCTAATATATCCGTGGAGGCAGTTGGTTTCTCATAAGAAACGATTGGAAAAATGGCTACCTCAGTATTTTACGCAAGGTTTTCTCCGGGAGACACCATGCGTCCACTCGCCCTATATGGTCTCTTACAGCCATTCTCCAATGGAAATGCCTAAAAAGACGTCACAATGCTGCAGACACCTTGGGGAAAACGTGGAAAACGAAAGCTGACTCCTAGCTCCTTCACAGCCATATAAGGAGTCATTGGAATGAGGCGGTTTCAAAAAATGTGGCACTTCCTGATTGGATTTTGATCTGGGTTTCGCCTGTAACATCAGTTCTGTGGCACTCACAGACAATATCTTTGCAGTTTTGGAAACGTCAGAGTGTTTTCTTTCCAAAGCTGTCAATTATATGCTAAACTCACCTCCAGGACAATCACTGGTGCGGCTGATTAGCTGCCCTAAGTAATGTAATTTCTAAGTAATGTAAATACCAAAGCAAATTTAAGTAGGACCATCCTACTACTCTACTCAAACCAGTGTATTACTCTCCAATCGACCTGGCTGGTTAGCCTATCTTCAAAGCAGCAACTCAAGGAGCGAATGGAAGGAAAATAAACTCTGTAGTTCTGTTCAGGACTACATGACAAGTCACCAGATAACAGACAACTATACCAAAGGACAACAGTATGAAACTTGCCAGAACCATTTTGAACAATCAGAGCCTTATAAGCGAAAAGGTCCAACTCCCTTTCCAAGGCGGCCCTGTCCACTGAGAGAAATCCAGAAAACCAAGACATTTCATGTAAATACATTCATGATTTCTTACTCAAAGAGGGCGGCGGTTCATGTGCAAAGTATATGATTACTGTAAGTGAGAGTAGTTTCTAAATGTACCAATCAATGTTAAGTGTCATTCTCTGCCTCTCTGCCCCCCTTTTTTAAGATATTAAGTGTGTATGTTTATCCTGTGTTACCATTTAATTAGCTAGTAAATAAATTATTAAACCTATTTGTGTAGTACTGAATCATAGTAAGGCTCGGGTTTTTGCAAATGCAAGGAGTTTATGGCTGTTCCGAATGATGGTGTGATACGAGGTTATGATTAATACGTTGACTGTTTATAGATTGATAAGTAAAGACCTTTTAGAGTTTCATTCGGGAGATGGTAACTCTTTAAAGAACCGCTCTCGTGGTGCCCCAAATCCGAATGAGTTAATTATTACATGATCATTTTAATCAGGTAAAAATGAAACAGTTGTTGATTATATAAATATACAGATGAATGTTAAAGTCAAGTCAAGACACTATACTATTCAGAAATATCAATATGAGCAATGCCAGAGTCCGGAATATAAATATATATGTATATGATGGTATGTATAGACCGTATATGAATAGAAAAGGTGTGCACAGCAGTAGTTATATGGGATGTGCCTTGACCAGAATACAGTATATACATATGAAGTGGGTAGAACAGTTTGTAAACAGTATTAAAACGACCCGTGTTCAATGAGTCTCTAAGGTGCAGGGTAGAGTCCCGAGTGGTACCAGTCTGATGGCCTGGAGATAAAAGCTGTTTTTCAGTCTGTCACAAACTCAAATGAGTGCACTGTGTCATAGGTTTTAGGATGCGAGTACTGTATCTTAACCAAAGTAGGTTGTTTTAAGATTGTTTTATGCATCAGTCGGGGTCTCTATAAGCTACAAGAGGAGGTCCGAAATCAAGCATGAAAGTGCACAGCTGTGTGGGTTAATATGGTCAAAATGTTTGCCTTGGGGTAAGTTGAGCTAATGTCCATGGGGCAAGTTGAGCCAATGGCCACATACCCCATACAAATGATAATTGCATTTAGTCAGTTCTATGCATAATATGCATAGTATTTTTCCAATGTGTCATGCACATGAACTCAAGATGCATGTTTTATTGTTACAGAGTAGACACCATCATGCCCTGTGCATGCACATGAACTCAAGATGCATGTTTTATTGTTACAGAGTAGACACCATCATGCCCTGTGCATGCACATGTAAAACAAGTAGTGGTTTAGCACCCCTTGAGGTCCATGAGAGAACAGCCAAGGAAACAAGAGAAGGGAAGAAGTCCTTTGAAGCAGCAACACATGATGAAAAAATAGACTGAATGACACTGAAGAAGTACATTGAAAAAAAATGAAAAAATATGCACAAATACCAGTCAAAAGTTTGGACACACTTACTCATTCAAGGGTTTTTCTACATTGTAGAATAATAGCGAAGACATCAAAACGATGAAATTACACATATGGAATCATGTAATAACCAAAAGAGTGTTTTAAACAAATCAAAATATATTGGTGTGGGGGTGCTTTGCTGGTGACACTGTCAGGGATTTATTTAGAATTCAAGGCACACTTAACCAGCATTCTGCAGCGATACGCCATCCCATCTGATAACATGGAGTCAGAGCTTGCTAAACATATCAAGAATTTTGCAGACCAGTTTCATCCCACTGAGCACAGTCCTCAAATCCACGATGGTTCAACTTAATGTCATTGAAATTACTTGGAAACAACGTTGATTCATCCAGTGTGTGCCCAGTCGGATGGGCTTAGAAGCCTTGACTACTGCCCTACGAATATGCACATTGAAACAACATCCCTGTCCCAGACAACTGGTCAATAAATGAAAGGGTAAGTGATATTGAACAGAGAGATCTATATATGAATGTAGGCATACATTTAAGATATACAATATACCATACCCCCATTCCATGAATTTAACTTTGACCTACCAGCACCATCACTCACTGTCACAGGACACCAACACCCACTTACCCCAAGGCAGCTCAACTTATCCTATCCCTATGCTCAACTTACTCCATACGTAAGTTGTGCCAAGAGACCACTTTTTTTTGGACAAGCTATGTTTTCAAAACTGTTATGTTTACATCAATTCTGATTATTTCCAGGGATACACAACGTCCTGAAATATATGTAGATATCTTTGTTACAAAGAATACTATATTTACTTGACATAGTAAAGATGTCTCAACTTAGTCCACTCTCCCCTACGTTGATTACCCATTTGTCTTGCTGAGGGTGAGAGTTCCTGTGTGTCGTACAAGTAGTTTTCATCCATTAGACTTACAGGAAAAATAGATCAATAATGTCAGAAGAGATGTTGGCCATTTCACGCCTGCTCACTCACTTCAAGCACAAACAGACGAGAAGGGGCTTGGTTTTTCATCAGGACTGCACAGACCTTAGTAAGGATGCACTCCGGGATCTTAAAGGTGCAGAAATTGCTCTGCCATTTTCTGGTTGCAAAAAAAAAATCAAATAGTTTGCTTAATTTCAGTTTACGTAACAGAATAAGAATTCATAATGTAGAGAATCATTGTACTATCTAAACCGGTGTAACCTATAGTTTCAATAACCCCAAAATATTTCATTTTCAGCTGTTTGAAGCTGATGTACAAAGCCAAATGTAAAAGACTCAATTATGAAACTTTAGAACGAAGAGCATAGAAATAGTGCACACAGAACAGGTCTACCACTTCTTAGACTTTCTTTCAATGAGAATGACAGATATATCAACTGTAATTCACATTTGTATGTACATTTGGTCGGGTTACTCAAAAAGTTACATATGGCATCTTTAAGCACAACAAATTTGTAACATATCATACAAATTGCAATATTTTCTTTGTTGAAAATGCAGCAAGTAACATATCGTACCAATGGGATAACATTGTACAGAATTGGATGACATAGTATACAAAAAAATGGGGTCCGCATTTGGCTCGTGAGCACCACTTTCAAAACTACTGGCTGAAATTATCCCAAAGTTTGAGATCGCATCTTTAAGCCTTATATTGGGTGTTTGCCTGGCTACAACCTAATGTGCAACTAAAATATCGTAATTCCCTGACCTTCTGTCCATCACCTGATGTGAAGTGCAAGTCTCACAGCTAACATCTCTCATACTGTAGTCAAATAGTCTCAACTCTGCTAATGTAGAACGACCATAGGATCTAATGATATAACTGCCGGGCCTTTCTATGGGGACATTTTGGTCGCACAAACGTTCCAGCAACATTAAAGACCCTTCCCGGGTCTCTGATGGATGTCTCGATGGGGTGTTGGCTTGTCTTAGGCCTGGTTGGTTGATATGTGAACCCCACTCATTTTATTGGAGGTTAAACCCTCCACTGTACGCTTGGGGGATATATATGCACATTAACCCAGCACATTAACCCTTCGCCCCCCAGCTGTTGAAAAAATACCTGTACTTCCCCTTGACGCAGAGCCAAGGATGAGTCGGCTGGCAGAGAATCCAGAGACAACTGGCCAAGTGATACACACAGGCAAGAGATGCTACTTATCAGGTATATCTTAATCTAATATCATGTCAGATTCCATCTCAAAGAAATATGAAAAAAGCCTATTTATTATCGGTAGCTCTCTGCTGTGTCGGCCTCTTTAGAATCGTATGCTAATTTAGACTCGTAAACATATTTTAAGATGTTTTGTGTGATCTTGTTCTTATTTGATGCTGGATTGGCGTCGGTGCCAAAAAGGCACTCACCTCAAAAGATGCTGAGGAGTCTTAAGTTATCCCACGAATAATTGTGTCCATATTACAGTACGTGCTAACAATTAGCGATAGCAAACTGACGTGATCATGTGTGGATTCTCCAATACATAGGGCATAGTTTGTCTAAAGCTTGAGTAACTATACTGTGTTATTGTGCATTATGCAGCACTATATGTTAAAACAATATGGAATATGATACAATATCTGGCTGTCGGGTATTCTACTACAAAGCTAATCTATATACTACAGCAATTTGTATCAAAAAAACATCAAATCACCCAGATATTTAAATGTAGGGTACCATGTGGTTATTGGACCATTCTTAGTGGTCACACTAGTCTGTACAAAACATAGCAGGAAGAAGATGGCAGAGAATGATAATGCACGGATATCCTGCGATTTTGAGTAGTTATTGATCCAACCTGCTCATAATCAGACTTTTTATTTGTATATTAAATATGTTTTCCCCAAAATGTGTAAATACAAAACATGATATTCCTCCGTACATTCTGATACACTTCCCTCCCTGTATTAACACCAATGTAAATGTGTGCCTGATTAAGTGGCATGTGTAAATGTAGCGTGGCAGAATGAAGTGTGCAGTAGAATCTGCATCACTAGATCCTCTGATGGGAAGACAGTGTAAAGGGCTATCTTTTGACAACTAAACTGTGTACCTCACATGACATCTTCCATCCCACTGCCTCATCTAGATGTATATTGTCTTGTCCCATGGATCATTCTCTCCATCACCCCCCCTAAAGCATGGCAAAAGATGTAAATATTGGACATGATCATACTCATTGACTTGGCAGGTCCATTGGCAGTGCCCATAATTCCACTTTCTCTAAACAGGATCCATTGTTACCAGCATCTTCTTAATGACTCAGAATCTACACTCTCTTAGTGAACCGTAAAATAGCAAAGAACCAGCACTCGCTGCCCCGGCGTGGCTAAAACACACGACTCAGAGTCTCCCAATATAGAAAAGCAGGAGCCATGTATCCAAATAAACCCCATGGCTTACAAGCAATAAGTATGCAACCCTGTCTGCCGGCGTCGGACACATTTCTGCAAGCTCGGCAGGAACTGTAGTGATTTGGCTGGCACCCCAGGGGTAGATGGAGGAAGACGGGTGCAGAGAGAGAGAGAGCAAGAGAGAGTTAGAGAGAGAGAGAGAGGGTTAAGGAGAGGAGAGGAGAAATGGCAGTATAAAGTCAGCTCTTGGACTCACCGAGCAGAAGTGTGACGACAACACTGGCATGGACGGTGTCTCCTGAGCTCAAACACCTGGACATAGAGAACCTCCCGCTTCCTTTGGACTCCATATCCTACTGCGTCCGTCTGTTTATCTGTCCGTCCGTCTGTTTATCTGTCTGTCTGCCCCTGGATACGCACTCTGGGTGTGCGGGTGTGTGTTGGCTGGAGCAAGCAGGGGTGCGGGTGGGATAGAGGGGAGGGGTAGGGCAAAGTAGGACGCAGAGCGAGCAAATAAAAAAAAACAATACTTGTCACTCTGCAAAGTCCTGCGATGAGTGTCTCCCTCCTCTTCTCTCCTTCTTTGCGATGAGTACCAGAGGAGGAGAAAGAGGGTGAAGGAAGGCTAATTGCTGAATTATGAGTTCTGTCTACACTTCTGTATGTGCCAGGCAGAAAACAGACAGAAAGAGACAGACGAAGTCAAGGCTGCTGCACCTGATCCAGGCTTTCTCTCTCTCTCTTTGCTTCAGTCCCTCACTCTTGCTCGCCGACACACTGATTATCCACTGAATCCCACAGCCTGAGAGCTAGACCAGGCAGAGGGGAGGGAAAAAACTCACTCAGAGAGAGTGAGCGTCTGCACCGCAGAGCTGTGGAGCAGTCGGAGGCAGTCAGGGGAGAGAGGATGTCATCGTTCCCTCTGATGGAGAGCTGCATGTGGGGGGAGGGAGCGGAGGGGACAGCAGAGCCTGGAGCTCAGGCACAAATGCTGCAGGCAGCAGGCAGGCAGTATGTGTCTCCCTAGCCGGCACAGGGACGAATGAGTGGGGAGGGGGAGCCACTACAGAAGAGTCATGGAGGACAGAGCGAGAGAGTGAGAGGGAAAGAGGGGAGGGGGACGGAGGGGAGAGGGGAGGAGTAGAAGGGGGGGCCTTCAGGCTGAATGCATCTGGGGGCTATCTCACACACAGTGCTGGGTTCAGCCCTGCACTGGAGGGTCCTGGAATCCAACCTGTCTACCACTGCACCCCTGACCAGGTTTAGGAAGGTTTCCCTGGGTACTCTGCCATCTATACCCACCTCCATCCTGGATCAAATCAAATCAAATTGTATTTGTCACATGCGACGAATACAACGGGAGTAGACCTTACCGTGAAATGCGTACAAGATCACAAGATTACACAAAAGAAATAGAGTTAAGAAAATATTGTTACTAAAGTCACATTTCAAAATTGTAACATTTCTAAACAGAAAATTAAAAAAAGAAATCAAATCAAATCAAAAAGTAACAAGAAAATGACATAACAATAACGAGGCTCTATACAGGGGGTACTGGTACCGAGCCAATGTGGGGGGGTACAGGTTAGTTGAGGTCATGTGTAGTGATAATGCATAGCCAAAAACAAAGGGGTGGGGGGGGGGGGGGGGTGACCATTTGACTAATTGTTCAGCAGTCTTATGGCTTGGGGGTAGAAGCTGTTAAGGAGCCTTTTGGTCCTGTACTCCGGTTCCATTGCCATGTGCTAGCAGAGAGAACAGTCTATTTTTGGGCCATTCTCTGACATCGCCTAGTATATAGGTCCTGGATGTCAAGAAGCTTGGCCCCGGTGATGTACTGGGCCATACACACTACCCTCTGTAGCACCTTACGGTCAGATGCCGAACAGTTGCCATACCAGGCAGTGATGCATCCGGTCAGGAAGCTCTCGATGATGCAGCTGTAGAAACTTTTGAGGATCTAGGGACCCATGCCAAATCTTTTCATTCTCCTGAAGGGGAAAAGGTTTCACAACTGTCTTGGTGTGTTTTGACAAAGATACTTCATTGCTGATGTGGACACGAAGGAACTTAAAACTTTTGAACTGCTCCAGTTGAGCCCTGTCAATGTTAATGGGGGCCTGTTCGGCCCTCCTTTTCCTATAGTCCATGGTCAGCTCCTTTGTCTTGATCACATTGAGGGAGAAGTTGTTGTCTTGGCACCACACTGCCAGGTCTCTGACCTGCTCCCCATAGGCTGTCTCAATGTTGACGGTGATCAGGCCTACCACTGTTGTGCAAATTTAATGATGGTGTTGGAGTCATGCTTGGCCACGCAGTCGTGGGTGAACAGGGAGTACTTGAAGAGACTAAGCACGCACCCCTGAGGAGCCCCATTGTTCAGGATCAGCGTGGCAGATGTGTTGTTGCCTACCCTTACCACCTGGGGACGGCCAGTCCAGGATCCAGTTGCAGAGGGAGGTGTTTAGTCCCAGGGTCCTCAGCTTAGGGATGAGCTTTGTGGGCACTATGGTGTTGAACGCTGACCTGTATCCAATGAACATCATTCTCACAGTGTGGAGTGCGATTGAGATTGCGTCATCTGTGGATCTGTTGGGGCGGTATGCGAATTGGAGTGGGTCTAGGATTTCTGGCATGATGGTGTTGATGTGAGCCATGACCAGCCTTTCAAAGCACTTCATGGCTACTGTGCGGTAATCATTCAGGCAGGTTACCTTTGCTTTCTTGGGCACAGTAACTATGGTAGTCTGTTTGAAACATGTAGGTATTATAGACTCGGTCAGGGAGAGGTTGAAAATGTCAGTGAAAACACTTGCCAGTTGGTCCGCCCATGCTTTGAGTACACATCCTGGTAATCTGTCTGGTCCCACGGCTTTGTGAATCTTGACCTATTTAAAGGTCTTGCTCACATCGGCTATGGAGAGTGTAAGCACACAGTCGTCTGGAACAGCTGGTGCTCTCATGCATGCTTAAGTGTTGCTTGCCTCGAAGCGAGCATAAAAGGCATTTAACTCGTCTGTTAGGCTCGCGTCACTGGGCAGCTCGCGGCCGGGTTTCCCTTTGTAGTCTGTAATATATTTCAACCCCTGCCACATCCAACCAGCATCAGAGCTGGTGTAGTACGATTCAATCTTAGTCCTGTATTGACGCTTAGACTGTTTGATTGTTCATAAGATCGGGAATTCTTATAGATGTGTGGATTAGTGTCCCATTCCTTGAAAGCGGCAACTCTAGCCTTTAGCTGGGTGCAGGTGTTGCCTGTAATCCATGGTTTCTGGTTGGGAAATGTACATACGGTCACTGTGGGGATGACATCATCGATGCACTTATTGATGAAGCCAGTGACTGAGGTAGAATACTCCTCAATGCCATTGGATGAATTCTGAAATGTATTCCAGTCTGGACTAGCAAAACAGTCCTGTAGCGTAGCATCTGCATCATCTAACCACTTCCATATTGAGTGAGTCACTGGTACTTCCTGCTTTAGATTTAGCTTGTAAGCTAAATCTAGAAATATGGTCAGAATTATGGTCAGATTTGCCATGTCTTGTCTCCATGACTCATCTAATTCCTTGTACCGTTCCATCAGTTCATGTTCAATCCAGTTGGATTTCAAACAAGGATAGTTCATTTTTTCTCTCGGAGAGATTAAAATCCGAGGGATTCCTGCAACGCAGGTTGTAACCAGTGAAGTCATTGAGGTCGACTGCCAGATCAGATGCCACGCCAGATATTTGATGTATGCATAGTAACATGCCGTCATTGATACACGTTCAGATTGTATGGGTCTTTATAACACTGCTAAAACATCTCTGTCGCATTGATCGTACTTTATCACAAATGCGTTTCACTCTATCAACAAACTCTCCAAATAATGACGAAAATCTGAAAATACCACTAAGGCTATCGTAATCACAATCACGGTGATTGATTCCTGTGTGCACGTACAGAATGTCCTGTACATTTTGCTTTGAACTTGACTGACCACGCCTCACTCTCTGCCTCTCTCACACCCCCACCCCCACCCTACCCTACCCTACCCTATCACCCATATGATTGAGGGCCCTGAAAGCGTGGCCTCCACCCCCTGTCACCGGTTGAGTGGGAGTAGGTGTCGGGTGACCCATTCCCAAGGCGGTGGGCGCTTGATGCCTGGGGGGAACTATGTTGCTGTGTAGGGGTGTGAGAGGGATGTGGAGATGAGGGGTGCTGCAAGGTGAGAGGTAGAGAGACCCCCTAATAAGTGTCACTGTAATTGACCTATGAGGGTTCACGTGACAGAATCCAGAGGGTCAAGGGGCAAGGGTAAATGGTTATGTAAATGAGGATACTAAGACAAATGCTAAATATTAAGCAATATTGTAGCCGAACATCGGCACTTTGATAAAGACACTCCCATACTGTACACTCCAATTCAGTCCTTCCAACCAATACTCTTGAATGTGTAAACGTGTGTGTGTGTGTGTGTGTGTGTGTGTGTGTGTGTGTGTGTGTGTGTGTGTGTGAACTGTTCTATATGAGGTGATTTATGCTTGTCATTCAACATGATGTCAACCTTGAACTGGGAACAGCTGTCACCCTGGCAGGGAAAGTGTGTGTGCGTTTGTGAGTGTGCTTGCGTGTATGCGTTCGTGCATGTGTGTGCGGCACGCAATGCAGGGGTCTCCCGGGGAAGGTGACTCCATCCTTTTTTTGTAAATCAATATTTCGATTATTAATATATAGGAAAAACCTTGCCAGGCACAGTCCAATAACAGAGCAGAATCACAGAAATAATTCATATTACTGTGTGTGTGTGTGTTAATTGAATTATATATTGTGGAAACACTCCAATGCCCTCCACATTCCAGTACACTCCTCATATAACACATTACATTAGCAAATCAGCAGTGGATCATCGACTTGAATTATTCATTGTTCCGTTCTAATAAAACCACCTCATTCACCATAATGCAATTGTTTTAGCTGACAATGGCCGTGAGGAGCTGTATGAGTGGTTTGATATTGACGCCGTCACTGAGGCAGTTTACAGTGCTGTAGAAGTGACATGTTCCAGGTGGTTTGGATAGATTTAGGATTCGGCACCTTCCCACCACACACACATAAATCATACGTGCACACGTGCATGTAGACAAAGCCAACACGCACGCACGCACGCACACACACACACATCGACACAAACACACATGCAGTCCTTCTGAGTTCAGGAAGATGTGACCTTGGGATACATATTGCAGCATTATGTGATTATGTGTGTTAGTTGAGGAACGGGGGTGGGGGGGGGGGGGGGGGGGGATTGGGCAAGAAAGCAATTCCCATAATGTACTCTGCAGTATAGGGCTGGGCCGAGGAAGTAGTGCAGGTGTGACTGCTAGCAACTGAGAGAGAGATAGGATAGGGGAGAGAGGAAGAGAAGGAGGGAGGGGAGTCGGACGGTCGGGACGGGATAGGTGAGACCATGGCGTGTGGCGGGGGGGGGGGGGGGGGGGGGGGGGTGGTTTGGGGATAGAGTATAAATGAAAAGAGGATATTTGGGGGAACGGACAGTGAAGAGAGTGGATACAGTGGGTGATACATGCCCTAGTAGCTATAGCGCTCATGACTAGCAGCAAGCAAAACAACGCCGACTAGACGGGGTTCTGAACTCTGTCACTGAGCGCTGTCGCTGCACTTAAACGGAACAAACTGAGAATTTGGATTTCTGAAGCACACAACGGAGCCCTACGGAGTATGAGAAAGAAACGCCCAGAGATACCCCCCTCACCTGAAGACAGACCAAAAAGGAGAGCTATGGGTGCTGAGGAGAGGGAACCATAGCGATCCTGTGAAACTACTGTCTGTAAATCTACGAACGGAACAACATGAAGTGGTGGGAGGGACAAGAAAGTGACCGCTTCCCTGTGCTACTGCAACTGAGGGGAGCATGATGAAGCAGCACTCTTTGGCAGCGTGAGAGAGTAGAGGAGGGTTGGGCAGCAGAGGGATGCAGAGGGATGCAGAGGGATGCAGAGGGGAGGAGAGGGGAGGGGAAGCGAGGGAGGACAGCATTGGAAGACAGCTGGAGGGGAGACAGAGGAGGGAAAAGTCTTCAGAGACATTTACTCATACAGAATGCTCAGCACTGACCTAGCATTCACTCGCCTTAGTCTCTCTCGTTCACTCATTCCTTCCCTCTTGGTCTCTGCCTTCACTGTATCCCCTCCCTTTGAGAAGGTAAAATGGTGCCTCGAGCCTCATCTACCTGAGATGTAAGAATGTGACCTTAGCCATCCCAGTAAGAACTCAACGAGACAAAGAAAGGCATGGAGGACAGAGCGTCCCTCCCTCCCTCCCTCCGCTTCTCCCCCACGCTCTCTCTATCACACACACTCTCTCTATCACACACTCTATCTCTTGCTCGTAGCAACCCGGTGAAGGTACAGTGCTCAGAACAAGGCCTACATGCGAGGACAGGGATGGGGATAGGGTGGGCCCGTAAGTTCTCATTTTTGTTCCTTCTTTCACTCGTTGTTATGCGTGTGAGGAGTCATCTGTTGACAGTGAGTCGGTTTCATTTTTTTTGCCACGGGGGCCGTGACAAGGTGAGTGACCGTCCTGTCTGAAGGTTTGAACCGCTACGTCGGGGCTCTGGTGAAAGGTTGTGGCCACACAGACCTAATTATAGTTATCCTCGTGTATGTTCAGTGTTTTGCATCGGGGGATGGTAATCCAACGTGTGTGTGTATGCGGGATTGCTGTACGTGTGGAGTAAAATAAAATAGCGACAGGTTGAGGAGGTAGTTTGTCCAAATTATATGTTCTTGTGTAATTGCTGGCAGTGACGTCATTGTGTAAGAACTAATACTGTGTGTACCTGTAAGTTCTGATGGAGGCATGCCTTGCTTTACTGCATTTTACTGCAGCATCATGTCATGAGTGAGGCAACAACAACAACAAAAAAATTGAGATTTCAGAACAAGTGTGGTTTGCTACACCGGCTACAATATTTGAAGAATCATCGTCGTACAATACACGATACATTCAACTTTGTATTCGTCTGTATTCGGTAAGCAATTGTAAACTGAATCCTCTCAGGTGACGGCTCCACGATAACTTCAGTGTCTTCATTTTCAGCACTGTGTGGTGTGCTTCTATGTGGGAGAGTAAGAGTTTGCACGGAGTGCTATTACTATAGTGTACGCAAACTACGTTCAGCCAATAACCTCTGTTTGTGGCATCCATAATTGAAGACCGGGTCTCAGATGAGACTGAAGTGTATGTCTGCTAAGAGCTTCGCAAATGTACTGTTCAGTGAGATGGACTGCAGTGTTCTCGTTGGTGTATTTAGAAGTTGGAGTCAGTATGACTGTTGTAAGGAAATGGAGTACAGTATGTCAGAGATTCAATAACCCCATGATATTGATGGGCTACGGTAAGACATCAGCGTGATTTTTTTTTACCGATGACATTTTTTGGGACAAACATTGACCCAAACATCTGATGATTTGAATGATGTACAAATCTGATTGGTGCCTGATTGATGCCAGGATCAACATGTTTTGTCTATCTTGGTACGGCACTAAATGAAAACATCTGGGCTGTAAGAGTCACAGCTTTTTTTTCTGATGGACATGATCCGTTACAATTGGCCGCAATCTTTGCATGGACACAATGCATTTTGGGGAGTCGTCTGTAGACAACTTTTTTTGCGAGACAGGATTTACCATTAATTGTCGTCATGTCATCATGGGGGAGTCAAGCTTTTATTGTGATGGGTAAGATATTATGTGCATTGACGGCTAACCCACTAACAATTTGACAACACCACAATCGTCAAAATAGACAAGTAAAGAAACACTGATGTGTTTGTTTTAAAGCAGTTAACAGTATCATTCTGAGGTGTTTGGAAGTCCAGGTTGCTGGTTTTGCAGTCAGATGACTGTGTTAAATGGCTGGGGTCCAGCAGGGATGTATCCTCAGCCCGACAGAGTTCCAGCATCCACCACCATGTTCTCTTGGGAGGGCTTCCTCAGACTTGCCCAAAGCCTTGGTACTCTGGGAAAGAGGAGGCAAGGACTCATGTGGGGTTGGCTATTTTCATGGTCAATAGTGAATGGGCAAACCAGACAGAGTTATGCACAACGGAGCTGAACCTATCAATAGGCCACAACATAGAGTTTTCCAAGTAAATAAGACCAATCTTGTCTAGCACTGAGAAACAACAGTCATGTTGTTGCATGTTTGGGTAAATTCATAACTATTTAATTTTGTTTCAAATTTGTTTACATTTAGTGATGCTCCGTGTTATTAATATTCATCAAGAGTGGTTTTGAAACTATTCTAACCTTTCACAGAAATAGTACTTTTGTCTGAGACCAAAAAGTGCATACAGTATATTTGTCAGTTTGTGAAAACAATAATTTAAACTTGGGCTTATTATTCAATATGTGGCTCTCATCAGACCCAGTTCGGCTGAGGAATGTCTTTTATAATCCGCATGACAACCGGGAACTAAATATAGATTTTAGAGATGGAGTCCGATTTCAGATAAGCTTTATTTCTTTTGATCAGGATTTCCCGGAATTGAGAGGTGTTTTAAGGGAGCGGAGGAAAGAGAAAGCGAGAATAACTCCAATGGGCTGATGACTTAAGAGCTGAGGACTGGAGAGCTGGAGGAATTAGTTGTATTGTTTGTTATGTAATACAGTTAAGATCCCAATAGAGAAACGAATGAATAATGCAGCTTGGCTAGGCTCTTCCTAATTCTATATTCTGAGACCAGATTTACTGAGGGCTATTTAGGAGTTTTGACTGATTCAAGTAGTGCACTCATGGCAAAATACTTTTAGTGTTGGCAGCTCCCTCTCCTTCCACACACACACACACACACACACACACACACACACACACACACACACACACACACACACACTCCTAACTGACTAGCGCTATACCTAATTGCTGACACTGGACAGCAGCTGCTGCATTTTTGACCAAGCACGTCTGAGTAGGATTTGACCTGTGAAACGTAGTGTGTGTGTCTATAACTGAGTTTGTGAGCATTAATTTGCATGTGTGTGTCACCTTCAGTCCTGTCTGTGCCGGAGACCCCTCTGTTGGCTTACCGCGACACACTCTGCAGTGATCTTTTGGCCTTGCTGTTATCTTAACCCCTGCCAGGCCCATTTATTAAGAACCCTCCCACTGAGACCCAGATACCTGCACTACATGTGTTACATATCCATCCTCTCTCCCCCCCCCCCCCCCCTCTCTTCTTCTCCAGGCTCCAGCAGAAAAGCTGACTTTCCTCTCTCTATTTGTCTCACTTTCAGACAGCCAGAGGGAGAGAAAAAAAGGAAGTGTAGAGCGAGAGAGAGAGAGAGAGAGAGAGAACCTAACTGCAGCTTGAGTTGCTGTTTTTGTCTCTCTATCCAGCAAGATTAAGTATTTGGATGTTGCTACGGTGCTGTCTAACAGTAGTAGCTACACACAGCACACTGGTGCATCAGCCATAACCCAGCCTCACAGCCTCCACACTTCACCTGCTATCATTAATCACCCCTTCTCACCGGTAGTAATTCCACGGGGACGTTTTAGAGCTCATTTGTCAGGGCTTCGTGAAACAATTGCTGACAATAAAAGGCACACTGTAATATTTCTATGCTCATTTTTTATTTCAAAATACAATAATGAATACAGCTCATTATTAGAGACAAGCATTTCTGGTGTTCGGTGCGAGAGGGTCCTGGTTAGAGCCATGCATCACAGAGGAACAACTGCAGCAAAAACATGCATGACCACACGGAGACAGACAGTCAAAACGCAAAACTCTGGGACTATCCCGGCTAGCTATCCCGGCATTCAGGAGTCCAGCGGAGACGTCAGAGTGAGTGACAGGGGAAATGGAGGTGATGTTTGTTTCATCAGGCTACATGTAATTGCTTTGTCCCCTAGCCGTCGGTAGCAGTGTGTGTCGGTGTGTGTTCGTGTATAAAATACAGTACAATATAAATGATTATTATTTGTAATTCTTGAGGTTACTTTGGATAATTAAGTCAGATTGTGACTTAGTTATGGTCTCTGGTTGTGGCAACAATCTTCCCAGACTCATTTCTCACCATGATTCCAGCTGATGTCTCAGACTCCCTACATGCTGATTTACACACCACACTCACAATTGCCCATAAGTTGAATTAATTTACATTAGCCATTAAGTAAGTCTAGAATGGTAGCGTGTACGCCCTACAGGTAGAGATCAGCATTGACCTTCCACTGTTTAATTAATGATCGTTCAGATGTGAGCTCCTCAAACTCAGGCCAACTTCCCAAAGACCAAGCAATGATGGCTACAACAGTTTCCACAGCTAGAACAACCACCACGTCATGGCATAAAGTACAAAATTCAACAATGTCAAAGTACAATACTCGACCCAAGAGAAATCTAAAACTAGAACGGCTAGGAGATCTGAGGAGACAAATAAAAAGTAGAAGAGGAAACATGCTTTGGCAGTGAATAACGTAAAGGCAGCCAATGACAGGCAGAGACAGCCAATGACAGGCAGAGACAGCCAATGACAGGCAGAGACAGCCAATGACAGGCAGAGACAGCCAATGACAGGCAGAGACAGGCAGAGACGGCCAATGACAGGCAGAGACAGGCAGAGACTACCTCCAGATGAGGTAGGGCACTCCTGGGCACAGAATCAGCGTGGCCCCTGGCTTTAGCCCTTTAAACCACATCGGACAGTACCAGAGGCACCCAGTCATATAACTACAGTTACACTCCCATAGCCTGTCTGCTCCCCCAACAATGTCTGTTGAAAAAAAAATACAAAGCCAAGACTTTTAGACACAAGGAGCAAATGAAGACGACATATTACAAACATTGTCTACAATAAATAATGTTACTCATTTGCGGTTGTGATGTTGTTGAGCAATTCCAACGTTCACCTGTCCTTTTGGATACTTTTTGTGATCCTTCACAGACTTGCATACATGATCACGCTCTCATGATAATGTAATTAAAGCCCTACGTCTCAGAAGGTAGTTTGAAACGCAATGGGTGGAACGTGGAATGATTGATTGTATAGTAATTACATCTCACGTTGTCTCCCAAATACAATCACAACCAAGTGCAATGCTCATTCAGCTAAATATGTAACGTCCGAAGAACATCCCAGATCAATTACCTCAGCGGAGAGAGGTCTCATACATTCGAACATTGATCGTTTAAGACGGCGACGACCACACCTGAATTAGCGACAGCAATCAAAGCACACCTCTAGAGTACAACTTGGTATTAGGACAAAACTTAGAAATATATGTATCTGTATATAAATGTTACTCTTATTCTGTTTTCCCTGAAAGTGCTCAGCTTGTGTGTATGTGTAGGCCTCTTTTTGTGGACTTCTGATGTGCAAAACAGCTACGTGGCTTGTATGTGGTGGTCGAAGCTTACGTGTTGGTTCGCGTATAGTCAATGTGTCTGCGTGCTCACTTGAGTGTCAAGGGTTACTGCAGGGGGATAAAAGGGGGACATAATTTGGGGATTGGGCTTTTTGTGCAATGTGTATTACAATATCATCAAAGACCAACAGATTAATGATCCATCCATCGTAGGCAGAATTGTGGCAGTCATAATGTGTGCAAAAAAATATCATGCTAATATATGATGCAGTAGTAACTTAGTATGAGGAAGCAACACAGGATAAAATATCATATTGGAGGTGAGGGTTCAGAAGGGTTGGCGACTGATAAAATCATCCCTGGCTTCAAACACTCTAAGGACACTCAAACGCATATTCACACACGTGTATACACCCACACTGCCCGCAGTGACATCTGAAGGTCATTCACAAGCTTATACCCTTGTACATAAAAAACAAACACACACAGACAAAAACAATCCATCCATACCATTCTCACACAGAACGGTTGTCATTTTGGACACACACTAGCTGTGGGAACTTTTTTTGCCCCAGCCATTATGCATCTCTAAGTAATGTGATAGAGCAGGAAAAAGAGAGAGAGAGAGTCAGAGAGCGAGAGAGAGAGAGAGCAAGAGAGAGGGAGAGAGGTAGAGAGAGAGAGAGAGAGAGAGAGAGAGAGAGAGAGCAGGATCTTTCCCAGTAATCACGGCTGTTTTAATTTGTGCCAGTTTGCTACAGTAGGAAAATAATCCTGCAGCGACAGGACATGTTAATTATTACGTGAATCATAATGAATTGATATTTCTCTAGGAGTTGATACATTTTTCGTAAGGGAAAATCAGGTCTAAAATATCCAAGTGTAAATTACAAATGTCCAAGTGTAAATTACTTCAGAACACTTTTTAAACCTCAAATACAGTACACATTTTAAATGTCCTGCATTGCACTTCACATGTCCTACGTCTGTATTTGAAGAGAGACTAGAAGCGAGGAAAAAGGGGAAAGAGGAATGTCGTTTGGAGGCTGCCGTCCACAAGCCTCCTCCGCCTTTTGTGGCTTCTTGTCAGAGAAGATAAGATGGCCGACTGAAGACAGAGGCAGGGGTGGCGTGGGTAGCGTGGCTGGCGTCGGCTTCCCACAACGGCAATTTTGTTTGGCTGGGCAAGGGGAGGGAAGGAGGGGGCGTGGGGTGAGGCAGATGCTGGACAAGGATTCATGGAAGGGTCGCTATACATCTTCAGGCAGGAATGCTTTCCTGAAAGTTATGGTTCATCGGAAACAGAGGGGCAGGGAGAGAAGAGAGCAGAGATATATATGAGCTCAGCGATACAGTACATATAGTACATCACATCCAGCTATTGAACATGTACAAGGAAACAGCACCCCTAAGATCAACACACTGAAGATATGTCCCACAGAATAAAGTCACGTGAGGGTAGAAGACAAGATGGTTTAAACGTCTAGGTCAGTGCTTTCTAAAGTAGGCACTGGTTGTCTAGCCAACCGGACTTGTTTTTTAAAATCTGATTTCCATGCTATTGTTGTTGTACATTATTTACATCCCACTGTAGGACCAGGGGGAAGAGCCGGGGACTAACTTGTACAATCCCATACACCAAACACAGACTGCACCACACACACCCATCACCACACCACATTGGCTAGGGTCACAACGCAAACACAGCAATAGCTACTGTGCAGAAACAGGCAGGGTTGGATCTCTCATGGAGTTAGTGTGGGAAACAGGTTAGATACGAGTCACTCAAAACCTAGTAAAAAACATGCAAACACATTGCCCTGAGACATGGCTGTAGACTCCCATTGCTTGCAAACAAAAAAGCTGTGACACATGTGCTTAGTCCCTTTGAAGATGCTCTAAAGACCATCTACTATCTACTATCAGTAATATTTCAACTAACTATCTACTAACCCTATCTCTCACTTAACTCTTATAGTAACCCTAAACTTAACACTTACCCTAATCCTAGCCCTAACCTTAACCCTTATTCTAAACCTAACCTTAAAACACGAGCAAGCAGTTTCTTATCAACAGACGGTTTGCTGATAGTATGACCATGAAAATCCAGGCCTATCCAAATAAAGTAGGACCGAAATTCATCCTGGAACCTTGCATGGCGGAGTCTACAGCCACGTGTCAGGTCAAACAAACACCTGACTGCAAACGAATGGACACAAATCTAACTTGAGATACAGTGAGAACACGTAACTTTTCCTTCCCCCATGAATCGTGTTCGACGACAGATTTGTGCAGAAAAGTTCTGTGTTTGTATCTGAAGTTAGGATTGAGCCCCTACAGGCTTTCAGAATCAGAACTGATCCGATCTAAGGCCTGGAAGAGAGATCATCAGGTAGAAAATAGGTTGAAGGTAGAAGGGAGAGCAGACCAGAGGGGGAAAGGTAGGATAGGATTGACCGTTCTATTGGATGAGATCAGGACAGAGGTTGAGAGTGAGACTGTGTCTCAACAGTCCTTTCCATGTCTCCCGTCCTTCACGGCCACTGATACATGAGACGACAGCACACTGTTTTAATCTATTGTCCTTTCACATCAGTGGTCATACAGGACATGAGCCAAGGACACACTACTATTATCGTAGCTAAATAGCAAACAGAATTGGAAGTTCCCATCACCATGGTAATGAGAGAGCGGGATAAACATCAAGGTTTGGGGAAGAAGGCCATAAGTGGCCACTTTTTCTTGGATAACGGGGGTCTTATGACCAGCACAAAACACCAATCACAGATTGTTACCAGCGTGAGGGAGGGGGTGTGGCTCCAGCGAACCTTGGGCCTCCAGGACCATGCAGGCCGGTTATAGCTTCCTGGCTCATGGCAATATACACACATACATATGGGGGCACGTGCACGCACACACACACACACACACACACATTGTCAGGATGTTTTAAGAGAAATGTATGAATCCACTTTACACCGGACATATTTCTGGCACGTGTTTCCATAGCATCTATATTTTGTGACGTTTCTGGGGTTATTCCAGAATGTTGTGACTTGTTAGGTATAAACGATGGACCACCCTCGTCAGCGCACATACGTACAGCTGAAAGAGAAAGCTAATTGAAGTAGATTTTAAGACTCTCCAGTTTTGCCTCAAAGGCATTGCCTCAAGTAGATGACAGAAGACGAGAGCGAGAGCGCTAGAGAGAAGGACAAACAGCAAAGAGAATTGAAAGAAAGGAAGAGGAGGATAGCGCAAATCCGGGGACGCGTCATTAGAATTTCACAACCTTGGAGAAAGAGTCCTAGAGCAAAGCAATATACAGATGTAGGATTTTAATATGATCACCCTGTTGCAGCACAACTCAAATACAACTGTATTTGAGGTTTAAAAAGGTTTCTGAAGTTTGTAATTTCCACTTAGAAATTTCAAACTTGATTTTCCCTTACACATATGTAAAATTCCAGAAGAATTTCCAACTTCCCATTTCCTGTTGCTGCAGAATTATTTTAATGCGGCAGCAAACTGGCTCAAATCAAGATCCTACATCTGTAGAGGTATCGAGGAAGACATAGGACGGCTAAAGAAGAAGACATCACTTGAAGAGAACTTCAACAAAAGGGCGGTTCTCACTTGGTTCCCTCCTCGGTGCCCCCCTCTGCATCCAGCTTGCCCTCTTCCTCCATCTTCTGCTCGTCAGAGATGAGCTCCTGTTTCTTGTGGCGCCTTATGCACTTCACCACCACCATGGACAGGATGAGCAGAGCCAGCGCACCGCCGACTGATGCCCCGATCGCCACCGCTATTGTCGAGTCCCGTGGGGGAGGCACTGTGGGGGGGGGGGGGGGGGGGGGGGGGGGGGGGGTGAGATAGTTCTGTAAATAGAGTGTACAGTTGGCAAAGGGCTGATTTAACCAGTGTGAGGACACAACAAAAAATCTATCACTTAGATAATGTATTTTCAGACTCGCGAAGCAACAGCAAAGTAACTTGCCCCCTGTCCCTCTTCTTGCTCCCCGCCTTGCCCCCTGTCCCTCTTCCTGCTCCCGCCTTGCCCCCTGTCCCTCTTCTTGCTCCCGCCTTGCCCCCTGTCCCTCTTCCTGCTCCCCGCCTTGCCCCCTGTCCCTCTTCCTGCTCCCCGCCTTGCCCCCTGTCCCTCTTCCTGCTCCCCACCTTGCCCCCTGTCCCTCTTCCTGCTCCCCGCCTTGCCCCCTGTCCCTCTTCTTGCTCCCTGCCTTGCCCCCTGTCCCTCTTCCTGCTCCCCGCCTTGCCCCCTGTCCCTCTTCTTGCTCCCCGCCTTGCCCCTGTCTCTCTTCCTGCTCCCTGCCTTGCCCCCTGTCCCTCTTCTTGCTCCCCGCCTTGCCCCCTGTCCCTCTTCTTGCTCCCCGCCTTGCCCCCTGTCCCTCTTCTTGCTCCCCGCCTTTCCCCCTTACGTTCTGTGACGACAAACATGTTGATGATTCCGTGGCCCTGGATGCGGTCAGGGGGGTTACGGACATAGCAGTTATAGACTCCCTCGTCCGACAGCTGGACATCAGAGAGGGTGATGGACAAGTCGTTCTTTTCCAGGTTACCCACAAACTGCACCCGGTCACTGAACCGGTCTGTCCGCATGGGCATCATCCCCTTCTTATAGGTCATGAACTGGAGGAGAGAGGAGGAAGAAGAGAGTGATTAGCAGAAAGATAGACAGGAAACATGTCGTTGTTATTGAACCCAGGACTCCCTGGAAAACAGTGGCAATTATTACTGAGAACAGATGTAGGATCTTCATTTCTTCACTCTTTTTGGTATTGAGAATTGTCCCGCACTGCAGGAAATCCAGATGAGCTTCGTGATTTACATACATTCACTGAAAACCCGCAATAATACACGGTTATATTAACAGTATTGCACTTTTCAGGTACTGCAGTCTAATTTTGTCCAGCTCATAGCCTAACCACTTGAAGAAGCAACATTATGGACCTAACGTTATCAATCCTGTTGCGGCAGGATGATTTTGCTACGGCAATGCTGAACAAATTAAGATCCTACATCTGTAGACTATCCTGGCGAAATAAATAAAAGTCAAATGAAAGACGTCGAAATAGTTGGAGAAAGCTTGGCTTTTAAAAAAGCAGATCGGAGACAGGAGAGAGAGAGAGGAGAGGGAGTTGACACCGGAAACGTAAGGAGGATGGAGAATGCAAAAGAAAAAAGATTTGTCTTACTGTATATCATGGCAGAGTGAAGAAAGAGCCAGGCGTATGGTGTCCATTTTAGCCTTACATCTTACCCCTCCTTGAGCCAGTCCTCACCTTCCTTGAGTCAATCTGAGACTGAGGGTGTCCTGAAATGGACACTGTGCATCTGCCGGACATTGACACAAGACAAGGGCAGACACACAGTCTGGTCTCTCACCATCTCCTCTGTCTCGTTGGTGTTCTCCTGGTAGGTCCAGTTCATGGCAAACTTGTTGACGTCCACCTTGTAGCAGGAGGTGAAGATGCACTGGATCTTCACCATGGTGCCGTTCAGGACGTTGATGCGGTTATGGACCAGCACATCCATACTGGACGCAGGGCAGGCTGGGGGAAGGAGGGAGACGGAGGGGATTGGTTAAGAAACACACAGATCGGCTACACATGGAAGTATGGGTGTTGATTGTTTGCTGTTCCGCAGGAAGCAGTGAGTTCATTCAGGAGAAAGACCATTCCGATTACACACATATGTATGGCGATCGTCACATAAACAAACGCGCACGGTGCGTATTTCAAAGGATTAATTTTTTTGTCAGTGAAATCCTCTGTAAAGTGACCACCATTAGCAGACGGTGAGAACGGTATTAGAATAATGCTTTAGCAGTAGTGTTCTGGACACTAGTTGTCCTCACAACCTGGGAGGCATTGCGCAGCCCAGAACCAGAACCGCAGCAACATCTCGGTATGCACACAGTGACTCACTCCTGCTCCCGGTTACTCCTAACGCAGCTCCAGACACACCTTTCATGAGCATTTGTTTAAAGCTGCCGAAAACGAGTCTGGCTGAATCTCCTGAATACATAACTCATTGAGGCATTGAGGCAGAACTGTGCTGTATACCTGTGTGTGCCTATAGTGCTGTGTCTGTGTACTGCGTATGATGACAATGCACAGTATTAGTGTGAACATTAGCACGTCTGTTTGTTTCTGTGTGTGTTTGTGTGTGTTGTGTGTGTGCTGGGCAGGCACCAGAACGAATAGGTTGGAAGGGCCTTTGATATCCATAGGTGGGCACGTTTTTTCACGGGTCCTCCTATGTGTGCACCCGCTTGCTTGCGTTGGAAAGATTTTTCAAATACTGAGGAACTATCATTCGCAATGGATGTTTAAAAAAACTGGCTTTGTTTACAATGTGTGAGGTGAAGAAACTATTACTGAGATCCTCAGCTCAGCATTTCAAATCATTGTCACAGAGTTAGTCATAAAAATCGGAAGTAAAATTACAAAAATATAAAAGTAGAAATTAAACTAAGGCCATATGGACACGTTGATACACTGTGGTCCATTGGCGGCTAAAGAAATTAGCATTAATCTCTCGACTCTGCCTCCCTTTGACTTGAGCTATTGATAGTGCAAAAATGTATCAAATCATCAACTGGGTCCGGCAATAAGCTGTCGCTTGCGAACTTGTAGCATTGTATCAACTAGCCCCTTCCAGACTCTCAGAGGTTCCCACGCCAGTGAGCTTGGGACAGACAGCGATTTTTATAACGTTTCCAATGGGATAATCGCTTGGTGATCGAGGACAGGAGTGTTGGAAATAGTTTTCAAATACTGAGGAACTATCATTCGCAATGGAAAAAAAACAGACTTCGTTTAGAACGTGTGATGTGAAGAAAAGATTACTGAGAAGATGGGCTTATTAGTGGTGGACGTGGTGAGTTTAGACATCAGAAATCAGACATTGCCAAGTGGGCATTTTCCTACAGGCCAGGAAAATTACTGTAATTAATACATGCATTAACAGAAATTACTGTATTTAATACATGCATTAACTACTGTAACCGTGCTCCCTCTGCTGTTTTCTGAAGTCCATGATCAGCTCTTTCGTTTTGTTGACGTTGAGGGAGAGGTTATTTTCCTGGCACCACTCCGTCAGTGACCTCACATCCTCCCTGTAGGCTGTTTCATCATTGGTCATCAGGCCTACTAAATTAAATCAAATAAAAGTTGATTTGTCACGTGCACCGAATACACCAGGTGTAGGTAGACCTTACAGTGAAATGCTTACTGACAGGCTCTAACCAACAGTGCAAAAAAAGTATTAGGTGAACAATAGGTAAGTAAAGAAATAAAAACAGTAAAAAGACAGTGAAAATAACAGTAACGAGGCTATATACAGTGGCGAGGCTATAACAGTAGCAAGGTATAACGGTTTTCCTGTTGTGAAGGAGAAGCGGACCAAAATGCAGCGTGGTGGTTATTCATGTTCTTTAATTTATAAAGACACTATACATGAAATAACTAACAAAATAATAAATGTGCGAAAACCTAAACAGCCCTATCTGGTGCAGAGACAGGAACAATCACCCACGAAACACTCAAAGAATATGGCTGCCTAAATATGGTTCCCAATCAGAGACAACGATAAACACCTGCCTCTGATTGAGAACCACTCCAGACAACCATAGACTTACCTAGAATACCCCACTAAGCCACAATCCTAATACATACGAAAAACCCCAAGACAAAACACACCACATACAAAACCCATGTCACACCCTGGCCTGACCAAAATAATAAAGAAAACACAAAATACTAAGACCAGAGCGTGACACGAGGCTACATACAGACACTGGTTAGTCGGGCTGATTGAGGTAGTATGTATATGTAGATATGGTTATAGTGACTATGCATATGTGATAAACAGAGAGTAGCAGTAGCGTAAAAGAGGCGTTGGCGGGTGGTGGGTGGCGGGACACAATGCAGATAGCCCTGCCAGCCAATGTGCGGGAGCACTGGTTGGTCGGGCCAATTGTAGTAGTATGTACATGAATGTATAGTTAAAGTGACTATGCATATATGATGAACAGAGAGTAGCAGCAGCATAAAAGAGGGGTTGGGGGGCACACAATGCAAATAGTCCGGGTAGCCATTTGATTACCTGTTCAGGAATTGTATGGCTTGGGGGTAAAAACTGTTGAGAAGCCTTTTTGTCCTAGAAATGGCATTCCGGTACCACTTGCCATGCGGAAGTAGAGAGAATAGTCTATGACTGGGGTGGCTGGGGTCTGTGACAATTTTCAGGGCCTTCCTCTTACACAGCCTGGTGTAGAGGTCCTGGATGGCATCTTAGCCCCAGCAATGTACTGGGCCGTACGCACTACCCTCTGTAGTGCCTTGCGGTCGGAGGCCGAGCAATTGTCGTACCAGGCGGTAATGCAACCTGTCAGGATGCTCTCGATGTTGCAGCTGTAGAACCTGTTGAGGATCTGAGGATCCATGGCAAATATTTTTAGTTGCCTGAGGTGGAATAGGCTTTGTCGTGACCTCTTCACATCTGTCTTGGTGTGTTTGGACCATTCTAGTTTGTTGGTGATATGGACACCAATGAACTTGAAGCTCTCAACCTGCTCCACGAAAGTCCCGTCGATGAGAATGGGGGCGTGCTCGGTCCTCCTTTTCCTGTAGTTCACAATCATCTCCTTAGTTTTGGTTACGTTGAGGGATAGGTTGTTATTCTGGCACCACCTGGCCAGGTCTCTGACCTCCTCCCTATAGGCTTTCTCGTCGTTGTCGGTGATCAGGCCTACCTAACACTGTTGTGTTGTCTGCAAACTTAATGATGGTGTTGGAGTCGTGCCTGGCCAACAGGGAGTACAGGAGCGGACTGAGCACGCACCCCTGGGGGGCTCCAGTGTTGAGGAGCACTGTGGCAGATGTGTTGCTACCTACCCTCACCACCTGGGGGCGGCCCGTCAGGAAGTCCAGGATCCAGTTGCAGAAGGAGGTGTTTGGTCCCAGGATCCTTAGCTTAATGATGAGCTTTGAGAGTTCTATGGTGTTGAATGCTGAGCTGTAGTCAATGAATATCACTCTCACATAGGTGTTCCTTCTGTCCAGGTGGGAAAGGGCAGTATGGAGTGCAATAGAGAAGACATCATCTGTGGATCTGTTCGATTGGTATGCAAATTGGAGTGGGTCTAGAGTTTCTGGCATAATGGTGTTGATGTGAGCCATGACCAGCCTTTCAAAGCACTTCATAGCTACGGACGTGAGTGCTACGAGTCTGTTGTCATTTAGGCAGGTTGCCTTTCTGTTCCTGGGCACAGGGACTATGGTGGTCTGCTTGAAACATGTTGGTATTACATACTCAATCAAGGACATGTTGAAAATGTCAGTGAAGACACCTGCCAGTTGGTCAGCACATGCCTGGACAACACATCCTGGTAATCCGTTTGGCTCTGTAGCCTTGTGAATGTTGACCTGTTTAAAGGGCATGATCACACAGTCGTCCGGAACAGCTGATGCTCTCATGCATGCATCAGTGTTGCTTACCTCGAAAGCTAGCATAGAAGTGATTTAGCTTGTCTGGTAGGCTCGTGTCACTGGGCAGCTCGCGACTGTGCTTCCCTTTGTAGTCTGTAATAGTTTGCAAGCCCTGCCACATAAGACGAGCGTCGGAGCCGGTGTAGTACGATTCAATCTTAGCCCTGTATTGACGCTTTGCCTGTTTGATGGTTCGTCGGAGGGCATAGCAGGATTTCTTATAAGCTTCCGGGTTAGAGTCCCGCACCTTGAAAGCGGCAGATCTACCCTTTAGCTCAGTGCGAATGTTGCCTGTAATCCATGGCTTCTGGTTGGAGTATGTACATACAGTCACTGTCGGGACGATGTCCTCAATGCACTTATTGATAAAGCCAGTGATGGAATAATCCCGGAACAGATTCCAGTCTGTGCCAGAAAAACGTTACTGTAGTTTAGTATCTGCTTCATCTGACCATTTTTTTATAGAACGAGTCACTGTTGCTTCCTGCTTTCATTTTTGCTTGTAAGCAGGAATCAGGAGGATAGATTTGTGGTCGGATTTACCAAAAGATAGATTGAATATGCCTGTAAACACTGCAGCCAGCTGGTCTTCACATGCTCTGAGGACGCGGCTATGGATGCCATAAGGCCGTCAGCCTTGCGAGGGTTAACACGCTTAAATGTCTGACTCAAGTCGGCCACGGAGAATGAGAGCCAACAGTCCTTGGGAGCGGGCACTAGGTTATCCTCAAAACAGGCAAAGACGGTGTTTAGCTTTTCTGGGATTAAGACGTCATTGTCTGCGATATGGCTGGCTTTCCCTTTGTAATCCGTGATTGTCTGTAGACTGCCACATACGTCTCTTCTCTGAACCGTTGAATTGTGACACTTTGTCTCTATACTGGCATTTTGCCTGTTTGATTGCCTTACGGAGGGAATAACTTCACTGTTTGTATTCAACCATATTCCCGGTCCCCTTGCCATCTTGAGGCATGGATTCCGATTGGTCAGACCAGCATTGACCAGACCTTAGCACGGGTACTTCTTGTTTGAGTTTCCACCTATAGGAAGGGAAGAGCAAAATGGGGTTGTGATCTGATTTGCCAAATGCGAGTAGCAGTGATCTAATGTTTTTCGAGTACTACAGTCCATAAGTTGATAGAACTTCGGTAACGTTTTCCTCAAATTTGCTTTGATAAATACCCCAGCTACAATAAATTCAGCCTCAGGATATGTGGTTTCCAGTTTACTTAAAGTCCTGTGAGGTTCCTTGAGGGCTGTCGTGGTATTGGTTTGAGGGGGAATATACATGGCTGTGACTATAACCAAAGATAATTATCTTGGGAGGTAATATGTTCAGCATTTGATTGTGAGGTATTCTAGGTTGGGTGAACAAAAGGACTAGAGTTTCTGTAAGTTATCACAACCACACCATGAGTAGTTAATCATGAAATATACACAACCGCCTTTCTTCATCCTGGAGAGTTCTTTATTCCTATCTGCGTGATTAGAAGTGCGATGAGAACTGAGAACCCAGCTGGCTGTTTGGATGGGGACAGTATATCCTGAGAGAGCAATGATTCCGTGAAACAGAGTATGTTACAGTCCCTGATGTCTCTCTGAAAGGAGATCCTTGTACTGAGCTCATCTACATCCAGAGATTAACATGAGTTAGTAATATACTCGGAAGCGGTGGATGGTGTGCCCGCCCCCTGAGTCAGAATAGAAGTCCACTCCGAATACCTCTTCTCCATCATATTCCTGGTCATAATGCTGGTGAGTTAACGCCACTCTGATATCCAAAAGTTCTTACCGGCTGTATGTAATAACACAAAAAATGTTCTGGTCTAATAATGTAAGAAACAACCCACAAAAAAGAAAAATACTGCAAAGTTGTTTAAGAGCTAGAAGCAGAGCTTCTGCCATGTCTTACTTTTGGAAAAAGACAAGCCATATCTCTGCCACACACCCCTCCCTTTCTTCTTGTTGCAACATTTTACATTATTCCCAAGACACATTATCTTCACACCTATTTTAGATGCTTTTCACTGACTGCCGCAACTCAATCAGCTCGACATATTGCAACATGCACTGCCCAAATTGTGGGCTTCCCAAATAGGCATAGGCCTACACACGTGTGATTTGAAACAATCCACAGTAATTTTGGCGAGAGTGAGCCCGCTCGCTTCACCTCTTCGTCTCTGCTGAAACTCTCTCATCGGAGAAAGCATTGAATGAGCGAAACAGTGCCCCCCTCTGTCTTACTATATGTAGCCCATGTGTCTGATGCTGTCTGGACAGAATTAGTATGACATGTCACCCTTTTTTGGTCCAGACAGCATCAAATTCATGGTCTATACATACTGAGACAGAGGGGTGCTGTTTTGCTCGGTCGGATGCTTTATCTGAGATTGATGCGTCTTTCTGTCAGCGCACGTCTCGGTCAAATAAATATTTATTTCAATCTTTTATTTGGACGGGCAAGGAGGTACAGTAGGACCCCCTAAGGGTGCCCTGTGTGTGCATGCATGTGTGTGTTCTGTGGGTGCCTCAGTGGGATGTGTGTGTATTGGTCTGAGTGTGGCTGTTAGTGAGTGCAAGCACGTGCATGATGCCGGGGTGGGATGGGTGTGTTGGCTCTGCACCATTCGTTCCCTCTGCAGTCTGCCGAGTTTTGTGTTCCTGGACAAGCTCCCACTGCTGCTGCACTCACTCTTCATCGTACCGGGTCTCTGCTGCAGATAGACCTTCTACGCTCTCTCTCTCTCTCTCTCTCTCTCTCTCCCTCTCTCTCCCTCTCTCTCTCTCTCTCTCTCTCTCTCTCTCTCCCTCTCTCTCTCCCTCTCTCTCTCCCTCTCTCTCTCTCTCACTGTTTGTGTGCTGTAGTGGTGCAGTTAGTGTCCTGTCCCTCGGCTCCCTCACAGCCTCCCTGTCCTCTTGTCTTCCCTCCCCTCCCTTCCTCTCTCTGAATCAGGTGTCCTCTGGAAGTACTGCAGCACAGCACCTTCTTAGAGAGGGGGGGGACAAATAGGCTGACATCCCACAATATACATACAAACATGACGCACCCCCCCCCCACGCGCACACATATGCTCATATATCGACCCATAGCTACACATTGGCAAAACATATGCACAAGTTGTACGTCACACACAGCACACAGCCCACAGCACATGTACTTGCAGAGTCATCACTCAGTCCTGCGCGCTAGTATTTACTAGTGATATGTGAATGTCTTCCCAGCCTATACCTTGCCCTTGTATATTTCCAATGAGCTATATACAGATGTAGGATTTGAGCCTGTTTGCTACAGCAGAAAAAAATAACCCTGCATCAACAGAAAACAGTAAGGGTTGATACATTTTCAAGTATGCTTGTAGTTTAAAGTGGAAATTACAAACTTTAGAAGCCTTTTCAAACCTCAAATACCCTACAAGGTTGCATTTTCTGCCGTGTAGGGAAATTATTCAGCAACAAAAGAGTGATCAAATTAAGATCGTACACTGTACTGTATCTTGTGCATCTATAGGGTGAGTACATTCCCACACCGAGGGGGGGTTAATTTACATTATGTCCATCACATCCTTACACTGTACATACACAATCAGCTGATCCCATCCCTGCTTAGCCAGCTGGCATGTCTTAACGACGCTCAAAGTCTACATAATAGGAAGTAATTGGAAGCTACTGTAGCTCACTGCCAACACCAAGAGATTAGCTAACCAAACTTGAGTAGCACTTGGTTCTGCAGTAATTTAAAGGGGGAGTCCAACAAAAGTCTTGTGCAAGAGGCTTTGGTTGGGAGAGTTACATCACGTCAGTGGGGAGCACATGCATGAGGAGTTGACGTTGATCATACACGAACAGTGCCTGGCTCGAAACTCTGACGCACTTCATCACCGCTGAAGGTGATCTCTGAGTTAAACGCTATCTTGGACAAATGTACATGTTTTCCGTACGTGTTACTGGGAGTTGAGAGTATGTCTGATGCCAACATCATTGTCTAAAACTATAGGCCGATACACACACATATTGAACTATAATACCACAATATGTGTAGCACTCTGAGAGAGATTGTCTCATCCTATAAGGCAAGTGTGTCAATGGTGTGTAACACCCATGTGACCGTTTGCTCATGCTGCACTACTTCATCTGCGATCACAAGGCAGGAAATACTGCAGTGTAGGGCCCTCTCCCTCCCTCCTCCCTTCTTCACTCTCACACTCTCTCTGTCTTTCAGCTCATTTTTTCCCCCCAGAGGCTCGAGGTCATCGTAAAAGAGAAGGTAAGGACGAGATGCTCTGTGGTGCTGTAGAAACGACTTTCAAATGTCATTGGATTGCTGTGAGGCAGCTAAATACATATGGTCGCACACACACACACACACACGCACACACACACACACACACACACACACACACACACACACACACACACACACACACACACACACACACACACACACACACACACACACACACACACACACACACACACACACACACACACACACATGCACCAAGATAACTTCAGGTCATCAAGATGTGTTCTCTACAGTTAACATAACATATGGCGTATACAATAAAGAAAGGTTACACTCTTAGACAAAATGTTTCCAAAAGGGTTCTTTGGCTGTCCCCACAGGTGAACCCTTTTTGGTTAATTCTAAAACCCTCCGTGCAAAGGGTTCTACATGAAACCCAAAAGGGTTCAACCTAGAACCAAAAAGGGTTATTCAAAGGGTTCTCCTACGGGGAATGCCGAAGAACACTTTTAGGTTCTAGATAGCACCTGTTTTTTTTAAGAGTGTAAATGCAAAACTGCACTACTACACCTATCATTTCAGATGCAGCTGCGAAGCTAGCCTAAACACTACAGTTTTTTTTCGATTGCTAAACGACAGTGGGCACAACTGGAGTCACATGTGCAAAACTCTAACTACAGTCTGCACTACCAACAGTCACCTGAGCTAAACAGTTCACATCACCTGCTAAACTCATTCCAAGCAACACAACTCTTAACACATGGCTCAAAACACGCTCAGTGCAGCCAAACACTATGCACAACCCTCACTGAGATAACACACACTGTCACTCAGAACACACTGAGAGTAAAAACACTAGCATCAAACACCAATACAGAAAATACAAACTTTTCACAGTTTTAACAATTTCAGTGACTTCATACAAAGTAATATTTTCTTCAAAGAAAAGAGTGACATTCTTTCACATGATTTATAATTTTTTTTTAGAACATAACAATTCTTTAAGGTAAATGAAAATTAGCAGTTTGCTTCAATAGTATATATACTGTAATATGTGTGTGTGTTCACTAACAAGTCTAAAACAAGACACCTGCTTAGCCTTTCAGCTGAAATTGCAATCAGCAATGTTTGAAAGGCACAAGGCTGAAATCTATTCCGTTTTGAATGTGTGGTTCACAGTTTTGACAGCAGTGTGTTAGCATTTGAACAAAGTGCTGTAAATCCACAGTGTTGTGCAGGTTGTGGTTAAAGTCATGGGATAAGTGTGTAGAGTTTTGAAAACTGTGTTCAAGCAATGAAAAACGAACTAGAGTTTGGTCCACATGAACTGCTGCTGTGCAGACTGTAGTTAGAGTTTTGCACATGTGACTCCAGTTGTGTCCACTGTCGTTTAGCAATCGAAAAAAAACTGTAATAGCACGGGAGAGAATGCAAGCTTTTGTTGAGGTTCTACCATACCTCCACTAAACTCTGAGTGTGTTTTGCGGGGAGAGTAGGATTGTAGTTTCCTGTGGTTTCTTAGCTAACAGGACATTGCATTCATCCACTGTGTGTGTGCGTGCGTGCGTGTGTCTGTGTGTGTGAGCATACATGTGTGTAGAACACACTATCTACCGAGAGAGTGTTCATCTATGTTCTTCGTAGCTGTCGATTTACCACCACAAATCGATGCTGGCACTAAGACCGCACTCAATGAGCTGAATACGGCCATAAGCAAACAGGAAAACACTCATCCAGAGGCGGCGCTCCTAGTGGCCGGGGACTTTAATGCAGTTTTACCTCATTTCTATCAGCATGGTAAATGTGCAACCAGAGGGAAAAAAACTCTTAGACCACCTTTACTCCACACACAGAGACGCGTACAAAGCTCTCCCTCGCCCTCCATTTGGCCAATCTGACCATAAATCTATCCTCCTGATTCGTGCTTACAAGCAAAAATGAAAGCAAAGCGTCAATACAGGACTAAGATTGAATCGTACTTCACCGGCTCGGATGTGGCAGGGCTTGCAAACTATTACAGACTACGAAGGGAGAGAGCTGCCCAGTGACACAAGCCTACCGGACAAGTTAAATTACTTCTATGCTCGCTTCAAGGCAAATAACACTGAAACATGCATGAGAGCGCCAGCTGATCCAGACAACTGTTTGATCACGCTCTCAGCAGCCGATGTGAGTAAGACCTTTGAACAGGTCAACGTTCACATGGCCGCTGGGCCAGACAGATTACCAGGCCATGTGCTCCAAGCATGCGCTGAACAACTGTCAAGTGTCTTCGTTGACATTTTCAACCGCTCCCTGTCTGAGTCTGTAATACCAAGATGTTTCAAGCAGACCACAATAGTCCCTGTGCCCAAGAACACTAAGGTAACCTGCCTATATGACTACCGACCCGTAGCACTCACGTTTGTAGCCGTGAAGTGCTTTGAAAGGCATGGCTCACATCAACACCATTGTCCCAGAAACCGTAGACCCACACCAATTTGCAAACCGCCCCAACAGATCCACAGATGATGCAATATCTATTGCACTCTACACTGCCCTTTTACACCTAACACCTATGTGAGAATGCTATTCATTGACGACAGCTCAGCATTCAACACCATAGTGCCCTCAAAGTTCATCACTAAGCTAAGGACTCCGGGACTACACACCTCCCTCTGTAACTGGATCCTGGACTTCCTGTCGGGCCGCCCCCAGGTGGTAAGGGTAGGTAACAACACATCCGCCATGCTGATCCTCAACAAGGGGGCTCCTAGGGGTGCATGCTCAGTCCCCTCCTGTACTCCCTGTTCACTCATGACTACACAGCCAGGCACGACTCCAAAACCATCATTATGTTTTCAGATCACCAACAACGATGAGACAGCCTATAGGGAGGAGGTCAGAGACCTGGCCGTGTGGTGCCAGAAGGTGATGATAAAGGTGATGATTGTGGACTACAGGAAAATGAGGACTGAGCACACCCCCATTCTCATCGACGGGGCTGTAGTGGAGCAGCTTGAGAGTTTCAATTCCTTGGTGTCCACATCACCAACAAACTAACATGGTCCAAGCACACCAAGACAGCCGTGAAGACGGCACTCAGAAGACTGAAAAGATTTGGCATGGGTCCTCAGATCCTCAAAAGGTTCTACAGCTGCACCATCGAGAGCATCCTGATGGGTTGCATCACTGCCTGGTATGGCAACTGCTCAGCTTCCGACCTGAAGGTGTTACAGAGGGTAGTGTGTTCACCACTGGGGCCAAGCTTCCTGCCATCCAGAACCTCTATACCAGGCGGTGTCAGAGGAAGGCCCTAAAAATTGTCAAAGACTCCAGCTACCCCAGTCATAGATCGTTCTCTCTGCTACTGCACACCAAGCGGTACCTGAGTGTCAAGTCTAGGTCCAAGAGGTATCTAAACAGCTTCCAACCCCAAGCCACAAGTCTACTGAACATCTAATCAAATGGCTACCCAGAATATTTGCATTGCCCCCCAACTTATTTTACGCTGCTGCTACTCTCAAACTTAATGGTTCAATAAGTGTGTGTGTGTGTGTGTGTGTGTGTGTGTGTGTGTGTGTGTGTGTGTGTGTGTGTGTGTGTGTGTGTGTGTGTGTGTGTGTGTGTGTGTGTGTGTGTGTGTGTGTGTGTGTGTGTGTGTGTGTGCGTGTGTGTGAGTGAGAGAGAGAGGTGGAAAAAGTACTCAATTGTCATACTTGAGCAAAAGTAAAGATACCTTAGTAGAAAATGACTCAAGTGAAAGTCACCCAGTGAAATACAACTTGAGTAAAAGTCTAAAAGTACTTGGTTTTAAATATACTTGTCAGTGTTAGGAAATGTCACGAACTAACAGACATCCCCAATCCACTGAGACTGTGGTTCTGCCTCTGCTCTTTCACCAGGTTCAAGACTAGTTCGGACCAGAGCCATGTATTTTGAGAGTTTTTCTAATTCTAGGCATTCAAGTTACATAGGGTTATTTAAATACTCTACATGTAAAGTAATGGGGTGTTATGTCTGACATAGCTACCATAGAATTTGTGCGTTTTCTGCAAATGTACCATAATGCAGAAACCTCAAGGGCACAACTTTCTAAACACTACCTGCCTGCTGACAAGGTGGTTGATGGACCAGGTTGTCTCATAGACCGTGACCTCCCCGTGACCTCGGGTGCCCGTTAGCTGCCCAGTGATACATAGCCCCGAATAAAAGTGACTGCCAATGTCCTTGGTCCTGTGTGTGTTCAGTGTGAATGCGTGTGTGTGTGTGTGTGTGTGTGTGTGTGTTTGGCTGTAGGCAATGGCTCAGCATACTCAATGACTGGTGAGTTCAATAGGGGAAAGGATGATGTGGTGTAATACATTACTGAGGGACTGGCCTTAATATGCTGGTCATAATGTTTTTACGTTTGGCTTTATGGAGGCAACAGTGGTCAAAATGTATTGGATCTCTGTCTTTTGATGGCTGAGGTACGTGTCTTTGATATGACACAGGGCACAATATTAGGTGAACCTGCTGACAGGCAAGGTCATGATGCAGGAGTCTATGGGATCACAAACGACACCCCGCACCACGCATCTGTACCTTACAGATTTATCTAATCATGTACCCGACAGCATCCCTTCCATGACGGAGCAGCTACTCCTACTCTCGGCTTCCTCACATTCAAAAGGAGCAGCCTCATGGCACTATCCTGAGAATGAAAATGTATGATCTATCCTACGAAATAAATGCTGCCAGCTCCAAACTAAAATGCTGCATAGCCACGGTGTGGTACAGGCTACAGTCTGGGCTATACAGCGGCTGTGGATTAGCCTGCCCCCTTGTGGATGAAATTATAAGGTGCACTCAAAGATCCCAATACCGAATGGATAATACACATTTTCTTGGTTGTTAGTCATCCAGTGTAGCCTAGTCCTCCATATCAATAATCCATACTGTTGTTAAATAGCATTTGTGAGCTCCTAAACGTCTATGATTACCAATTGCTCATTGAAACAGCATGAGAGGATGTGTGTGTGAGCTCAGCATGCCAGCATTGCCTGCTAGACATTGCTGTTGGTCTATGAAGTACAATGTCTGCGTGGCACTGTCTCCCCCTGGTGTCGAAGTCTAGGAGGCGCAGCAGCATGACAATACTATGACCGTTCTAAAATGGTGAAGGTTTCAGAGGCTGGTGTGGTATTAGTCATCTCTTCTGCTGCATACTGCACAAGGACCAGACAGTGTGAACCAGATGACACACACACACACAGTTGCTTCATCACAACAGTTTGAAAGTGTTAGGCCATAGGCACTGCATGCCAATGCTATTTTTTCCAATATATATTTTCCACATTTTTAACCTACTTTTTTATTTGTAATATTCTACAGCATTATGATAACACAGGTATCAACAGGCACGTGTGGAACATAACGGTTTAGGCTACTGCATAGGCTTAATGGTGTCATGGCATCAACATTAATACAGGTCGTGATATTCATCTCATGAGCTGTCATTACGCATCCGTAGCCTGTTGCCAAGCAGGCCTCTGCTGAGCACAAAACAGAGCTTTCACTATCCACCTTTACCTGAGTGCTATTTGGGATACGAATAATAGTGTAGGTGTAAGTGTAAGTGTAAGTGTAGGCTATGTAAATGAACGAGAAATATAGGCTAAACTAGTGAGGCAATGTGAATAGATTATTGTATCCACCCAGATGCGCTAAACTCAGTATAGGCTTCGTCATAGCCAGTTGACCGTAGACCCGCTATTATGAGAAAGCAAACACTATGAAGAGTTCTTTATTTTAAATTGAGGATAAACGACAATTTCTTTCAGATTCAAGGCCTGTTTACAAATAGCCTGTACGCAAGGCGATGTTGCTAGTGATGCGTCTCTAGTGCAGAGATGATGGAGACACGCGGTGTCCGTGCGTCAGCGTCCATCCACTCCACCCCGCACCTGCATCAGTAGAGAGAGCATCACTGGATCTGCCTGAGCCCTGATACTTACACGACTGTTACACATTCTGACTAAGCTATAGGTAGATAGCGGGCCAATAATAAATCCCCACGTTGTTTCGGTTTTTCCTCGATATAGATCAGGCGTTGGGACACTGGAATTACGCTTATTGTGATTCACTACGTTTGTCTCTGGAGTAAAAAAAAAAAAAAACTTCGTTTAGTCTACTGTTAAGGTTACTTAACAGAGTCTGTTGACATAGCATAAAGGCGTATTAGATATTATTACTAATGGCGAGGGTAAAGTGTTAGCCTTGGAGGTGAGGAAGTTGGTAATTTATAGTGATGACAAGCGGCGGATTTCGTGAGCCACCAGTCTATTAATTAGGTAGCCTACCATAATCATACAGGATTTCAGGAATATCTAAATGTCGCTCATCTACACACGCACACAAACACACGCACACTTACACACACAACGCGGGAGAAAACGGAGCACATTTGATCCAAGTGAGTACAATTGCGCCTCTGTCACTCATCTTTCCAAATATCGATCCGCTGTTAACTTTACATTAGACGCTTCCGTTGTAGCCTACTTACCCATAATATAAACCATCAATCCCACGATGCTCAGATTGATAGCTGGCATCCACGTCTTATTTCGCTTTTGTAATGTAAAATGCATTGTATCTCCTTGTAGTAAAACGTCACGATATATAATAAAATAGAAATGTCGTAAAATCTTCCTTTTTACTTTAGAAAAAATCTTAAAATATGTGTTCTTTTTTCAGTGCTATGATATGGCTGGCAGTGACTGTAGCTGTAGAAATAGTTGATTATATGGTTGTGGGTGTCTCTCAAAAGAAGGCAGGGAGGTTGGAAATTGAATCAAATCCCCTACTCTTATCTCCCTCCCTCTCTAGCTCTCCATTTCCCCCTTTCATATCTCCTATTTCAATGAACAAACATTAAACTACATTTACTCGCAATGATCTACCGTTTCAACTTAACATAATCATTTGGAAAAGCACTTGATGTTCATAACTCACTGATGCCCTTAGATAAACTACTGGGATTTAATCATACAGTATAATCGCGTCTTTCCTTGTTTGTTTGATCGGGCTCAAAATAGAATCACTTCACATGTGTCGACTCTCACTCTCCCATGAAGTAGACTATGTGGATCATGCTTTCAGTATAGGTGATGAATATAAATATGGAATATAAATATGCTATTGGCTAGCTAACTGAAACAATTATACTGATCTCCTATTATCTCTGTGTGTCCGAGACCAGGGATTTTACAACTTTTCCTTGGGGGACCGACAGCAGTTCCATGTACTTGACCTATTCCACAGTTATTGACACACCTGATTCAACTTGTCAAGTAATCATCAAGCCTTTGAATAGGTGAATCAGGTCAGCATAACTGATTCACCTGTATGACAGTCAGTGTGGCTCTGTCTGTCTGTCTGTCTGTCTGTCTGTCTGTCTGTCTGTCTGTCTGTCTGTCTGTCTGTCTGTCTGTCTGTCTGTCTGTGTGAGTGAGTGATAGTCTTTGCATTGGACTGTGTTTTAGTCTTTGTGTGTTACCCTCTTTTTTTCTTTTCACTCCTGCATCTCTCTCCCTCTCTCTCTCTCTCTCTCTCTCTCTATCTCTCTTCCCCCCCCACTCTCTCTCTATCTCTCTATCTCTCTCCCACCCCACTCTCTCTCTCTCTCACTCTCTCTCTCTCTCTTTCTGTGGGACATCTGTGTGTGCCCGTGCTGAGCTAATCCCACCAAAGACAGTGCTGTGGTCTAGCTGGAAAGAGAGTCAGAGTCAGTGGAACAGGCCAAGTTTCCTCGTCGGGAACACACAGAGATAGTCTGACCATTGAGGAAAGGACAGGAATTTTTTCATGACGTCATCATCCCGAGACAATTTAATAAAGACCATTGTTTGATTGCAGTCATAGAAATGTAATTTTGAAATTGTATTTTTGCACTATTTTTGACACTTGTGTCTAGAGGTTATGCACAAAATTAGCTTTGAATGGCAAATCAAATGCCCTCCCCCCTATTTTTCTATCAAAGTTACGACTCTGCTTACTTTGTGAGCATGTGTATTTGTATATAGAGTTTCCAGTTTTCGAAGTGCCCTGGGAATTCTCATGAATTAAGGATGTTGTTTTGTCAACAATTTCTGTCCTAATTATTCACTGAGCAGTTGGACTGCTATACACATAAACAACGCACAATAACACCGTCCGGGATTCAATCCGACAAATGCATTGGTCATGTTTAGGCGATGTCGGAGGTGCCTTTTAACCTCTAAAAGTCAAAGCCTCTGGCCTTTACTACTATGGCCCAAAAAATGCATTGAATAACACATTTCTAAAAAAAGACAGTAAAACAACAAATCAGAAGGAATAATGTGTTGAGGTGTCTGTCCTAAATCTATGAGATGTAAGAAAGCTCCGGAAAATTTTATGGGACACAAATGTAATCTCTTTTTTTTTTTGTTGGCAGAAAACTACCTCCATACTCCCAATCATTTGTATGGGTTACCTTCAGACGAGTCCCATGACACGTGTGGGGGTCATAGAGCAAACGGGAGAACACCATCGTGTTTGTGAGAGTCTCGTCTTTCAATAGAGTCGTATTAGTCCATAGGCCAAACCGTTTGGACACTACAGACGTTTTCATGGAAGGACGGATTCGTGGGATGTCTCCTGCTCTGACAAACAGCGCCGTAGCTCTGCCGCTTTCCACCGCAGATGTGGAAGGTCGGCGTGGGCTGACGTGGTGGACTGAGACGCAGCCCACGTAAAACAGCAGATATCTTTCGCTTAAACGGACACATTTAGATTATTTTTTTTACTGTGTGGTTCAGATTGACACACAGGTGACTCTTCTAAAAGCTCACCCACACTTGAGCTGGCATTCGCAGCGTTCACCATGAACACGATCTCCGTGAAGATTGGGGAAATTCCCTTTAAAAGGGTGCATTGTTTGGTAGTTCAGTGTGCAGAGGTAGGATGCGCTTTCACACCGGTAGAGCACAGTTTGAATGAATACTGGCCATATTTCAGCATAGCCTGTGGACAACAGACCTCGGGGCCTTTTAGTCTGCGCTGAATCGGATTATAAAAGGCTTAGCATTATTAAAGTCTTTGTTTGCAACTATTGAGAGGAGTTCACTTTGCTGTCTGTCGACATGTGTTATTACCTCACAAGGAGAGCAACTCCGATATAGCATCAGAAAGCTTCCCAGGAAATTATAGATGATCTTTTAATTAAGGTCATGTTTGATTCTTAGCATTTTACTCGTGATATCTCTACACGGGGTCATAGAATGAACAGAGACATGTAAAGAGGCAAAGGGTGTGTTTATGAGCACTGTCTCTCCGTTTCCTGGGAGGAGGAGTTTGGGAAGTCTGGGGAAAAAGATAATGTGAAGAACGGAGTGGTCGTGGTAGCTAAACAAACAAAATATTCAACCTGCTCCGCAGCAAGACCTTACCCCTCCCTTTCTGTTCATCAATAGCAAGTTCAGGAACAAATAGGTACCGAGGAAGAACGCAAGGGAGTAAGGGAGCTCTAATATGGAGGTTAACGGGTGTGGGGAAGAGATAGATGGCAGGGAAAGAGTGGGATGAACGGATGAGGATGAAAAGATCAATACCGACAAAAGAGAGATTTCGGTATTAAACCCCTTACTGATCAGTCAAGCACAGTGGCGCCAGACACGAATAGCTACTGCAGGGAACATAATGGGAAATACTGAAGATAGAGGATTAAATGAAAGTGATACAAATATAAACAGGGATGAGCAATTAATCATGGAAAAATCATGAGGATGGGATCTAATCTTGTCAAATACAGCCCTATCATTCTTTGTAGAACATTCCTCCTGCTACAGTAAAAACAGCCCAAAACCCACAGGGGTACTCAGGTGTGCCACTACAGGAGTAACTATGAGTGTAAAGGACTCCACGGCTCTAGTTTGGCCATCCCAACAGATTGCAGGTGGTGTGTTTGTTCGTGTGCCCTTTGAGAGAAGGCAGCATTTGACAGCAGGCGGTGCCATTTGGCACAGACCTTTACCATAGATGAGAACGCAATCATTCTGGGGATTCAGGGGATGAGTTGAGAGGCTTTAGAGCAGAAACAAGTAAATAAACAAGGACGTTCACACATCACACTTGGAAAAGGGCAGAGAGATAGAGAGGCAAAAAAAGAGAGGGAAGGGTAAGCATTAGATAAACAGTGGAGGAGATTGATGGGAAGATGATATGATGCATTTTTTTGTATGTACTATCATGATTTGCATCTTTTAAGACTTCAATACAACGTGTTAACTGCAGTCATGCCCCATCAGTGGTGTAATGATATGCAATCCAGTGGTGTGCAATCCAGTGGTGTAATGATATGCAATCCAGTGGTGTGCAATCCAGTGGTGTAATGATATGCAATCCAGTGATATGCAATCCAGTGGTGTGCAATCCAGTGGTGTAATGATACGCAATCCAGTGGTGTGCAATCCAGTGGCGTAATGATACGCAATCCAGTGATGTGCAATCCAGTGGTGTAATGATTTTGAAATGCAATCTTTTTCAAGTCTGCTGTCGACGGGCATCAATGACCATTGATCTGTATTGAAACTGAGCTGCCCAATAATGTTGATCTACAAGTGTAGCGTTCAGCCACAACTTTGAGAGAGGAGCACTCTGGACCTAAAGGCAAAGGACACGTTGTGTAGTGGTCAAGTCATTGCAGATGGTGACATGACCTATTTTCAAAGGCTACATCAAATGTTGCTCACCAATCGGTTATATAGCAAATCAGCTTACCAATAACAGAGAGATGGTATGCTTGTTGAATAATCAAACAAAAACAATCTAGCATCTCAACAGAAGTGGAAGTGAAAGTATCTACCTATTTCTCGAACTGCCACGTGCAAGACGGGAAAGCCACTTTTGAACAACAGTTTTAGTAAAATCATTGTTGATTGATTGATTTTTTTTATCGATAAAAAAACAACTTACAAACTTCACACCAAGACAGTAAGTTAGGAAAAACAAATCACACCCTTGCAAAAAAGTATCTATAGGGAGGGCACATGTAATGGATTGTCCTGTGCATGGTTTGTGAATGTCCTATGCAATGTCCTGCGAATGTCCTGTATATATCCTGTGGGATGTCCCCTGGGTAATTGCTACAGAGTGTTACAGCTGGTGGAGGAAACCATGTGCACGATTACCTCTCTCCCCACTTCCTGTTTTTAAAATCCCTACCGGTCAAACAATAATAACTGTTTCATCTCTGTTAGGGTTACACTTAAGAGCTGAGAGGGCTCGTCTGCACCCATGGGACTATTAGCAAGAAGGAAGGATCTTCTAAGTAATCGTAATACGTTATCTTGATATAGCTAAATTATAGGAATCTTCTTTTTCCTAACTTCAATAACCACTCTGATTATAGTGTCAGAGATCAATTTGGATATAGGTGGTTCTGGATTCTCTTCCAAAGTAACAGATTTTCACCTCTTTTGAAATGAACCAAACATAGTGGTTCTTCGGCAATGGCGCAAAGGATCAATGGTGATTTGAAATCGCCGAGCTGATAGTCTCAACACAGCAGTTCCCTGTGTCTGAGTCTTCTGAGGAGGGGTTGGTTGGAGGTGTTCAAGGGCAGTGTTGGGGCTTTGTGGGTATTTCCTGTTGCCGCCACTCCTCTGGGAGAGTCTTTCTGCTGGGGTGAGTCTGGGGCTTGGAATGGACACCTGAAGGCCCAGCGGGAGTGCCGTGCTAGATTCAGGAAGGAGAGAGATACGTAAGAGATTACTCTGATGCATCGCAAACATGCATACATGCACACGAGCTCACACACGTAGACACACACACACATTCATGTGCAAGGACAGGCAAGTGATAAAAACATTTTTAAAACCTGTCTATTGTATGTCAGAAATGGCTGTATTGTCATCTCAAAATAGATTAATTAAAGCCTCTGTTCTGTACACAGTGTGCTTACCATGGTAACGTAGATGCCCTCTCCTCTAGAGGGTGTGGGAGGGGGCGGGGCCCTGAGCCTCTGGAGCGTGACATAGCAGTTTGTGTCCTGTGGTCGTGTTAGAGTGAGCAGGTACAGTCCGTGTTACAGAGGGAAATGTTACACAGCTGGGAAATCAGAGTGGGTGAAGACACCAGTGCAGCACATAGGGATGGGTTATCATTGGTTTATTCATTGACTGCGAGGGAAGCAGGGAGAAGAAGTGAGGGAGAGAGAGACTCAGACGACGAGTGTTACCTGAGTTTTTGCATGCGGGTTTGTGTGTTTGCATTAATTGCTTGTATGTTATTGTTTGCATGTGTTTTTTTATTTTTTTATTTAACATTTATTCATCTAGGCAAGTCAGGTAAGAACAGTTACCTTGTTTCCATTGGCTTCCCGTGTGTCTTCTCCGCGTGTTACGTTCACCTGGATGTGACTGAAAGAGCATACCAAAAAAAATGTAGCTTTCATTGGTTTTTGTATGGCGTTTCATGTCTCCAATATATTTGTCTTATTTATCTCTGCCTCTAAAATAGGCATATCTTGTACATGTTTTTTTGACTCTGCTCTCTCCCTGTCTTCTCCTTTCTCTCATGTCCACCTGCTGGTCTCTCTTAGCATTATCTCACCACTTGTCATTTTGTTGCCGCGGTGACCTCCTCCGACACACGCATATTCCCACTGTGACTCCGCCCACCAGGAAGAGTGAAAAAAGCACGCAGCAGAGAGGCAACAGCCAATCCGGATGGTTTACACCAGGTTTATGGAGATCTCCTGGGAAACTCCTGTGCTGCCCTGGGAAAATCAAGGTGTAAAGACGAAAGATAAATCTGTCAACCTGATTTGTATAGCCCAACTCCTTTTTCAGCATATACACTTACACAACATATACACCATTTATTTTTTACATGTAATTGTTTTTAATGCTTGCTTAGCAAGTCCAGTTGTTATCGTTCAAGATGAAGTATGTACCTGATCTCTCCACCACTGTGACCTGTGTGTGACTCTCATGAATGTCTGAATAGCCATGTGGAGAACGCAGGCGACACAGGTAGGTGCCACTACGTTGGACTGTCACCGACACCAGCAGGATCGAGAAGTCACCTTCAGAGATGTTCCCAACCAGAGACACTCTGGGTTCAACGGTGACAGTTTGGTTATGGTAGTGGTATATGAGACAGTGCCGGGCTTTATCCATTGAGTCCTGTTATTGTGAATTTTTTGGTGCTCAAGATTAGTACAAATACAAATAGTACTGAACATATACTACATATTTACAGTTGAAGTCGGAAGTTTACATACACCTTAGCCAAATACATTTAAACTCCGTTTTTCACAATTCCTGACATTTAATCGTAGTAAAAATCCCTGTTTTTTTTATTTTATTTTACCTTTATTTAACAAGTTAACTGTTATTTAACAGTTAATAACAAATTCTTATTTTCAATGGTGGCTTAGGAACAGTGGGTTAACTGCCTTGTCTTAGGTCAGTTAGGATGACCTTTTTATTTTAAGAATGCAAAATGTCAGAATAGCAGAGAAAATGATTTATTTCAGCTTTTATTTCTTTCATCACCTTCCCACTGGGTCAGAAGTTTACATACACTCAATTAGTACTTGTTAGCATTGCCTTTAAATAGTTGAACTTGGGTCAAACGTTTCGGGTAGCCTTCCACAAGCTTCCCACAATAAGTTGGGTGATTTTTGGCCCATTCCTCCTGACAGAGCAGGTGTAACTGAGTCAGGATTGTAGGCCTCCTTGCTCGCACATGCTTTTTCAGTTCTGCCAACAAATTTTCTATACGATTGAGGTCAGGGCTTTTTGATGGCCACTCCAATACCTTGACTTTGTTGTCCTTATGCCATTTTACCACAACTTTGGAAGTATGCTTGGGGTCATTGTCCATTTGGAAGACATATTTGCGACCAAGCTATAACTTCCTGACTGATGTCTTGAGATGTTGCTTCAATATATCCACATAATTTTCTCTACTCATGATGCCATCTATTTTGTGAAGTGCACCTGTCCCTCCTGTAGGAAAGCACCTCCACAAAATGATGCTGCCACCCCCGTGCTTCACGGTTGGGATGGTGTTCTTCGGCTTGCAAGCCTCCCCCTTTTTCCTCCAAACATAACGAAGATCATTATGGCCATACAGTTCTATTTTTGTTTCCTCAGACCAGAGGACGTTTCTCCAAAAAGTACAATATTTGTCCCCATGTGCAGTTGCAAGCCGTAGTCTGGCTTTTGCTGAGCGGCCTTTCAGGTTATGTCGACATAGGACTCGTTTTACTGTGGTTATAGATACTTTTGTACCTGTTTCCTCCAGAATTTTCACAAGGTCCTTTGCTGTTGTTCTGGGATTGATCTGCACTTTTCACACCAAAGTACGTTCATCTCTAGGAGACAGAACGCGTATCCTTCCTGAGCGGTATGATGGCTACGTGGTCCCATGTTGTTTATACTTGTGAACTATTGTTTGTACAGATGAACGTGGTACCTTCAGGCATTTGGAAATTGCTCCCAATGATGAACCAGACTTGTGGAGGTCTAAATCAAATTTTCTTTGGTCTTGGCTGATTTCTTTTGATTTTCCCATGATGTCAAACAAAGAGGCACTGGATTTGAAGGTAGGCCTCGAAATACATCCACAGGTACACCTCCAATTGACTCAAATTATGTTAATTAGCCTATCAAAAGCTTCTAAAGCCAATACATCATTTTCAGGAATTTTCCAAGCTGTTTAAAGACACAGTCAACTTAGTGCATGTAAACTTCTGACCCACTGGAATTGTGATACAATGAGTGAAATAATCTGTTTGTAAACAATTGTTTACAAAAATGACTTGTGTCCTGCACACAGTAGATGTCCTAACCGACTTTCCAAAACTATAGTTTGTTAACAAGACATTTGTGGAGTGGTTGAAAAACGAGTTTTAATGACTCCAACCTAAGTGTATGTAAACTTCAGACTTCAACTGCATGTCACTTTTTAGAAAACATGATATTACACCAGCAATCCTAAACGCTACATTTGTTGTGACATTATATATTTTGAGGGATTTACCTTGTCAATGAACTCCCACTCCGCACTGATTTGGTGATGTCCCAGACTTTTCAAACACTGAGTGAGGTCGCAGGACAGTCGAACATTAGAGCCCACAGGAACCTTCTTCTGGTCTGGGCCTGTCACTACACAACCTAAAGCACTATACACTGTGGATACTAAAACACACACACACACACACGCACATGCACATGCATATTTATTCGTTTGAGGTACATAAGAGTGATACTGCAATTCAAGATCCACACACATGAATAAATACTTGCTCACCACAGACAATTACGGTTCTCAATGTGGTCTTCCCCATTGCTTGACAATATTTGTGCTCTACAAAAGAAACAAACAAAGAGTACTTTCATTATATCTCGTGTTTCACTAAACGTGAATACATTTCAAGAGATTCATTCCAAAACAGAATACATCTACGTTCAGAAATGTTGGTAAATGAGCTTTTATTGTATAAAGAAATTCTGAAAGAGATTGGTGTGTTTTTCCATTATCTAATCATGGCATGGGTTTGTTCAATGACAGACATGTATTTGTTTAAAATCTGTCACTGGTTTAATTTCAGAGAGACAAATAATCATGTTTTTAATTGCAAATTGCTATACATCCGTCTCACTCTCAGAGACATAAGTAGTACTGCTAGGTTTGACACTGTCAAATGTAACAAATAACTACATTTTTAATATAAAAAATGTACAAATTATACATTTGTGACATCAATATTTAAATAGTGCCTTTACATGTATGTAAAACATTTCCATTTGACATTTTAGTAATTTGAAGGAAATGCTAGAAATTGCCAAGAAATTCAAAATCTCGTAAAACGCTGTGTGCTACTCCCTTCATAGAACAGTGCAAACTGGCTTTAACTAGAATAGAAAGAGAAGTGGGAGGCCCCGGTGCACAACCGAGCAAGAGGACAAGGACATTAGAGTGTTTGGTTTGAGAAACAGATGCCTCACAAGTCCTCAACTGGCAACTTCATTCAATAGTTCCCTCAAAACACCAGTCTCAACATCAACAGTGGAGAAGTGACTCCAGGATGCTGGCCTTCTAGGCAGAGTTCCTCTGTCCAGTGTCTATGTTCTTTTGCCCATCTTAATATTTGATTTTCATTGGCCAGTCTGAGATATGGCTTTTTCTTTGCAACTCTGCCTAGAAGGCCAACATCCCGGAGTCGAATCTTCACCGCTGTCATTGAGACTGGTGTTTTGTGGGTACTATTTGATGAAGCTGCCAGTTGAGGACTTGTGAGAAATCTGTTTCTCAAACAAGTCACTCTAATGTACTTGTCCTCTTTCTCAGTTGTGCACTGGGGCCTCCTACTGCTCTTTCTATTCTGGTTATAGCCAGTTTGGCTGTTCTGTGAAGAGAGTAGTACAGAGAGTTGTACCAGATCTTCAGTTTCTCTGCAATTTATCTCATGGAATAGCTTTCATTTCTCAGAACAAGAATAGACTGACGAGTTTCAGAAGAAAGTTCTTTTTTTCTGGACATTTTGAGCCTGTAATCGAACCCACAGATTCTTATGCTCCAGATACTCAACTAGTCTAAAGAATGCCAGTTTTATTGCTTCTTTAGTCAGAACAACAGTTTTCAGCTGTGCTAACATAATTTCAAAATGGTTTTATAATGATCAATTAGCCTTTTAAATTGATAAACTTAGATTAGCTAACACAACATGCCATTGGAACACAGGAGTGATGGTTGCTGATAATGGGCCTCCGTTGCCCATGTAGATATTCCATAAAAAATCTCCCGTTTCTAGCAACAATAGTCATTTACAACATTAACAATGTCTACACTGTATTTCTGATCAATTTGATGTTATTTTAAAGGACAAAAAAAATGTGCTTTTCTTTCAAAAACAAGGACATTTCTAAGTGACCCCAAACTTTTGAACGGTAGTATGTATCAAACACATCTAAAATCAATAATTTAAAAAATCTGAGAACAGAAATATTTTACACAACCATGAATGTGCCCGTTGGCAATCATTTCTGACAAAAAAAAATCAACAATTTATAAAAGTTGTGGATGTATCGTTTCGGAAATGAACTCTTCATTTAGACTATTACCATTTAGACATACACAAGGATTCAAAATGTGATTTGCACTAGTCTGCCTATCATATACTTACAGTATATCTCCTTCACAGATAGAACAGCCATGTTGCCAATGTGCCAACCATTATATTTCCATATTCTTGGGTGACCAACACTTTCAATAATGCTCCTTTTTTTTTTTTTTACATTACCATTGTCTTACCTATAGTTGCCTCTCTGATGGTTTACATATTTGTTTCTCTGTTTTGGATTTTAAAGGAAGTCCACCCTGGTCTCTAATGGTCAATGGGCCGCTTCTCTTTGTCACAGTGGAAATGCTTACAGCTACAAGGTTCAAAAAAGTCACAGCAAGATACTGGTGGTCCACCTTCCCTGAACTGTGCATATGTGTGTGTAGGTGGGACGGGGGGACGGGGGGGGGGGGGGGCAGATTTGCATGTCTGGCTGTGGTCAACTGTTTCGTTTCAGGAAAGAAGAAGAAAAACACACACCTTCAAAAAGTGCCTCAGATGTGTCCTTTTTTTGCCAGTACGTCAGAAAACACACGCATGCCACCATGAAAGAGCTGCAAAAAAACCACATCTGCTTTTTTTGCGGTGAGACTCTCTTGATACACCCGTGAGATATTTAGCGAGCATCGTCTGGACTACTGTTTAGTTATGCCTGTTTATTCACGTGTGACGAAGGGTCCTTTTATCCCACTTGGTAGAAGAAAAAAAAAAAAAAAACATGACATTTTCCCTTAAAAGTAATGCATGTCATGGGACAAAAACAAACATGACATTTTCCCTTAAAAGTAATGCATGTCATGGGACAAAAACAAACACGCCATGGAAACTTCTACTCGCCACTGTGACTCAAATAGTCCCACTTTCTCACATCCTCTTAGAGGCGCCGTGAATAAATGGTTTCAAGGACACATCGGTTTCGTCTGAAATACGACTTTACGTTCTGCTTCTCTTGAATCAATCTTCCCTTTTTCCTCTGACTGACCCACTAACACACTCACTTTCTCTTTCTATGTACATTATAGACATTGGGATCACGTGTGTACTATGTAGGAAATTCATAAAGAGAACATATTACTTGTCTGAATTCTCTCTCTCTACCTCCCCCCCCTCTCTCTTTCTCTCAATTCAATTCAAGACACTTTACTGGCATGGGAAACATATGTTAACATTGCCAAAGCAAGTGAAGTAGATAATATACAAAAGTGAAATAAACAATCAAAATGAACAGAAAACATTGCACTCAGAGCAGTTCCAAAAGTAGAAAGATGTTTCAAATGTCATACGATGTATATTTTTTTACGTTTTGTAACAATATGCAAACAATTAAAGTACAAAAGGGAAAATAAATACACATAAATATGGGTTGTATTTACAATGGTGTTTGTTCTTCACTGGTTTCCCTTTTCTTGTGGCAACTGGTCACAAATCTTGCTGCTGTGATGGCACACTGTGGTATTTCACCTAATAGATATGGGAGTTTATCAAAATCGGGTTTGTTTTCAAATTATTTGTGGATCTGTGTAATCTGAGGGAAATATGTGTCTCTAATATGGTCATACATTTGGCAGGAGGTTAGGAAGTGCAGCTCAGTTTCCACCTCATTTTGTGGGCAGTGTGCACATGGCTTGTCTGCTCCTGAGAGCCAGGTCTGCCTATGGTGGCCTTTCTCGACAGCAAGGCTATGCTCACTTGAGTCTGTACATAGTCAAAGCTTTCCTTAAGTTTGGGTCAGTCACAGTGGTCAGATATTATGCCACTGTGTACTCTCTGTTTAGGGCCAAATAGCATTCTAGTTTACTCTGTTTTTTTGTTCATTCTTACCAACATGTCAAGTTGTTATCTTTTTTCTCTCTCTCTCTCTCTCTCTCTCTCTCTCTCTCTCCCTCCCTCTCTCCCTCTCTCCCTCTCTCCCTCCCTCCCTCTCTCCCTCCCTCTCTCCCTCCCTCCCTCTCTCTCTCCCTCTCTCTCTCCCTCTCTCTCTCTCTCTCTCTCTCTCTCTCCCTCTCTCTCTCCCTCTCTCTCTCTCTCCCTCCCTCTCTCCCTCCCTCTCTCCCTCCCTCTCTCCCTCTCTCCCTCCCTCTCTCTCTCCCTCCCTCCCTCTCCCCTTCCCCAGAACACCCGCTGTCTAAACCACATTGTGTGTTCTCAGTCTTCTGAGAAGTTTGACAGCAGTTCATGGGCATTTTAAAGGCTGTTATACACATCTTGTATGTCCCAGTTGGAAGGATACAAAAGCAGTAATATGTCCTGACCATATGTAGCTCCTTCAATAATATTCTCATTCAAACTAAATGTCCCAGCTGTGCCTCTTTCTGCAGACTGCAGATTAGCCTCTAGTGCCCTCTGTCTATGAGGAGGCGAAGTAGAGCTGCTGTTGCCATGGAGATGCAGCATCTCCTTTGGCTCTCTGTTCCACATATCTGGGGTGTATTCACTAGGAACCGAACGGAAGCAAATAAAAGCAAATGTAATGAAACGGGGAGTGACCTACCTGAATTTGTCCAATAGAAACCCTTGTTTTCGATGCAAAAAAAACTGTCTGTAGCGAAACGTTTCACTACGGTGTCCACTAATTAATACACCCATGTTGGTGTTCCCAGTGTCTGCCTCAGGTGAGAGTAGGACTGTCCTCTTCTCTGACTATGATGGATGGGGCTCATCATGCACACCTCACAGGAGTAGATCAAAGCTCTCTCCACCATAAACTCTATTTGAATGAACTAACTGAAGATAATCTGAGCAGGTAGGTATGGGACAGAGCAGTTGCAAAACCTAAATCCATCAGAGTAGGCCTATGCTTGTTCCATTCTAGCATTTTAATCAAACATCAAAGATGGAATCTGGAAATTGCTAAACAGGTGAGTGTCTTCTGTCACATCAAAGATATTAACTGGTCAATTCATTGCCAGGTAGACACAGAAAATCAACAAGATAAAATGGACATGACACAGCATAAAAACAACCATGTAGAAAAATGTACATCTGAATCATGAACCTTCAATAAAAGCATAATCAGGAAATGAACTGACGTGGTCATCAGAGGTATTGTGTTTGTCCATTACAGGAAATTCCTCCCCACACTGTCCGCGTAACGCTGATTTAACTCCACTAGATGTCAGTATGGTATCATATCAAACTCCTCTGGGAGGTCAAAAAGAGAGGAGCTCCACAATGTGTGTCGACGATTTGTTAATAATGAATCAAGAACGTGTACGCTTTCCTTGAATCATCTCATGGATATTCCATGGGACCACACACACTCATACAATCTGAGATGCGCCACAGTTGGAGGAGCCGTACCTCGGGCCCATCCCATTTCATCAGGTTACCATTCATCCATGTCCTAGTTTGACCATATGTCTCTAAGCATAGCATCAGGATACAATTGGATCCTGGCTTGTAACGGGCACAGGGTTGGCATCAAGGATACAGATCACCAGCTTACCGGCTTTCAGGGGTTTGGAGCAGACTCAACAAAAACAAATGGAGATGTAGTGTATGGATAAACCACTTCTCCAACCTTTTCGGTCACAACACAGAACCAAGAGCAAAAACATATATTTGATAATTTACAAAACTTAGAATCACTATTAAAGACTACCAGAACCCACTGGATTCTCCAATTACATTGAATGAGTACAGGACCAAATACAAACCCTCCAATACAAAAATGCCCGTGGTGTTGATGGTATACAACAAAAAAATATACATGCCAAAAATTCAAAATTGGCTGTTCATAAACTCTTCCACATTATCCTCAGTTCTGGCAACATCCCTATTATTTGGAACCAAGGTCTGATCACTCCAATCCACAAAAGTGGAGACAATTATGACCCCAAGAATTATAGTGGAATCTGCGTCAACAGCAATCTTGGAAAAATCTTCTGCACTATCATCAACAGCATACTTCAATATTTCCTGTGAAAACAATGTCCTGAGCAAATGTCAAATTGTCTTTCTACCAAAATACCATACGACAGACCATGACACTAATTGACAAATTAACAAAACAAAAGCAAAGCCTTATGCTTTGTTGATTTCAAAAAAGCTTTTCACTAAATTTGGCATGAGGATCTACAATGCAAATTGATGGAAAGCAGTGTTGGGGAAAAAAATAATATGACATTATAAAAATCAATGTACAGAAACAACAAGTGTGCAGTTAAAAGAAGCACACATTTTCTTTCCACAGGGCAGTGGGGTGAGACAGGGATGCACCTTGAGCTCTGCCCTCGTTGATATCAATGAATTGGCAAGGGCACCGGAACAGTCTGCAGAACCCGGCTTCATCCTACTGGACCTAATCTATGGATTTCACATGATTGGTCAGGGGCGCAGTCATGGTGGACTTGAGAGGGCATAGGCCCACCCACTGGGGAGCCAGGGCCAGCCTATCAGAACAGGTTTTTCCCCACAAAATGGCTTTATTACAGACATAAATACTTCTCAGTTTCATCAGCTGTCTCAGATGATCCCGCAGAATGTGGAGCCAGATGTGCTGGAGGTCCTACGGTTGGACGTACTGCCAAATTCTCTAAAATGACGAAGGTGGCTTAAGGTAGTGAAATTAACTTTATATTCTCTGGCAACAGCTCTGGTGGACATTCCTGCTGTCAGCATGCCAATTGCACAGTCCCTCAAAACTTGAGACATCTATGGCATTGTGTTCTGTGTCAAAACAGCACATATGGAGTGGCCTTTTATTGTCCCCAGCACAAGGTGCACCTGTGTAATGAGTATGCTGTTTAATCTGCTTCTTGATATGTTTTAAATGATTTTATGAATGTTTAAGATTAATGACTAAATCATTCTACCCGGAACCTTAAACTATTAGGGGATTAGAGGTTATGTATCATGGACAAGGAGTAAAAATAATAAACACAGGTCCAACTAGGTTGGACCTGGGAAGAGAGGAATGTACGTGTGTGCCGAAAGAAAACAAAGGGGTTCTTTAACCTATGTTTGAACCGACCCAGATATAACTCTGGGGAGATAAGATAGGACAGGGAGAGCCCCTCCAGGTTTCCCGTATCTGGGGGGGACTGGAACTGTCAGCTGAGTGGTAATAAACTGTGGCGAGACTTCAGGAGAAAAAGAGAGAATCCAAAATGTTAGTGTGTATGTATGTGCGTAGGTTGATAAGAGATTGTTATAAAAGGAACGTCTTTGTATATGCACAGGAGAGGCCTCGCAAATAAACTTGGATTTGATCAATTGTGAGCTGGGAATTCTGTCTGTTTCATTTAAAAGCAGAACTTTACAACCTCTGGGTTGCAGACCGATTAAGATAATTGAAATTTATTGATTACAAACTTTCTATATCATATGCCACACCTGTCAGGTGGATGGATTAACTTGGTAAAGGAGAAATGCTCACTAACAGGGATGTAAACACATTTCTGCACAAAATGAGAAAGAAAAAAATGAGATTTTATGCATGTTGAACATTTCTGGGATCTTTTATTTCAGCTCATAAAACATGGGACAGATACTTCACATGTTGCGTTTATATTTTTGATCAGTATCATTGACACACTGGAAAAAAAATCGACAAAAAAACAGAGCAATTTAGAATGCTATCTGGCCCTGAACATAAAGTACACAGTGGCAGAATACCTGACCACTGACTGACCCAAAATACAGAAAATCCTTGACTACAGTGCACTTGGAAAGTACTCAGACCCCTCGACTTTTTCCACATTTTGTTATGTTACAGCCTTATTCTAAAATGAATGAATTATTTTTTTCCCTCATCAATCTACACACAATACCCCATAATGACAAAGCGAAAACAGGTTTTTAGACATGTTTGCATATATATTCAAATAAAACAACAGAAATACCTTATTTATGTAAGTATTCAGACCCTTTGGTATGAGACTGGAAATTGAGCTCCGGTGCCTCCTGTTTCCATTCATCATCCTTGAGAAGATCCTACAACTTGATTGGAGTCCACACATGGTAAAAGCAATTGATTGGACATGATTTGGAAAGACACACACCTGTCTATATAAGGTAGCACAGTTGACAGTGCATGTCAGAGCAAAAACCATGCAATGAGTTCAAAGGAATTGTCCGTAGAGCTCCGAGACAGGATTGTGTCGAGGGGCTGATTTGGGGGTACCAAATGAATGCTGCATCATTGAAGGTCCCCAAGAACACAGTGGCCTCCATCATTCTTAAATGGATGAAGTTTGGAAACACCAATACTCTTTCTAGAGCTGGCAGCACAGCCAAACTGAGCAATCGGGGGAGTAGAGTTCCTCTGTGGAGAGTTCCTCTGTGGAGAGTTCTTCTGTGGAGATGGGAGAAGATTCCTGAATAACAATCATCTCTGCAGCACTGTACCAATCTGTCCTTTATGGTAGAGTGGCCAGACAAAAGCCACTCCTCAGTAAAAGGCACATGACAGCCCGCTTGGAGTTTGCCAAAAGGCACCTAAAGGACTCTCAGAACATGAGAAACAAGATTCTCTGGTCAAATGAAACAAAGATTGAACTCTGCCAAGCTTCACGTCTGGAGGAAACCTGGCACCATCCCGAAGGTGAAGCATGGTGGTGGCAGCATCATGCTGTGCGGATGTTTTTCAGCGGCAGGGACTGGGAGACTAGTCTGGATCGAGGGACAGATGAACTGAGCAAAGTACAGAGAGATCCTTGATGAAAACCTGCTCCAGAGCGCACAGGAACTCAGACTGAGGCGAAGGTTCACATTTCAACAGGACAACGACCCTAAGCCCACAGCCACATTCTTTCAAAACTTTATTGAGTGTAATGTTTACACATTTTTCCCTTGTTTATTTCCCTTTTGTTTATTATCTATGCCATTTGCTTTGGAAATGTAAATATATGTTTCCCATGACAATAAAGCCCTTTGAATTGAAATGAGAGAGAGAGAGAGAGAGAGAGAGAGAGAGAGAGAGAGAGAAAAAAAAGAAAGAAAGAAAGAGAGAATGCTGACAAGGGATATGTTTGATCATAGCAGTATACCACCTCATGAATACACCCATTGGTGAATGCAACCGCTTGTCTGTTCAGGATGTTTAATTGCTTATCTGCAACTCCCAAACTATCCTTTGTTCCCCTCCCATAATCTGTCTCGGGCCTACATGTCATCTTTCACCCCACCGCCTTTGTCACGTTCTGACCTTAGTTCCTTTTTTGTGTCTCTATTTTGGTTTGGTCAGGGCGTGAGATGGGGTGGGCATTCTATGTTTTTCTTTCTATTTGTTCTGAGTGTCGTATTTCTATGTGTTTGGCCTGGTATGGTTCCCAATCAGAGGCAGCTGTTTATCGTTGTCTCTGATTGAGAACCATACTTAGTTAGCCTGTTCCCACCTGGGTTTGTGGGTAGTTGTTTTCTGTTTTGTGTTGCTGCACCTTACAGGACTGCTTTGTTTGCCTCTCGTTGTTATTTTGTTTAGTGTTTCTGTTCTAATAAAAATAACATGAACAATTACCACGCTGCACCTTGGTCCTCACCTTCTTCAACCCATGACGATCATTACAGCCTTCCTTCTCCCTCTACTCTCCTTCCCTCCTCTCGTCTCCTCTCAAGCTCTCTATGCAAGTCTCTTTCTCGTCGAATCACTCACTCTCTCACCCTTTGTGCTGTCAAAACCTTTCACTGTGCAAGTCATGCCTCTCACTCCATCCATCTCCAGCCCTCTCTCTCTACACCCTACCTCCCCTTCTCACACTCTCTCCTCTCTCCTCTGGTTCCATGTGCTATATTTCTGCTTAACTCCTCTAAACTGTCCCCCTCTGATTCACTCACTGCTCTCATCTTCTCTCTCTGTAAATCTCTCCCTTCCTTCCCCCTTGTCTGGCTCACTCTGACTGTACTTGTTCAGTGCCATCCATTCCCGTAGTGTCAGGCTCACCATCGTAAAGGCTAAATATTGTGCACGCACAGAACACAGGGGCTTATAGGATTGCTGAGAGGCCCAGTCAAGGGATTATTTAGCATTTTATTGATACAATGAGTCCACCTCTACTCTGTGGTGGAGTACTTTTGGAAAGTGTCTGCATCGGATTATACTCAGATTTTTTTTCAGGTTTATTGGGAACATGAACTGCTTGCTGCTGTTGGCTTTCAGAGACTCACAGATTTATTTTAGAATATGTTTCCACACTGCAGCAATCTGCACTTTTGCAACGACTGTTAGTAACGACAGCTGCGCAAACGGTAACATCCCTTGCCCGTACACTATGGTAAACTATCTGTAAAACCTCCAAGTGAACCCTAGATTATGATAGGATTGTAAAAGAAAAGCCATTCATATACAGTGGGGAGAACAAGTATTTGATACACTGCCGATTTCGCAGGTTTTCCTACTTACAAAGCATGTACGGGTCTGTAATTTTTATCATAGGTACACTTCAACTGTAAGAGACGGAATCTAAAACAAAAATCCAGAAATTCACATTGTATGATTTTTAAGTAATTAATTTGCATTTTATTGCATGACATAAGTATTTGATACATCAGAAAAGCAGAACTTGGTACAGAAACCTTTGTTTGCAATTACAGAGATCATACATTTCCTGTAGTTCTTGGCCAGGTTTCCACACACTGCAGCAGGGATTTTGGCCCACTCCTCCATACAGACCTTCTCCAGATCCTTCCGGTTTCGGGGCTGTCGCTGGGCAATACTGACTTTCAGCTCCCTCCAAAGATTTTCGATTGGGTTCAGGTCTGGAGACTGGCTAGGCCACTCCAGGACCTTGAGATGCTTCTTACGGAGTCACTCCTTAGTTTCCCTGGCTGTGTGTTTCTGGTCGTTGTCATGCTGGAAGACCCAGCCACGACCCATCTTCAATGCTCTTACTGAGGAAAGGAGATTGTTGGCCAAGATCTCGAGATACATGTCCCCATCCGTCCTCCCCTCAATACGGTGCAGTCGTCCTGTCCCCTTTGCAGAAAAGCATCCCCAAATAATTATGTTTCCACCTCCATGCATCACGGTTGGGATGGTGTTCTTGGGGTTGACCTCATCCTTCTTCTTCCTCCAAACACGGCGAGTGGAGTTTAGACCAAAAAGCTCTATTTTTGTCTCATCAGACCACATGACCTTCTCCCATTCCTCCTCTGGATCATCCAGATGGTCATTGGCAAACTTCAGATGGGCCTGGACATGCGCTGGCTTGAGCAGGGGGACCTTGCGTGTGCTGCAGGATTTGAGACTGTGGTCCAAGCTCTCTTCAGGTCATTGACCAGGTCCTGCCGTGTAGTTCTGGGCTGATCCCTCACCATCCTCATGATCATTGATGCCCCACGAGGTGAAGTCTTTCATGGAGCCCCAGACCGAGGGTGATTGACCGTCATCTTGAACTTCTTCCATTTACTAATAATTGCACCAACAGTTGCTGCCTCATCACCAAGCTGCTTGCCTATTGTCCTGTAGCCCATCCCAGCCTTGTGCAGGTCTACAATTTTATCCCTGATGTCCTTACACAGCTCTGGTCTTGGCCATTGTGGAGAGGTTGGAGTCTGTTTGATTGAGTGTGTGGACATGTGTCTTTTATACAGGTAACAAGTTCAAACAGGTGCAGTTACTACAGGTAATGAGTGGAGAACAGGAGGGCTTCTTAAAGAATAACTAACAGGTCTGTGAGAGCCGGAATTCTTACTGGTTGGTAGGTGATCAAATACTTATGTCATGCAATAAAAATGCAAATTATTTACTTAAAAATCATACAATGTGATTTTCTGGATTTTTGTTTTAGATTCCATCTCTCACAGTTGAAGTGTACCTATGATAAAAAATTACAGAGCTCTACATGCTTTGTAAGTAGGAAAACCTGCAAAATCGGCAGTGTATCAAATACTTGTTCTCCCCACTGTACATGCTGAAATCACCACTGGTTGGGTTTCCAGGCAAAGACATGGTCGGCTATAAGATAGCTTGCCCATAGTGCCAAAGCTCTTTGAAAGTTTCATCCTCAGATTTGTCGCCTTAACAGGATTTCTAAAGTCTTACGGAGGACTTGAAGACAGACACCTTGCAAATTGCAAAGAAAAAATAACTGCAGTGCTTTGATCCAATCGGTTAAACTAGACAAGGAAGTGGAAGGAAATCCCACAATCCCTTGCTCTATCTCCCTCTGCGCTGAACACCCACAACCTGCTCTCATACATCAAACAGATACAGTATCAGTGGTCCTCCTCTGAGGCCTTTTGTGGAGTGGAGGTCTTACGCCATGTGCCAATCCATCCTTTCCCTCAGCACAGGGTCAACCAGTGCACCCACCCACCACAATGAGGTAGGAGGGTTCCTCTTCTCACCCTTTCACTCGCTGCAAATACATGGCTGCCTCATTTTCAACCAATATAGCACATGGGACCTGAGATCTCAAGCTGTTAGGAATTTTTATGAATAATGACTAAACAATGTGTACATTTAAATAGAACTATAACTAATTAAACTCTACCTTGTTTTACAATATCTGATTAATGTTCGTTCCTAAGAAAGAGGTTATGTAGCATGGACAAGGGGTAATTGGAAATTATAACCATTGTGGAAGAAGGAATGTATGTGTGTGTGTTTAAAGTAAGCAAAGAGGATCATTAACCTATGTTTGAACCGACCCGGCTATAACTCTGTGGACATAAAATAAGACAGCGAGAGCCCCTCCAGGTTTTCCGTATCTGGGGGGGACTGGAACAGTCAGCTAAGTGGTAATAAACTGTGGTGAGACTTCAGGAGATAATCCAGATATATTGTGTGTCACGTATGTGCGCTAGTGAGTTGAAACTTTTGAAGCTGAGTAAAACTTTGGACCGTCCTCTCGCCCATACCCGGGGCGCGAACCAGGGACCCTCTGTACACATCAACAACAGTCACCCACGAAGCATCGTTACCCATCGCTCCACAAAAGCCCTTGCAGGGCAAGGGGAACCACTATATATATATACAGTGCTTTGCGAAAGTATTCGGCCCCCTTGAACTTTGCGACCTTTTGCCACATTTCAGGCTTCAAACATAAAGATATAAAACTGTATTTTTTTGTGAAGAATCAACAACAAGTGGGACACAATCATGAAGTGGAACGACATTTATTGGATATTTCAAACTTTTTTAACAAATCAAAAACTGAAAAATTGGGCATGCAAAATTATTCAGCCCCCTTAAGTTAATACCTTGTAGCGCCACCTTTTGCTGCGATTACAGCTGTAAGTCGCTTGGGGTATGTCTCTATCAGTTTTGCACATCGAGAGACTGACATTTTTTCCCATTCCTCCTTGCAAAACAGCTCGAGCTCAGTGAGGTTGGATGGAGAGCATTTGTGAACAGCAGTTTTCAGTTCTTTCCACAGATTCTCGATTGGATTCAGGTCTGGACTTTGACTTGGCCATTCTAACACCTGGATATGTTTATTTTTGAACCATTCCATTGTAGATTTTGCTTTATGTTTTGGATCATTGTCTTGTTGGAAGACAAATCTCCGTCCCAGTCTCAGGTCTTTTGCAGACTCCATCAGGTTTTCTTCCAGAATGGTCCTGTATTTGGCTCCATCCATCTTCCCATCAATTTTAACCATCTTCCCTGTCCCTGCTGAAGAAAAGCAGGCCCAAACCATGATGCTGCCACCACCATGTTTGACAGTGGGGATGGTGTGTTCAGCTGTGTTGCTTTTACGCCAAACATAACGTTTTGCATTGTTGCCAAAAAGTTCAATTTTGGTTTCATCTGACCAGCGCACCTTCTTCCACATGTTTGGTGTGTCTCCCAGGTGGCTTGTGGCAAACTTTAAACGACACTTTTTATGGATATCTTTAAGAAATGGCTTTCTTCTTGCCACTCTTCCATAAAGGCCAGATTTGTGCAATATATGACTGATTGTTGTCCTATGGACAGAGTCTCCCACCTCAGCTGTAGATCTCTGCAGTTCATCCAGAGTGATCATGGGCCTCTTGGCTGCATCTCTGATCAGTCTTCTCCTTGTATTAGCTGAAAGTTTAGAGGGACGGCCAGGTCTTGGTAGATTTGCAGTGGTCTGATACTCCTTCCATTTCAATATTATTGCTTGCACAGTGCTCCTTGGGATATTTAAAGCTTGGGAAATCTTTTTGTATCCAAATCCGTCTTTAAACTTCTTCACAACAGTATCTCGGACCTGCCTGGTGTGTTCCTTGTTCTTCATGATGCTCTCTGCGCTTTTAACGGACCTCTGAGACTATCACAGTGCAGGTGCATTTATACGGAGACTTGATTACACACAGGTGGATTGTATTTATCATCATTAGTCATTTAGGTCAACATTGGATCATTCAGAGATCCTCACTGAACTTCTGGAGAGAGTTTGCTGCACTGAAAGTAAAGGGGCTGAATAATTTTGCACACCCAGTCTTTCAGCTTTTGATTTGTTAAAAAAGTTTGAAATATCCAATAAATGTCGTTCCACTTCATGATTGTGTCCCACTTGTTGTTGATTCTTCACAAAAAAATACAGTTTTATATCTTTATGTTAGAAGCCTGAAATGTGGCAAAAGGTCGCAAAGTTCAATACTTCCGCAAGGCACTGTATATTGGATGTAGCAACTTCAGCTTGCCCCTTTAAGGCTATCAAAAGTGTGCGGGTTTGAGCATGTATCCACTAGGCCTATGGATTTATATATTTTATCAGAATTAATTAGATTGAGCAATAAAAGCCCCACTTTTATTCTATAGGCTGAGATTCAAACTCTTGCAAGAGCACATTTGTCACTGGCTGTCCACTGGTTTCAAAAACAGTTATTAATAGGCGGCTTAAGCTTCTTGAATTCAACCGTTATTGAGTTCTAATACACATTTAGATTTGTGAACAACAACCACAATCTGTAAGGCGCAAATAGCTAAATGAGAGAGCAGCAATGTGATTCACTTCAACACGCTGTGTAGATGTTAACAATAAGTGATATCCGTATCGCTGTAGACTACACTACTTCTGACATCCTTACCTCCAAGCGTTTATTCATGTTGGATAATTTTTGGATGCCAACAGTAGTCACATCATTGGAAGACATAGCTTGGACTGTCGTCTACGAAAGCCTATTCTTGCTCTTTTCCCACGATTGATCATAGTGGTCTCTGACTTCTGGTCAGACTCGCTCAGGTGGAACAAACTCAAACTTGCTCCTTTTTTCAACGCTAATTTGAATGTCATTGAGAAAACAGAGAAGTGTCACAGATTTTTTTCCCCCGCAAAAAGCCTTTCTGAATTAAAAAGTAATCCAAGAGGTAACCATCTAGTTATTCAAAAGTATCTGTAATCTGATATTTTTGCTGGTACCTTAACGGATTACAGTTACCGTTTTTTTGTAATCCCTTACATATAACGGATTACATTTAATCCGTTACTCCCCAACCCTGAAATTAATTAATTACATTAACTGGTCAAAACTTACCAGGCAGTGACAGAAAAACAACAGGATCCAAAGGACTGGACACATCATAGAAACAACACTGTAAAGAAAAGGTAACTCTGAATCATGAGCCAACAATAAAAGCATAATGAGGAAGGGTATTGATAAGGTTATCAAAGGGACTGTATCTGTCCATCGCAGTATATTCCTTCCCTTTTTGGAGGTGTAGGACTGATTTAATTCCACTAGATGTCAGTACAGTATTATATCAAATGCCTCTGCAAGGGATTAACTACCATAAGAGCTTGCTTGACCATATGTGTCGGCAATTTGTTAATAATTTATCAAGGATTAATACACCTTCCTCTAATCACGTCATGAATATTGAGACCACACACACTCATGAAATCTGTGATTGGCCACAGGGAGAACCTGTAAATCGGGCCCATCCCACTTTATAAATGTACCCATAATCCCTCTCCTGACTACATGTCTCTAAGTATAGCCTCAAGGTAAGGTTTGATCCTGGCTTGTCATGGGCACAATGTTGGCATCAAGGATAAAGATCACACTATCAGCTTTTTTTTTTTTTTATCTCCTCCGACCTTCCATGGTACAGAGGGCAGAGAGAGCTGGTAGTCCCATCCACCACACTACCAGGTGTGAAACAGGGAAGGGACTCAGGGGCTATGCTAATTTGTTAAAGAGCAGACCTAACTCACTAGAAATTCAAAAAGGAAATGATCTCAAAAGAGAAAAATGTCCTCCTGTGTGCTACCTATATCCCCCCCACTAGAATCCCCATACTTTAATGAAGACAGCTTCTCCATCCTTGAGTGGGAAATCAATCATTTCCAGGCCCAGAGACACATACTAGTCTGTGGCGACCTAAATGCCAGAACTGGACAAGAACTTGACACACTCAGCACACAGAGGAACAAAAACCTACCTGGGAGATGACAGCATTCCCTCCCCCACATTTAAAACAACATAACCAAGAGAAACGGTTTACAACTCCTGCAGCTCTGTCTCACGGTATGTACATAGTCAATGTTAGGCTTCGAGGGGACTCCTATGGTAGTTACACGCATAGCTAATCTGGCAGTAGTACTGTAGATGACTTTGTTACTGACCTCAACCCAGAGTCTCTCAGAGCACTCACAGTGAACCCACTGACAACCCTATCAGATCACAGCAAAATCCCAGTCTATTTGAACTGAGCAATACTCAGTCATGAGGCGTCACATCCAAAGGACCTGAATAATGTTAAGAAATGCTATAGATGGAAGGAAAGTCGTTTGGAAACCTACCGAAAAACAATTAGGCAACAACAAATTCAACCCCTTTTAGACAACTTCCTGGACAAAACATTGCACTGTAATAGTAAAGGTGTAAACTTTGCAGTAGAAAACATAAACAGTATATTTGATCTCTCAGCTTCCTTTTCAAATCTAAACATATCAACAGCAATACCAAATGGTTTGATGAAGAATGCTAAAAACCTTAGAAAGAAATTGAGAATCCTGTCCAACCAAAAACATAGAGACCCACAAACCCTGAGCCTACGCCTTCACTATGGTGAATCACTAAAACAATACAGAGATACACCACAGAAAAAGAAGGAACAGCACGTCAGCTCAATCAGCTCAATGTATTGGAAGAATCCATAGACTCTAACCACGTCTGGGAAAATTGAAAAACACTAAACAAACAACAAAACGAAGAGTTATCTATCCAAAACAGAGACGTATGGGTAAACCCCTTCTCCAATCTTTTTGGCCCAATACAGTGCCTTGCCAAATAATTCATCTCCTTTGGCATTTTTCCTATTTTGTTGCATTACAACCTGTAATTTGAATGGATTTTTATTTGGATTACATATAATGGACATACATAAAATAGTCCAAATTGGTGAAGTGAAATGAAAAAAAGAACTTGTTTCAAAAATGATAATAAATAATAAATGGAAAAGTGGTGCATGTATATGTATTCACCCTCTTCGCTATGAAGCCCCTAAATAACATCTGGTGCAACCAATTACCTTCAGAAGTCACATAATTAGTTAAAGAACATCCACCTGTGTGCAATCTAACTGTCACATGATCTGTCACATGATCTTAGTATCTGTTCTGAAAGGTCCCAGAGTCTGCAACTCCACTAAGCAAGGGGCACCACCAAGCACGCGGCATCATGAAGACCAAGGAGCTCTCCAAACAGGTCACGGAGAAAGTTGTGGAGAAGTACAGATCAGGGTTGGGTTAAAAAAAATATCCCAAACTATGAACATCCCATGGAGCACCATTAAATCCATTATTTAAAAAAAGAAAGAATATGGCACCACAACAAACCTGCCAAGAGAATGCCGCCCACCAAAACTCACAGACCAGGCAAGGAGAGCATTAATCAGAGAGACAACAAAGAGACCAAAAATAACCCTGAAGGAGCTGCAAAGCTCCACAGTGGAGATTGGAGCATCTGTCAAGAGGACCACTTTAAGCTGTGCACTCCACAGAGCTGGGTTTTACGGAAGAGTGGCCAGAAAAATAGCCATTGCTCAAAGAAAAAAATAAGCATTTCTTCAAGAAAAAATAGGCAACCACATTTGGTGTTCACCAAAAGGCATGTGGGAGACTCTCCAAACATATGGAAGAATGTACTCTGGTCAGATGAGACTAAAATGTAGCTTTTTGGCCATCAAGGAAAACACTCTGTCTGGCGCAAACCCAACACCTCTCATCACCCCAAGAACACATCCCCATAGTGAAGCATGGTGGTGGCAGCAACATGCTGTGGGGATGTTTTACATCGGCAGGGACTGGGAAACTGGTCAGAATTGAAGGAATGATGGATGGGGCTAAATACAGGGAAATTATTGAGAGAAACCTGTTTCAGTCTTCCAGAGATACGAGACTGGAACAGATGATCACTTTCCAGCAGGACAATGTTCCCAAGCATACTACTAAAGCAACACTTGAGTGGTTTAAGGGGAAACATTTAAATGTCTTTGAATGGCCTAGGTCAAAGCCCAGACCTCAATCCAATTGAGAATCTGTGGTATGACTTAAAGAGTGCTGTACACCAACGGAACCCATCCAACTTGAAGGAGCTAGAGCAGTTTTGCCTTGAAGAATGGACCAAAATCCCAGTGTCTAGATGTGCCAAGCTTATAGAGACATACCCCAAGAGACTTGCAGCTGTAATTGCTGCAAAAGGTGGCTCTACAAAGTATTGACTTTGGGGGGGGGGGGTGAATAGTTATGCACGCTCAAGTTTTCTGTTTATTTGTCTTATTTCTTGGTTGTTTCACAATACAAAATATTTTGCATCTTCAAAGTGGTAGGCATGTTGTGTAAATCAAATGATACAAACCCCCCCAAAATCATTACAATCTTAAATCCAGCGGGGTGCATACCAATAGCGTGACAATCGGGGTGACGTCACTCGCTCTGAAACCTTGAAGTAGTTGTTCCCCTTGCTCTGCAAGCGCCATGGCTTTTGTGGAGCGATGGGTAACGATGCTTTGAGGGTGGCTGTTATCGATGTGTGCAGAGGGTCCCTGGTTCGAGCCCAGGTAGGGGTGAGGAGAGGGACGGAAGCTATACTGTTACAAAGGCAACAAAATAGGAAAAATGCCAAGGGGGGTGAATACTTTCGCAAGCCACTGTAACAAAGAGCAAACAGCAAAAATAAAATGCATGATCAAATACAAATCTTAGAATCAAATATTAAATATTACCAGAACCCACTGGATAGACCAATTACATGAAATGAACTACAGGACAAAATACAAACCCTCCAACCCAAAAAAGGCTTGTGATGTTGATTGTATCCTCAGTGAAATGAGGATACACATCTTCTGCTCTCCTTCTCTCCTCTCATGCTCTCTATGCAAATCTATTCCTCATCGAATCACTCACTCTCCCGCCCCCTGTGCAGAGAAAAATCATTCACTGTGCAAGTCATGCCTCTCACTTCATCCATCTCCAGCCCTCTCTCTCTACTCCCTACCTCCCCTTCTCGCACTCTCTTCTTTTTCCATTGGTTCCATGTGCTATATTTCTGCTTAACTCCTCTAAACTGTCCTCCTCTGATTCACTCACTGCTCTCATCTTCTCTCTCTGCAAATCTCTCCCTTCCTTCCTCCTTATCTTGCTTACTCTGACTGTACTTGTTCAGTGCCATCCATTTCCGTAGTTTCAGGCTCATCATCGTTCTGTACATGCACAAAACACCGGGGCTTATAGGCTTGCGGAGAGGCCCAGTCGAGGGATTATTTAGCAGTTTTTTGATACAATGAGTCCTTCTCTACTATGTAGTGGAATAGATTTGGACAGTTTCTGCACTAACGCTGATTGTCAGTTCTGCATTGGATTATACTCAGACATTTCATGTTTATTGGCACCAGAGGATGCTGGTGGGAGGAGCTATAGGAGGACAGGCCCAATGTAATGGCTGGAATGGAATGAATGGAATGGTATCAAACACATCAAACATATGGAAACCACGTTTGACTCCGTTCCATTAATTCAATTCTAACCATTCCAATGAGCCAGTCCTCCTATTGCTCCTCCCATCAGCTTCCACTGATCGGCACATGCGCTTGCTGCTCAGTCGTCTGCCAGACTGTATTTTAGAATATAGTTCCACACATCGGCAATCTGCAGAATATTGAAACGACTGGTAGTAATGACTGCTTCACAAACTTAGCCCATTAATGACTCGCCCATACACTATGGTAAAAACATCTGACAAACTTCCGAATTAACCCTAGATGATGAAAACAAATGAGAAGAGAAAAGTGATTTACGTGCATTTCCTCTGTCAGCTTTGGTCTCAGCTGGTGGTGGGCATAGTAGCCGTGCTTCACAAAATGTGAACGCTGCTGTGTGTAACATCACAAAGCGAAGTAATGACTGGAGACCATTCAGCCAAGAGAAGAGAGCATCAATAAGTGCAGTGAGCTTTTTTGTTCTCCCTCCGGCTATATGGTTTAACAACTGTAACCAAACACCTTATCGACAAATCGAGAATGTGATGGTCAAACGTGAGAAAGGAACATCCTTTATGAACAGCCTCCTGGATGGGCAGCAAGCAGTTGTCACCTGGTCCGGCTGGATGCCGGTGTGAGCCGTCTCTCCCTCGTCTATGTGAAGGATCACTGACATCAAGCCCAGGTCCTTTTGGCTCCACAGAAGAGGGAAGTCTGGGAATGTCATCAGAGTGTTTGTCACACCCCCCTTTCCTACAAAACGTAACAGATTAATCTATTATACAAGACACAGGGAATGTGTCAGACACATCCTCTACCCCTCTCAAAGGAAATTGGGGCTGAGAAATGGGGGCCGAGTTGTTTTTCTGAGCAGGGAAAGGGAATGTTGTTGTTTGTGTCGTCTTGGTCTTTGACATCAACACTAGCATCCGCACCATTTCCTCTTTTCCATCAAAATAAATAAGAATCACCTTCATCATCGTCATTGTTACACTGTCATCATTCAGCGTCATCATCCTCACCGTTATTTAAATCTGGTTGCCACTGCCCATTCGCAGGGAATTAATTTCAAATAATCTTCCACTCTCAGCATAACCATACTCTACCCACACATCATGTGAAATGCCAAAGTTTTAGCACTAAGACAGAGTTTCAAACAAATTCTTTAACTACCGTCTATCCAGGGATTTAGTTATGGTGCCAATCAAGACGCCCATAAATCTCTTATTCCCTTCATCTGTCTCTATGTGCATGTGACGCAATGGCACGTCTATTGTTCTGTTACTTTTTGGCACATGCTTGTCTCCCCCTGCTGGTGATTTTATGTAAGCAGTTTCTTCATTTAGTGACCTTGACGATACCTGTCATGTGACCTTAGTAAACATGATTTTTTTTTCAGTAATGGGAGATGATACTTGTGTTATATTTACATGACCTTTGTAATCTCCATTAATCTGCAAGTTTCTTGTGCCTTTCATAGCGTCGTTGGTATGTAACATATTCTTTGTTTAATTACTTACCGCATGGTTATTTTGGTGAACTTACATTTCAGTGATTATCTATTTTTCTCAGTTTCACCATTTCACAGTCAATAAACCGGAGGACAAATAGATATCGTATCTCCAGACTCTCTACATACAAGGACGTTGTGAGGTTTCTCTGGAGTGGTCGCCGGTCGTCAAGCATTAATGGCAGGAAAGGACATCAGACATCTCTCAGGTATTATGCTTTGTTCAAAACAACTGGGAACTCGGAACTTCCGACTTCCGACTTCAGTGCTTTCAAGGCACCTTGGAACTCGGGGAAAAAAATTATCCAACTCGGAATCCCAAGTTGAAACTCTGTCATCTTCCTAGGGCTCTGACTCTCTGACCTGAAGATCACTGACGCCATTCATTTTTTCCCCAAGTTCCAATGCTGCGTTCACTTGGTAGTCGGAACAAGGAAACTAGAAAATGTCAGACTTGTTAACTGGTTGTTGTTATACACGTGCCATGTTTAACCAGTTAGCAAGTCAACTTGTGACGTGGCACAAGTTGTCTTGTAAGCACCATTAGAGGGTTCCTGACTGGGGTGACAGGATGTGACAAGTCAGTGACAGGCATAGACGTAGACAGACATTGCATTGTATCTTTCCCTTTTGGCATCTGTGAGAACATGGGCAGCACCATTGGGACCATCTCCATTTTGAAGTAGTTAATTTTCAGTTGGCAAAGTTGGCAAACAAACTGAAAGGATGCATACTGCCACTTGGAGTGTGTTGTTTGAACAGGTATAAAGCCAAGGTTGCTTATGGAATGTTTGCTCACGAGCATAATTCATTGACTGATCCCTCCTGATTACCTGGATGGAATCATGTGATCCTTCCTTAACCTATAGGAAGTCCCACCCAGTTGACTACTTCACAATGATGAAAGTCCTCAATTGCTCTGCCCATGCTAAAATTTGCTTTTTGGCACTAGAGTCCTCTGTCTATACTGAACAAAAAATATAAACACAACAGCTTCTACAATTTTACTGTGTTACAGTTCATATAAGGAAATTATTCAATTTAAAAACATTAATTAGACTCTAATCCATGGATTTCACATGACTGGGCAGGGGCGCAGCCATGGGTGTAGGCCCATCCACTTGGGAGTCAGGCACGCCCACTGGGGAGCCAGACCAGGCCAATCAGAATGAGTTTTTCCCAACAAAATGGCTTTATTACAGACCTAAATACTCCTCAGTTTCATCAGTTGTCTTGGTGGCTGGTCTCAGACGATCCTGCAGGTGAAGAAGCCAGATGTAGAGGTCCTGGGCTGGAGTGGTTACACGTGGTCTGAGGTTGTAAGGCCGGTTGGACGTACTGCCAAATTCTCTAAAACGACTTTGGAGGCAGCTTATGGTGGAGAAATTAACTTTAAATTATTGTGCAATATTCCTGCAGTCAGCATGTCAACTGCATGCTCCCTCAAAACTTAAGACATCTGTGGCATTGTGTTGTGTGACAAAACTGCACATTTTAGAGTGGCCTTTTATTGTCCCCAGTACAATGTGCACCTGTGTAATGATCATGCTGCTTAATCAGATTCTTGGTATCGACCTGTCAGGTCGATGGATTAACTTGGCCAAGGAGAAATGCTCACTATCAGGGATGTAAATACATTTGTGCACAAAAATACGCTTTTTGTGCGTACGGAACATTTCTGGGATCTTTCTTTTTAGCTAACGAAACATGGGACCAACACTTTACATGTTGTGCTTATATTTTTGTTCAGTATGTATTCGATGGTGACAGGTGACATTTATGGTCCTAACAGATGACCAGGGAGATGCCTGAACTCATGGTGGGGGTCAGAAAGGACATATGCTGTTCACAATGGGCGGGCACATTGAGTCACTCATTATTTAATGAATAAAACAGAGCATGTATGTGTTCAAGCAATTCAAAATGATAATGGCGTTGCTGGCAGTTACGGTTTGTTTTGTAGATCGATTGCAAGCCTCAACATATTTTCATTACCTTTCTGCAGATTAGGATCTGATGGTAAAGGCAGAATACTTCCGTTGATGAGTAGTAGCGGAAATTTGAAATCCACTAACGTAGGCAGTTATTGCCGGTTGTGATCTTGTTGAACAGGGCGAAAAGCAATCTCAACGAGCCGACTATCTGACTCAACTCTTCAACACCCAGTGTCTCTCTCTGCACAGCGGACGAGAGGCTATCAGATGCAAATAACATTCACATTTAATCCTGACGACAGCACAACTTTTGTCCACATATTTAATCTTGGGAGTTTTCCCCACTCTTTCCCGGAGGCGAAAAGATACTCTACTTATGAAGAAATATGACAAACTTCTGACTTGTCTGACGGTGTTTGAACTGACTGAGAAGTTATGTTCATTTGCATATGAGAACGTCTTTGATGGAAGTGAGAGACAAGCTCCTGAGAGTTCCAAAGGCCATCTTAATTTTATGAAAAAGAACCATTCGGTTTTTTTCTTCCCTTCTTTCAATTATCTTCCCGTGTTATTTGAAGCTTTTTGACAGTCTGTTGAACTTCATGTGCTGTATAATAACGATACTGGTAAGTATTACTGTTGCGATTAAACCAAAGACAGGACATTTTGTTTTATGATTCATCTAAAAACAGGTTTCTTCTACACATTGCTACAGATACCAGTACTTTGAATGTCAAGACTTGCTTCAAATATGTAACCTTAATGTGACCTATATGTCAATGCGGAGGCTCTCAATTTCTCTCGCCCCAGGATGGTCTGGAAAAGGGGGATGGATGTTCTAATGTAAAATCCAGCGTCTGATGCCGGCTTCACAGAGGTGCAGTCTGCAATTGCGAGCCTGTGATATACTCCTCCACTGCAGCTAGCTAGCCTTCAAAGCACTAACTGCGAGCCACACCAGCCCACTACAGACTCCTCAGTTATCTATCTACATTGCTCCGTGATTAGGATGTGATGTAAGTACCAAAGTAGGTTTGGTTTCGTAACCTGTCCAACTCAATCGCAAAGCATTCCGGTGGAAACTGGAGTTGAAAACATTGTTTCAATGTAACTGGCCCCAAATGATAACAGCAGCAATAGTGTAGTAATTAATGAGAGCCCAGAGCCCTCCAGACACTGTTGTCCTGTGGGACATGGACCTACTGTACCATCCGTGAACAACTAAGCTAGCTGTGACTCTAAGTCACTCTGGGCCGTGGCATTGTTCTGGTTTTGAATAATCAGTCCTGCGAGGACAACAGAAAAGCCTCAGGCACTTGCCTCTGACCAAGATTAGTAATTTATTGAATGGATACTAAATCATCCTTATGCTTAGTGATTAGCAAAGTGATACGATTGGTGGAGGCATCAGGACATGAGATCACTGTCGTGTTAACACCTAAAATGACTAAAGACTTCTTGTAAATGAACCCAAATCTCATCTGGAGGACACAAATCCGGTCTCAGAGGAAGAATATATTTTCTTACTTTGACTGCTCAGCTTGCAAGAGTAACATCAACAGTTTTCTCCTAAGTCACTGGTCCTTTTCCTCTGGGTATTAGAGATAGGTCAACATACTCTCCAGTCAGAACAGTGTGCACAGCGGCAATGGGCGCTGGGCGATGTCATGTAAACGGGCACTGATGAGGTGGCAATGGCAGCTCTCCGTTTCGAGACGTCCCAGTTCGTTAGGAATGCACAGGTTGGTGACCCGCATTTTGGAACACCGTCCGAGAGCGTTCAAATGTTAATGAGTCTTGGATAAGGTCGAGGAGCGGAATAAATTAATTTTGAGACAACCCAGAGAGAGGAGGGATGATAATGTGAAGGAAGTATGGAGAGCGCTGGCATGGATCTAATGACAACTGCCGTGGGTGTCTGGAAAACATTGCTTTTCAAATCAAAACAGGTAGTCTGGTTATGTTATTAATGCAGTGTTGTGTTTTGGAGTTCCTGTTACGTTGGATGGGTATATGTGGATGAGCAGTATTTGAGGGAATTTCATCGTACTTATTTTAAACGGAAAGTTTCTTTTGAACCCATTCACACCCACTGCGGTCTTTCTCAGACGTAATGTACACCTTCATGGTTCCACTTTGGAGCAGTTATCACAGTCTCTTCTTCATCTGTCTCTATTTCATCGCTTTTCTTCAATAAATGGAGGTCTGAGGTGACAATATGAAATGTGCTAAGAAATCCTGAAACGTTAAGAAATCTATCCTGAAGTTTCTACGATTAATTTGTGATTACACGGCTCTGATTGAAAATGTTATATTTCTTAAATAAGTACAGGTAACTGCCAATATAAAGTAAACACCAACATAAAATGTCTTAATGGGGCTTTAGGCCACCATGGGTCGCCAGAACAGCTTCAATGCGCCTTGGCATAGATTCTACAAGTGTCTGGAACTATATTAGAGTCTGGAAGTGTCTGGAACTCAATTATTAACTCATTCTTCCACGAGATATTCCATCATTTGGTGTTTTGTTGATGGTGGCGGAAAACGCTGTCTCAGGTGCCGCTCCAGAATCTTCCATAAGTCATCAAGTAGGTTGAGATCTGGTGACTGACACACACACACACACACACACAGTAGCTTTAAACCCCCTATGTTCCTTTGCGACCCATCTTTCAAAGTCACTGAGGTCTCTTCTTCTAACCATGGTAAACAAAATAGTGGGCAACTGGGCATTTTTATACATGACCCTAAGCATGACGGGATGTTAAATTGCTTAATTAACTCAGGAACCCCACCTGTGTGGAAGCACCTCCTTTCAACATACTTTGTGTCGTTTATAAAATGCAAGTATTTTCTTTATTTTGGCAATGACCTGTATTTCTAAATATGAACCTAATGCAACACAAATGACAATGAACTAATGCCCTTGACTTAACCAGGTGAAATCCATGCAGGACTGCAGCTCCATTAAAAATATGCACTGCAGACGCCCTCTCACAGTCCATGTTAAACACATCTCAAGCAGCCTGATAGGAAACAAGCCATCATTGTCCAAAAAGATCTCAACTCAGGAACAGATATTTGCATTAGGGTTGTGGCGGGCCGGACAAGGCTTGGTGTTTGTGCCTGGCCCAGACATGAGCCTGTGTAATGATTTCTGGCTTCTGCCACCGTGCCTCAGCCTCGCCGCCAGAAAGATAAGAGAGGCGATGATAGTGTCCTCTGAAGGGCCAGCCATCCATCATCACCCACGGTCCTCCTCTGCTCTCACGCTCGCGTGACTTACGGCAGAGCTGTGTACCGCCTTAAAGCTTGTAGGCCTCGTGTCAATTACAGCCCTGAGCGTAGATGGTTATGTGTAGATAAACCACACATAAGCTGATTAATTGAATAATGACCTAGTGAAGAGACACTGTATGTTAAACACTAAGGATACTTGTGTGTGTGTGTGTGTATGTATATTTGTGTGCGTGTGTAATATGCGTGCCTGCACGCGCATTGCTAACCACTCAAACCCTTTTGTTGTGTGATAACTGTCAAGTGGGGTTGAGAGGAGGAAAAAGGGAGACACCTCATTGATGGTTCATCAATAATTATCATGTGGTCTAAGATTCAAAGGTTAGCTTGAAATAAATGGGGTTAGTGAGGGTGATGAGAGTCACTTGTAGATGTAAACAGGTTGGACATGCTGATACAGACGTTTGGGGATGGAAGACGAGACAAATATGCTCTGAATATTGACCCACTACTTCAAACAGAATAAGGTGAAATGCATCCACGCTGTAACTGTCCGTCACTGGCGCCAATCCTTTTGAAAGCCATGGCTTTTCACTTGAGATGTTGAATCCATAGGTCCACGGGGTTAATGTAATGCATCTGCTCACCTAGCGTATGGTTCCCCTGCGCGGAGGCGTGTGTGGAGTCTGCAAGGCAGGCGGAAGGAAAGGGAAACCGTGGGATGTAAATAAGGAGAGGGAATGAATCACACGGCATAATGGAAAATGTCAGGGCAGCCTTCTTCCCTTCTTCTTTCCTATTGCTAAACACTGGTTCTCATCCTATTTCCTCCTGCTCACTCTCTAGATATCTCCCCACCACATTATTGAGCAGAATTTGCATGGGGAATCAAAAAAAAGTGTATGTAAATCACATTAACACTTTGAGGTGGACGTGAATGAAAACTTTGCCCTTGTCTGGATTACCAGGCCGCGTTCAAATAATATTAATTTGGACTAATTCAAAGTCATAATAGGTTAACATTAAGCGGTTGTCTGGCAAATTATTGCACATTGTTCAGCGGATGTCTGGACAAATTTAAGAACGTGTCTGTATCCATGAAGTATGGGTAGGGGATGGTAGAACGCGGAGGGAAGGGTGTGTGTGTGTGTGTGTGTGTGTGTGTATATGTGTATGAGAAGAGTGCTGCTGGCTTTGTATGTCATTCCCAGACATAAGCCAAGGAAATGGAAAGAAATGAATATAGGAGAATGAAGGAGCGATTGGAACTAGCCATCAAGTAATATAATTTCATCAACGCTGCTAGACTTTTAATCAAATCTCATGGCCTTCAAAGAAATGGTCAATTATTCAAACGCTTCACTGATAATGAATCAGGTGGGCGGTTACACAATAGATGAGTTGAGTTCTCCCCTACTGTACATGATGAAGTACTGTACTTTGAGCACTTTGAAGAATGAAGCAATAGTATAGTGTAGGTATAGCTGTAGTGTGGTTGTGTATAATTTTCTCATACTAGCACCCCCCCCCCCCCCCCCCCCGCGCTCTGACTCTACTGATAGCTATGTTACTGAGGAAAAAGGTGATTTCTATGCCTGTGATATGTGGTTGTCCCACCTAGCTATCTCTTTAACTTCTACGGGATCGGTGTCCATATACCGGGACGGTTGAGCTGACGTGCGCTAATGTGATTAGCATGACAGTTGTAAGTGCGGCAGGTATCCTAGCGATTCGAGCGTTGGACTCGTAACCGAAAGGTTGCAAGATCGAATCCTCAAGCTGACAAGGTAAAAAATCTGTCGTTCTGCCCCTGAACAAGGCAGGTAACCCACTGTTCCTAATCCGTAATTGAAAATAAGAATTTGTTCTTAACCGACTTGCCTAGTAAAATATATAAAAGTAACAGCAAACTTTCCAGGACATAGACATGTCTTATATGGGCAGAAAGCTTACATTTTTGTTAATCTAACTGCACTGTCCAATTTACAGTAGCTATTAAAGTGAAAAAATACCATGTTATTGTTTGAGGAGTGTGCACAACTACAAAAAACTTTTACATTCACCTCTGAAGATAAATAATGCACTTACATTCAGTGACCTTGCTCTGATTTGTCATCCTGAGGATCCAGAGATAAAATGTAGCATAGTTTTATTTTCAAATATAGGAACTGGGTTCGGCAGTTTGAACTCCTGCTGTCTCTGGCTCCACACCCACCCTGCCCAGTCATGTAGATGTGTGAAAGTTAGTGTATAAGCTAATGATCCATCATGTATGACATTCCTGGAAGTGTGTAAACTTGCATTTTGTATTACCATATCATTTTTGTATGTTCTCTATAGTTATGTACTTGAAAATGTATCAATTGACCAATTCTGCACATTTGGGCAGACTTGACACAAAATATTGTCCAGTATTGCAATGCTTCATTGGATCAATCTGAAACGTTGCGCACACACTGCTGCCATCTAGTTGCCAAAACTAAATTGCACCTAAACCACAATATTGTACTCTGGCCTTACTCTTGCATTTAAAAAAAATAGAAAACGTATGTTTTTTGTTTTTATTATCTTTTACCAGATTTAAGGTGTTATATTCTCCAACATTAATTTCACAAGTTCAAAGTGTTTCCTTTCAAATGGTATTACGAATATGCATACCATTGCTTCAGGTCCTGTGCTACAGGCAGTTCAATTTGGTTATTTTATGGTGATAAATTGAAAAAAATTGTCAGTTCCTTAAGTTAAGATGAATGCACTAACTGCAAGTTGCTCTTGATAAGAGCGTCTGCTAAATTACTTAAATGTCAATGTAAATGCTAATCTATTTGATGCCTTAACATATACAGGAAACAAGCAATGGAAGTATAACTAAGGTTGATAGTATGAGGTGTCATGAGTATTCATCTGAAAAGGTTCAATTGTACCCCATGTGGTCAGCTAGACATATGAAACATTGATTCGTCATTTAAATTCCACTGTACCAAATAACGGACGAAATGAGATAAGATCAATGGCATAGATTTTTCTTCTATCTCTCTGTGAGAGACATATTGAAGCTGCTCGGAGGGAGGTGCTGAGGAAGGAGTTGGCTCAAGGTTGGGACTGTAAGCAATCAAGGAGTCAAACAGTGCAATGTCAATACTTTTAATCGGGCAAAAGGACTCTCAGTCACTCAGAGAGTCAAAACGTCACGGAGTGTCTAGCCAGCAGTAGGACACCCTCCAATATCGATCCATCCCCCTACTGGGTCTTAGTTTGGGCCCATTGACCATCCCTCACTTCTCTCGGTAGACTGCAGTACAAAAACAGAACTTTAGGTCAGCGACTTAAATGTACAAACTGAGTTACCCATGAAAATGTGTGAAATGAAACCCACATACTTTCAATTGTAGGAGGGTGGTTCCAACATGTCCATTGACAACACATCAAATACGCATTTTTACATTCCCAACCCCTTAAATTTGATGCAACATTCTAATTTCACCTCCATATTCCTTCTCTATAATTCATGACTACATAATACTAAATATGGATGAAGCATCTCACTGAGCATCCAACCAGATCAATCAATCGATCAATCAAATATATTAATAAAGCCCTATTTACATCAGCAGATGTCACAAAGTGCTATACAGAAACACAGCCTAAAACCCCAAATTGCAAGCAATGCAGGTGTAGAAGCAAGGTGGCTAGGAAAAACTCCATAGAAAGGCAGAAACCTAGGAAGAATCCTAGAGATGAACCAGGCTCTGAGGGGTGGCCATTTAAGGCCAGATTGTTCTTCAAGATGTTCAAACGTTCATAGATTACCAGCAGGGTCAGTACCTCAGGGGTAAATGTCAGTTGGCTTTTCATCGCTGAGTATTCAGAGGTCGAGACAGCAGGTGCAGTAAACAGAGAGAGAGAGTCGAAAACAGCAGATCCGGGACAAGGTAGCACGTCCGGTGAACAGGTCAGGGTTCCCTTGCCGCAGGCAGAACAGTTGAAACTGGAGCAGCAGCACGACCAGGTGGACTGGGGACAGCCAGGAGTCATCAGGTCAGGTAGTCCTGAGGCATGATCCTAGGGCTCAGGTCCTCAGGGAGGGAGAGAGAGAGGGAAAGAGAGATCCTTAGTGGGAGCATACTTAAATTCACACAGGACACCAGATAAGACAGGATAATTACACCAGACATAACAGACTGACCCTAGCCCCCTGCACGCAGCATAGATACTGGAGACTGAAACAGGGGTGGGTTGGGTTGGGGGACACTGTGGCCCCGTCCAACGATACCCCCGGACAGGGCCAACCATGCAGGATATAACCTCATCTACTTTGCCAAAGCACAGCCCCCACACCACTAGAGGTATATCAACAGACCACCAACTTAATACCCTGAGACAAGGTTGAGTATAGCCCACGAAGATCTCCTCCACCGCACAGGCATGAGGGGGCAAAACCGGACTGGAAGATCACGTCTGTGACTCAACCCGCTCAAGTGACGCACCCCTCCTAGGGATGCCATGGAAGAGCACTAGTAAGCCAGTGACTCAGCCCGTAATAAGGTCAGAGGCAGAGAATACCAGTGAAGAGAGTGGAGCCGGCCAGGCAGAGACAGCAAGGGAAGTTCGTCACTCCAGTGCCTTGCCCTTCACCTTCGCACCACTGGGCCAGACTACACTCAATCATAAGACCTACTGAAGAGATACGTCTCTAGTAAAGACTTAAAGGTCGAGACCAAGTCTGCATCTCTCACATGGATAGGCAGATAATTCCATGAAAATTAAGCTCTATAGGAGGAAGCCCTGCCTCCAGCTGTTTGCTTAGAAATTCTAGGGACAATAAGGAGGCCTTCGTCTTGTGACCGTAGTGTAGCTATGTACGGCAGGTCAAATCAGAGAGATAGATTGGAGCAAGCCCATGAAATGTTTCGTAGGTTAGTAGTAAAACCTTGAAATCGGCCCCAGGAAGCCAATGTAGAGAGGCTAGCACTGGAGTAAAATCATCACATTTTTTGGTTCTAGTCAAGATTCTAGAACCCCGAGTGGAGCATTGCATTAGTCTAATCTCGAAGTGACAAAAGCATGGATTAACGTGCCTGCATCATTTTAGGACAGATATTTTCTGATTTTTGCAATGTTACGAAGATGGAAAAAAGCTGTCCTTGAAATATTCTTGATATTTTCATCAAAAGAGAGATCAGGGTCCAGAGTAACGCCGACGTCCTTCACAGTTTTATTTGAGACGACTGTACAACCATCAAGATTAATTGTCAGATCCAACAGAAGATCTGTTTGTTTTGCCGCCATCCACTTCCTCATGTCTGAAACACAGGCTTCTAGGGAGGGCAATGTTGGGGCTTCACCATGTTTCATTGAAATGTAAAGCTGCGTGTCATCTGCATAGCAGTGAAAGTTGACATTGTGTTTCCGAATAACATAACCAAGAGGTGGAATATATAGTGAAAACAATAGTGGTCCTAAAACGGAACCTTGAGGAACCCTGAAACTTCAAATTGATTTGTCAGAGGACAAACCATCTACAGAGACTAACTGATATCTTTCCAACAGATAAAATCTAAACCAGGCCAGAACTTGTCTGTGTAGACCAATTAGGGTTTGTAATATCTCCAAAAGAATGTGGAGATCGACGGTGTCATAAGCAGCACTTAGGTTTAGGAGCACGAGGGTAGATGCAGAGCCTTGGTCTGGCACAAATAAAATGTCATTTACCACCATCACGAGTGCAGACTCAGTGCTATGATGGGGTCTAAAACCAGACTGAGGCATTTTGTATACAACATTATTCGTCTTCATGTAGGCAGTGAACTGCGCAGCAGCTTTTTCAAAAAATGTTGAGAGGAATGGAAGATTCGATAGAGGCCGATAGCCTTGACCAGGAAAATATAAAAAACTTTTTTAAGAGAGGCTTTATTACTGCCACTTTTAGTGAGTTTATTACACATCCGGTGAATAGGAGCATTTTATTATGTTCAACATAGGAGGGCCAAGCACAGGAAGTAGCTCTTTCAGTAGTTTAGTTGGAATAGTGTCCAGAATGCAGCTTGACGGTTTAGAAGCCATGACTATTTTCATGAATGTGTCAAGAGATATAGGATTAAACAACTTGAGTGTCTCCATTGATCTCAGGTCCTGGCAGTTCTGTGCAGACTCAGGACAACTGAGCTTTGGAGAAATACGCAGATTCAAAGTGGAGTCCGTAATTTTCTTTCTAATGATCATGATCTTTTTATCGAAGAAGTTCATGAACGTGTTACTGTTGAAGTGAAAGCTATCCTCTCTTGTTGAGTGCTGTTTTTTAGTTAGCTTTGCAAGACTATCAAAAATACATTTTGGTTGTTCTTATTCTCCTCAATTAGGTTGGAAAAAGAGAATGATTGAGCAGCAGTGAGGGCTATTCAATATTACATGGTACTGTCTTTCCAAGCTAGTTGGAAGACTTCCAGTTTGGTGGATGCTATTTCCGTTCCAATTTTCTGGACTTCCTTCAGGGCTCAGGTATTTTCTATATACCAGGGAGTACATTTCTTGTGCCAAAAGTGTTTTGTTTTTATGGGTGCGACTGCATCTATATTAAGCAAACCAGACACTTTTCTTGTTTATTAAATTTATGGATAGCCAAGTGCGCGCTCCAACACTCAGACATTATTTAATAACTAAGCATTTTTTGTTAATGCGCCAGAGCAGGTAGTAGGGATGACCACGGTTGTTCTCTTGATAAGTGCATAAATTGGAAAATGTTACTGTCCTGCTAAGCACTTTTAGGTATCAGGAAAATGTAGGGGGTAAAAAGTACATTATTTTCTTTAGGAATGTATTGAAGTAAAAGTAAAAGTTGTCAAAAATAAAAAATAGTACATAAGTACATATAGCAAAAAAAACTACTTAAGTAGTACTTTAAAGTATTTTTAGTTAAGTACTTTACACCACTGACAATCTCTTTCAATAATGACAGTAATGGAGGAGGTCTTTATTCCAGTGAGATTTATAATGCGAACACTACCATGTTTTGTTTTTCTCAACCTAGGTCGAAGCACAGACACGGTCTCGATGGGGATAGCTGAGCTGACTATACTAACTGTGCTAGTGGAAGATTCCACTAAGCTGGCAGGCTGGCTAACAGCCTGCTGCCTGGCCTGCACCCTTCAGTTGAAGTCGAAAGTTTACATACACCTTAGCCAAATACATTTAAACTCAGTTTTTCACAATTCCTGACATTTAATCCTAGTAACAATTCCCTGTGTTAGGTCAGTTAGGATCACCATTTTATTTTAAGAATGTGAAATGTCAGAATAATAGTAGAGAAAATTATTTATTTCATTTTTGATTTCTTTCATCACATTCCCAGTCAGTCAGAAGTTTACATACACTCAATTAGTATTTGGTAGCATTGCCTTTAAACAGTTTAGCTTGGGTCAAGCTATTTTGGGAATTTTGGCCCATTCCTCCTGACAGAGCTCGTGTAACTGAGTCAGGATTGTTGGCCTCCTTGCTCGCTCACACTTTTTCAGTTCTGCCCACACACCCTCTATAGGATTGAGGTCAGGGCTTTGTGATGGGAACACCAATATCTTGACTTTGTTGTCCTTAAGCCATTTTGCCACAACTTTGGAAGCATGCTTGGGGTCATTGTCCATTTGGAAGACCCATTTGCGACCAAGCTTTAACTTCCTGACTGATATCTTGAGATGTTGCTTCAATATATCCACATCATTCCCCCCCTAATGATGCCATCTATTTTGTGAAGTGCACCAGTCCCTCCTGGAGCAAAGCACCCCCACAACATGATGCTGCCACCTCCGTGCTTCACGGGTTGGGATGCTGTTCTTCGGCTTGCAAGCCTCCCCCTTTTTCCTCCAAACATAACAATGGTCATTATGGGCAAACAGTTCTATTTTTGTTTCATCAGACCAGAGGACATTTTTCCACAAAGTACGATCTTTGTCCCCATGTGCAGTTGCAAACCGTTAGTCTGGCTTTTTTATGACGGTTTTGGAGCATTGGCTTCTTCCTTGCTAAGCCTCCTTTCAGGTTATATCAATATAGGACTTGTTTTACTGTGGATATAGATACTTTTGTACCTGTTGCCTCCAGCATCTCACAAGGTCCTTTGCTGCTGTTCTGGGATTGTTTTGCACTTTTCGCACCAAAGTATGTTCATCTCTTGGAGACAGAACGCGTCTCATTCCTGAGCGGTATGACGGCTGCGTGGTCCCATGGTGTTTATACTTGCATACTATTGTTTGTACAGATGAACCTGGTACCTTCAGGCGTTGGAAATTGCTCCGAAGGATGAAACAGACTTGTGGAGGTCTACGATTTTTTTTCTGAGGTTGTTGCTGATTTCTTTTGATTTTCCCATGATGTCAAGCGAAGAGGCACTGAGTCTGAAGGTAGGCTTTGAAATACACCCACAGGTACACCTCCCATCGACTCAAATGATGTCAATTAGGCTATCAGTAGCTTCTAAAGCCATGACATAATTTTCTGGAATTTTCCAAGCTGTTTAAAGGCACAGTCAACTTAGGGTATGTTAATTTCTGACCCACTGGAATTGTGATACAGTGAATTGTAAGTGAAATAATCTGTCTGTAAACAATTGTTGGAAAAATTACTTGTCATGCACAAAGTAGATGTCCTAACCGACTTGCCAAATCTATAGTTTGTTAACAAGAAATTTGTGGGGTGGTTGATAAACAAGTTTTAATGACTCCAACCTAAGTGTATGTAAACTTCAGACTTCAGCTGTATCTCATTGTGGAGCTAGAGGAGTTAGATCCCTGTCTGTGTTCATAGATAGGATGAGAGCACCCCTCCAGCCAGGATGGAGTTCATCACTCCTTAGCAGGCCAGGCTTGGTCCTGTTTGTGTGTGAGTCCCAGAAAGAGGGCCAATTATCTACAGATTCTATATTTTGGGAGGGGCAGAAAACAGTTTTCAATCAGCGATTGAGTTGTGAGTGCTGTAGAGCAGAGACAATTATTCGATGCCAGTTGTACTTAAGTAAAAATACTTTAAAGTACTAGTTTTTTGGGGTATCTGTACATTACTATTCATATATTTTACAACTTTTACATTCCTCAAGAAAATATTGTATTTTTTACTCCATACCCAAAATTACTTGTTACATTTTGAATGCTTAGCAGGACAGGAAAATGGTATATTCACGCGCTTATCAAGAGAACATCCCTGGTCATCCATACTGTCTCTGATCTGAATGACTCACTAAACACACATGCTTCATTTGTGTTGGAGTGTGCCCCTTGCTATCCGTAAATTAAAAAAATAAGACAATGGTGCCTTCAGGTTTGCTTAATATAGGGAATGTGAAATGATTTATACTTTTACTTCTACTTTTTAAACTTAAATATGTTTAAAACCAACATTTTTTTTAAATACTTTTACTCTATTGAGAAATCTTTACTTTTACTCAAGTATGACAATTGGGTACATTTTCCACCACTTCTTGATCCCGACACATCTTTCTGGCTGATTTACACACTGAAGCTATGTTCAGGGATGCAAACTGTTGAGGGCCCAAAAAGGTGACACTTTTTTTTGGCACTGAACCATGCAAAAAATCCCTGCTAGGGGGGAAATGCAGGTTTTAACTAATTAAACAAAACATTTGATCCACATGATCAGTCTCTGTGTGTAAAATAAAAAGTGGTTGATGTGATCCTAACTCACAGTTAAAAATGTTTTTAAGAAAGTAATCCAATGTTATCTGTTGCCTTGACTTTACTGCAAATGACACTCAAGTCTTGAGAAAAAACAATACACTAATATGCAGTTAGCCATGACAGTCTTTATAATAGAATGCTTGTGACCACAAATACATCTAAATATTGCACTTGGGAAAAAAAACATCTTCAAGTCGAAATTGAATGAAACAAACAGGCATTCTATTTATGCTATTTTAGAGTGGTCACTATAGTAGACATTGACCAAGTGCACAAGGCTACATGTGTGCAAAAATAACGTTCACTAAGTCAAAAATGTAATTATCCCCCCTCCCTCACACATAAGTGTTACTGTCAAGTTCAACACAACAAAAGCAAATTCACAACAAAATATCAAAAAACAACACAACAAAATATCAATATAAACATTATTACATTGTTAACTTTCTGCCTGAGGATATATGTTCTTCAATGTGCCAGCAGAGCATGAGACCCTTTGTTGGCATAATTGATCTCTTTCAGGCAGAGTACACCTGGCATAGCCCATTTATCCACTGGATTGAAAAAGTGAGAAAGAGGGAAAGTGTGTGGTGTTCCTTCCACATCAACAGTGGCATCCAGCTTAAGCCAGGCCCAGCTCCAGCTACACTTGATCCCTGAATCCACTTGTCTACCAAGCGACGCCTCATTGTCACCTAATTCTCTCATTCTGAAAATTATCCATATTCTGTAGAGGGAAAACATTAGTTCACAGATAGTAGTTAGTTCATTAGCTTGTCACCATTTCACACAGATTGCCAGGGTCCAGTAAGCAACTAGCGGCAAGGAGTCGTATACCGGTAAATACTACAGCGAATTGATTAGGTTACTAATGTTAGCTCATCTAATGTTGTAACATTAGCTAGCTACTGTTAGCTGCCTGTCTTTATTAGCCAGCTAAATTTCACACTATGAACTCAATTATTTGATCAGTTAAGTTGGCTAATGTTGCTCAACATTTCTCTTGCTAGCTAACGGAGAATTCGATCCAGCGAGCAAGACACTTAACAATGCTAATACTTGTTCCGCCATACTTTCTCCCTCACCTCAAACTTTCCAAATGCCCGTTGTTTTTCGGTTACAGCTCATGAAGTAAGCTTCATCACCTTCTCACCCCTGTCTCTTCTCTCTTCAGTTGTGTGCTGCATTCTGTTGTTATGTGAACGATTGGCTGAGCCTTGGACACAGCCAGTATTGCTCCAAACGCGCATCACTCGTTCGCTTACAGCCAGTAGTGTGATCTGAACAACAACCCCCCCTGCTCAAACGTTTCTCTTCGGATCTACATGAATCACGTAGGTCACCTATTTTGGATTCAAAACAACGAATTTCGACGAAAGTTTGCATCCCTGTATGTTGCGCTTGGTGACCTCTGACTGTTTCATCCTAACATCGTTGGTGCCGAAGTGGATACCAATATCCCTATACTCTCTGCACTCGCCAGTTTTAGCCTTAGCCAGCACCATCTTCAGAATGGTGCTGGTAGCCCTGGCCCCTGGTAAACAGTGTGATCGCTGGATGATTCTTTTAAAGTCTAATATTGTGGGTAATGGATTCGCCAATGACTAGAGTTTTCAATCCTTCCGAGCCACTGGTGAGAGTGTTCGGCCTCAGACCCCGTAACAGGTGGAGGAGAGACCTGAGAAGGCTCGGCCTCTGACTCCAACTCGCTGCTTATTGGGGAGAACCGGTAGAAAGTTTCTGTTGGCTGAATGAGCGACACAGGTTGAGCATGCCGACAGCATTTCTTTCCAGTAGCCTTGAGAAAATTGTCCTGCTGCGGGGACTGTGCGGGGGGATATATACTACTATCTGTACTTACTGGAGGCACAGACGCTGTTTCAATGTTTCCTACACTTAAATTACCCTTGCCTAACGATTGCCTCTGTGTTACGGTTTTCTTCGGTTGAAGGAGAGTCGGACCAAAATGCAGCATGGTTAATTCGATACATCTTTAATGAAGATGAACAACGAACAATACAAAAACAATAAATGTAACGTGAAAACCTATACAGCCTATCTGGTGCAGACAGGAACAATCACCCACGAAACACTCAAAGAATATGGCTGCCTAAATATGGTTCCCAATCAGAGACAACGATAAACACCTGCCTCTGATTGAGAACCACTCCAGACAGCCATAGACTTTGCTAGAGAACCCCACTAAACCACAATCCCAATACCTACGAAAACCCCAAGACAAAACACACCACATAAATAAACCCATGTCACACCCTGGCCTGACCAAAATAATAAAGAAAACACAAAATATAAAGACCAGGGCGTGACACTCTGAAGTTGTCCTTGCAAAACGGCTGTTCTCAACATAAGGCGATAATTCTCCTGTATTTTATGAGTGCAGCGACTGCAATTAGATGGCATAATGTTAATGTTACTACTTAGCTTTTTCGGCAGGTAGAGGTCCTGTAGAACCATGTCCAGATAAAGCGTCCGGGGTGAAAAGAAAAACTAAGACATTGGTAAATGTATTAAAAGTAAAAACTGAAAAGTTTGACAGATAGGCAGCACAACAGCACGGAGACAAGTTTGGAAGTTGAGGGCGGAGCGATTGATTGATTTGTTCTCCTCCTACGTAGTGATGTTGTACAGGTTCTGATGTCTAACCTACTGTTCTCCATACCTGCAGGAATGGCAGGTGGCAGCAGCCTATAGCACCTCTGGAAGAGAATGCCTCTCCCTCTTCTCCTCAATGCACATCTCCTCTCCTCTTTTGCATAGAATAATTCAAATGTGTTCGTGGCCTATCTCTGATCCTCGCCCACTGGGCACAGATGTCAATTCAACATCTAATCCACGTTGGCTCAACATCATTTCATTGAAATGACGTGGAAACAACATTGTTTCAACCAGTGGGTGCCTAGTGGGCTCTGTCTAAAGCCATTCTATTCTGAGCCCTGTCTCCTTGTGTTTTACGATTTAATCTTGGCCTGTCGTTTCATTTGGCTATCTTCGCCCTGATCATGCTCAACCATCGTGGAGTATTCTGGTTCTCCCTGCGTATGTACTTTACACTTCAATTTATTTGCCTACTTTTCTGCCACTGCACGGTCTCAGGAATCCTCCTTCTCCTCATCCAGAGTGCACAACATTCCTCCCAGCTGAGGTGTCAGCAAGTTGTACTTCTTGCAAGGCCAGCCACTTTTTATGCCTTAATCTCTGAACACAAGTGTGTGTCATTGAAATATTTGTGTGGCTCAGTTTTAAAATCTGTGGATATACTGTGCTGTACTGTACATGCAAATCTACTCCAAAGGACCGGGTTGGAGGGAGACATAGTTTGATGATAGAACTTGATGTCAAAACGATTTAATTAGTTAGCTGAAGTGGACGAATTGTTAAAGAATGTAGTCAAAGCAAAAAGTAATTGGATAGCTCTCAGGGATTTCTTTCTTAGCTTGGAAAAAGAGAATTAATGTTCTCCTATCTCTTTTCTCGATTCTTCTGCTCTTTTCCTGTGTGCATTATGCATACAGACATCTGCCTATTTGATTTGGAGAAAGGGAGAGTTGATGTAAGGGATATAGTGCAGCCAAGAGTGTCTTACAAGATTAAATGTGTTTGGCATTTCTCTGAGTCATTGCGTGACTAGAAATAGGCCTATGCCACCCTTACTATACAGGAGCGTTGAGGATGATCAGGCCGTCTAACCCTACCCCATCCCATATCCGTGCAACCCCTCTGCTGGTTCCTGGTTGGCTAGTCAGAGTTGGGCTTGGGATGCAGGGAAAACCAGCCATGCTCCTGATATGAGCTTTGCAAATCACAGAATGTTTCACTTTTTTGTTAGTGCAACAGAGAGGATCCCTGAGCTCTGGCGACATGCCCTGACCAGCCTGATTGCCTCTCATTATATCTGTCCCAAGACAAATCCCTGATGTCCCCCTATTGTGGGATTATGGCTCTGTCACAGCCTCCCAGTTCAATCTGATCAAATGTGAAAGTTTGTACACAGTCTGTGTCCTTCAGTGGAGATGGAGTTTATAACGGAGAAAATATACTTAAGCAAATATTTGAGCTTTTTTTTGGAAATGAACATTTTCATTTATGGTGTTGAAAATAATAATGTATGCGGTCTGAGTGATTTGAAACAAAGCCATGACAGTGAGAAATACGTGTTTATCTTACTTTCACTCCCTTCACACTTACTGTACCTGCAGTATTGCTATTTGATGTGACTAACACCAGGCTCTGCAACCTGAGAGTGACATGGGAAGGTGGGAACGAAAATACGTCACTCAAGACCCACCGACTGACATGCTGCCTGAGGTTAGCTGCTTTTAGCTCTGACCATATTTTGTGTGTGTGTGTGTGTGTGTATATGTGGGGGGGGGGGGGGGGGGGGGGGGGGGGGGGATCTGCGTGTGAGTGTCATACTCGTATGTTTGCATAGTGCATGTTCTAGTTACACCCTCTAGATGTGTTGTGTGTTGTTCAAGTCACATTTGCATTTCAAAGACCTGCACAGTTTTCTGTCCACTCCGCTCGCCGACATGTCCTAGCATGAATGCTAACAGTGTAACCCTGAGCCTGCCCTGCCATGCTTCAGTGAACTAGCAGTAGAGACAGCCAGCAGAGAGAGGCTCAGGAGGGGTCCTGTTCTAGTGTGTGCTGCTGGATTGGAGTGTGTGTCCTGTCTCGGACCGCTCTCCTACCTGCTCGCATGCTCGCTTGTGTGAAAGGATGCAGCCATCTTTGACGGTGTCTGTAATGGAAATGTATTACTGTGAGGGGTAGACTACTTCTGTATCTAGATACCGTCAACAGTCCGTTCACAGCCTACACACTTACACATGTACGCACACACACACACACCATCTGCCCAGGAGATGGGGGGGGGGGGCACATCACATCACATCAGTGAGTCTTTCCGTGAGGATGCCAGAACCCATCACTGGTCCTGACCATGCTAGTACATGGGCTGAGAGGCATGTCTCCAGGTATTACACTGCATGGGGGAGCCGGACCACCGTGAATATGCAGGGGTCAAAGAGAGGACAAGTACCACACAAGCAAACACAATGGAAAATAAAATATGCTTCGTGATAAACACCTTAAACCCCAGAGTCGGTTGACGCACGCACACACACAATTTTTTTTGTTGCATTGGTGCGTCTCAATCTACTGCGTCCACCAATGTCGTACTTCCGCATCTGTGGTGAAAGGTGGCAGAGCTAGAGCGGTATTTGTCAGACCATGAGACATGGCAACAATTGGTCTGCTCACAAAGACTTCTGAACGGTTTGACCTACAAAAACTATCACCACTCTATGGAAAGTGGACAATCTCAAAAAACACGATTTGCTCTACGACCACCACCAGTGTCAGGAGACTCGTCTGAAATCGGTATAATCGACGTGCCAACTTCTGTTTGGTAGTGTCTGAACAGTTTGGGCTACAAACGAATGATTCTCACGAACACGATGGTGTTCTCCGTTTTGCACTACGACCCCCACAAGTGTCATGGGACTCGTCTGAATTTAACCTGTACTGTTTTTTTTTTAACTAATGGAAGTAGAAAGGTAGTTTTGAGCAAACCCCCCAAAATAGGTTAAAAACCATATTTACTGTACTGTACAAAATCTGCTTGTAAATCAGACAAAGATAATCCCATTCTCAGAAAGATTAACGACTAATTGTTGTATGTGATTCTCAACTCCTTTTTAAATGAGAATTGATTAATTCATTACTCAAATGATGATTAATTGGACATGGGTACGCAATATACATATACACCCCCGAAATTGCCTCCCGATGCATGACTTGTGAGCCTTCTTGTTTTATCAACAAATTGAAGGGCAATCTGCAGTTGCATCATTCATTTTTTGACTTCTGAATGAATTAAATGTACCCATTGATTCTTGAAGTATGAATACAGCTTATAAATGCCTCGTGAGTTTAGTTCAACTGTTGTGCCCCCATCAGAACCCAATGTATAAGCTTGTTCCATTCCAGTGTTTGAAAAGAAAGCAAATAAATTAAAATAAAATAAAATGAATATGAGAGTGGTTACATTTCTCCAGCCATATGCCTCAGCTAACCCTAACCCCCTGTTGGTGAGGGTAGGCAACAACACATCCAGTAGTGTGGTGCCTGGACAACCTCTCCCTGAACGTCACCAAGACAAAGGAGCTGATCGTGGGCCACAGGAAATGGAGGGACGTTTCTCCCGTTCACATTGATAGGGCTGTGTCCACATCCCCACCGATCTATCATGGTCCACACACACAAACACAGTCGTGAAGAGGGCACGACAATAAGTCTTCCCTTTAAGGAAGCTGAAGAAATGTGGCATGGGCCCTCAAGGTCCTCAAAAAGTTCTACAGCTGCACCATCGTGAGCATCTTGAGTTGTCTGGCTGCCTCACCGCTTGGTATGGCAACTGCTGGGCATCCACCGCAAGGCGCTACAGAGGGTGGTGTGTACGGCCCAGTACAATCTGTCAGACTTCAAACCCACTTATTGATTACCTCCTATTACATCTACACACACAATTGATTGAACACTTGTATGCAGTGGTGTAAAGTACTGAAGTAAAAATACTTTAAAGTACTACTTAAGTCATTTTTTGGGGTATCTGTACTTTACTTTACTCTTTCAATTTTTGGCAACTTTTACTTTTACTTCATTACATTCCTAAAGAAAATAATGTACTTTTTAATGAATACATTTTCCCTGACACCCAAAAGTACTCATTACATTTTAACAGGAAAATGGTCCAAATCACACACTTGTCAAGAGCGTACTGTAGGTCAACCCTACTGCCTCTGATCTGGCGGACTCACTTAACACAAATGCTTCATGTGTTATTATGTCTGAGTGTTGGAGTGTGCCCTTGGCTATCTGTCAATAAAATATACAAATCAATTGGGCCGTCTGGTTTGCTTAATATTAGGAAGTTGATATGATTTATGCTTCTACTTTTACTTTTGTTACTTCAGTACATTTTAGCAATTCCATTTACTTTTGATACCTAAGTATATTTAAAACCATGTACTTTTAGACTTTTACTCAAGTTGTATTTCACTGTGTGACTTTCACTTTTACTTGAGTTATTTTCTAGTAAGGTATCTTTACTTTTACTCAAGTATGACAATTGAGGGCTTTTTCCACCTCTCTCTCACTCTCACTCTCACTCTCTCTCACACACACACACACACACACACACACACACACACACACACACACACACACACACACAGAGATATCAGAGAGGCAGTAACTCACCAGCATTATGACCAGGAATACGACTTTCCCGAATTGGACCCTTTGATCGTACCCCTCAGCGCAATTTAATTTATCCCAGAGGTTGCTCCAAGATGCCGTCGGCAGAGAAGAGGTATTCGGAGTGGACTTCTGGTCCGACTCAGGAGGCACGCACACCATCCATCGCTTCTGAGTATATTACTCGCTAATGTTCAGTTTCTGGACAATAAAGTAGACAAGCTCAGGCTGAGGATCTTCTTCCAGAGAGACATCAGGGACTGTAACATACTCTCTTTCACGGAATCATGGCTCTCTCCGGATATACTGTCCCCGTCCATACAGCCAGCTGGGTTCTCAGTAAATTACGCAGACAGGAATAAAGAACTCTCCGGGAAGAGGAAAGATGGTGGTGTATGTTTCATGATTAACTACTCATGGTGTGATTGTGGTAAGATACAGAAACTCAAGTCCTTTTTTTCATCTGACATAGAATACCTCACAATCAAATGCAGACCGTATTACCTCCCAAGAGAATTCTCTTCGATTGATAATCACAGCCGTGTATATACCCACATATCATGAGGCCGCATTTATTGTAGCTGGGGATTTTAACAAAGTACATTTGAAGAAAATGCTATCGAAGTTCTATCAACACACTGACTGCGCTGCTAAAACGCTCGACCACTGTTACTCACTCATCCGGGATGCCTATAAGGCCCTCACCTGCCCTCCCTTCGGCAAATCAGATCGTGACTGCATTTTGCTTCCCCCTTCCTATAGGCAGAAACTCAAACAGGAAATAAGGTCTATTCGACGCAGGTCTATTCAACCCTGGTATATTCAACGCTGGTCTATTCAATGCTGGTCTGACCAATCGGAATCCATGCTTCAAGATAGTTTTGAGCACGCAGACTGGGATATGTTCTGAGTAGCCTCTGAAAATAACATTGACATATACACTGACATGGTGACTGAGTTCATCATGAAGTGTATAGGGGATAATGTTCCCACTGTGGCTATAAATAACTACCCAAACCAGAAACTGTGAATAGATGGCAGCATTCGTGCAAAGCTGAAAGCGTGAATCATCGCATTTAACCTTGGCAAGGTGACTGGGAATATGGTTGAATACAAAACAGTGTAGTTATTCCCTCTGTAAGGTAATCAAACAGACAAAATGTCAGTACAGAGACAAAATGGAGTCGCAATTCAACAGCTCAAACACGTGACGTATGTGGCAGGGTCTACAGACAATCACGGATGACAAGCTAAACACCTTGACATACTGCTTTACATACTGATGTACACACACACACACACACACACACACACACACACACACACACACACACACACACACACACACACTCTAAAGGGCTTTATCTAAACATTTGAATGCTAACATATTTCTGATTTACACGGAACAAAAATATAAACACATGTAAAGTTTTGGTCCCATTTTATAAATGTCCCAGCAATTTTCCATATGCACAAAAATCTCCTTTCTCTCATATTCTGTGCACACATTTGATTACATGGCTGTTAGTGAGCATTTCTCCTTTGCCAAGATAATCCATCCACCTGACAGTTGTGGTATATCAAGAAACTGATTAAACAGCATGATCATTACACAGGTGCACCTTGTGCTGGGGACAATGAAAAGGCCACTCTAACAGGTGCCGTTTTGTCACATAACACAATGCCACAGATGCCTCAGGTTTTGAGGGAGTGTGCAATTGGCATGATGACTGCAGGAATGTCCACCATAGGATTGAATGTTACTTTCTCTACCATAAGCGTTTTAGAAAATGTGGCAGTATGTCTAACCGGCCTCACAACCGCAGGTCACATGTAACCAGGCCAGCCCGGGATCTCCACATACGACTTCTTCATCTGCGGGATTGTCTGAGACCAGCCACCCGGACAGCTGATGAAACTGTGGGTTTGCACAACCGAAGAATTTCTCCACAAACTGTCAGAAAACTGTCTCAGGGAAGCTCATCTGCGCCCTGCTGAGATGAAACAATACATTACTTGAAAGGTATATGCCTTCTATCTTTACAGTATCTTATAGCCACCCAGGATTTGTCTGGGTACTGTATGTCTCTTTCTCTCTCTTACTCTCTCTTATTCTCTCTCTCTCTCTCTCTCTCTTTTGCTCTCTTAATCTACTCTCATCCGTGTACTGGTGTATTCACACCTTCAGTAGTCACATGTTGAGTGGGCGTCTGTGTTTGACCTGGGGGGGTTGTTATACGTTGTTGTTGTCTATCTCTGAGCACACGTATCTCTGGCTTCCTCCTGTTGCAATGAAAAAGAGATGAAAAGAAAAGATGAAGAATCCACAAAAGGGAGAAGCTGATGAAAAAAGGGCAGTGTTAAGAGAAAATGGTGTGTTTTTAGAAGGGTCTCTCTATTCAGAGAATAAATTAATGTTTCTTAGTGGGAAGGCAGTATAAAAGCCGGTCAAGATGGGCTCTGGCGATAGAGAATGGATTGTGGCTGAATTGAGAAAAAAAGCTGCCATGATAAAAAAAAAACAATGCTTCCTTCTGTTTTGCTCCTCTTCCTGCTCCCTAAGCTTCTTCTCCCTGGTTGATAGACTGGATTAGAGTTCCCTCTGCAGTCAGGGAAGCCTTGTACCTTTACAGGTGGCTGAAAGCTGCTAGCTCGTCAGAGAGCCAATACCAAAGAGTGCAGAGTGATCCAACCTTCTAGTGGTTCAAGCTCAAATGATAAAAGGGCATTATGAACTGAAGGGCTCAATCAAAGGGGAAACCGGAGAATGAAAGGGTGAACCTGAGTTCTGCAGACCTCAAGGTTGAACTCTTTATTGAATGAAGAGAGAGAGAGAGTTTTCCCATAGGGTCTGTTCACCCTGTCAAGAGGTGTTTGCCGTGTTAAAGCCACAGGGCACTGAAGGGGTTAATGATGTAATCATGCCAGTGATTAATTGATATTCCGAGTCACAGGGACATCGCAAAGGTTATTGTCTATTTGCCCTTTTGTTCCAAACCTCTCAAAATGTATTTATTCAGACTTTTACAGCCAGGGTTTATTTTCCTGGAGTGGCTTCTAAAGAGTAGGCAGAGAGAAGAAGATTAAAACTAGTCACTAGTGTCATACATTTTCTCCTTTTTACCCCTCTGTTATATAATCAAAGCCCAACAGGCAGGCTATCTCCGGTCGGGACAACCTTAACACGACAATTTAATGAGAAGGCATCATATCCCATCATCCTATGACTCAGGAGCCTAGCAGTCGGGGATCGGGGGACTGGTGCATGGGGCTGGTAGATGGGGCTGGTAGATGGGGCTGGTAGATGGGGCTGGTAGATGGGGCTGGTAGATGGGGCTGGTAGATGGGGCTGGTGGGGGAATGGAATATGGGGTTGGCGGGGGATACTGGTGGAGCTGCAGCGACATTGGAGGAGAGAAAGAGCAGATGGATGACCCCAGGGCTCACACTTTGGCAAAGCAATCGCACTTCTCATGTCTCAGCCCACACCTGGGTGCCTGCTGGCACATATTGGACGAGGTAAATGTGAGGATTGCAATAACCAGCTCTGTATGAGATAGGACTCACTTATCTCCCCTTGTAGTCCCTTTCACGTGTGCATGCATGCGTGCTTGTGTGTGTGTGCGTGTGTGTGTGTGTGTGTGGGTGTGTGTGTGCGTGCTTGCGTGTGTGCGTGAACGTGTGAAAGTGCGTGTGAAGGTGTGCGCGAACATGTGTGTGTGTGAGCGAGCGTGTGTGTGGGTGTGCGTGTGTGTGTGTGTGTGTGAGCGAGCGTGTGTGTGGGTGTGCGTGTGTGTGTGTGTGTGTGTGCGCGCGTGTGTGTGTGTGCGTGTGTGTGTGTGTGTGTGTGCGTGTGTGTGTGTGCGTGTGTGTGTGTGTGTGTGCGTGTGAAGGTGTGAAAGTGCGTGTGAAGGTGTGCGCGAACATGTGTGTGTGTGAGCGAGCGTGTGTGAACCCGCTTCTTTACCTATAATTCTTTACACAAGACAGAATCCCGAATCCCATTAGAGTAAACCTGAATACAGCAGCTGTAATATATTGCAGAGTAGGGTGATGTGAGGATGTTTGAAAATCTTAAAAACAGTGGAAGTCTAATTGTGTACTTGGTGAGGTGTGTGTGTGTGTGTGTGTGTGTGTGTGGCTGGCATCAACTGTGCAGGTTAGACAGAGGTAGGATGATGTTCAGAACCACCTTTGCAGGAGGGAGATGATGGCGAAAGCCCCCTTTCCTCCAGCACTTTCTCCTAATGAGATGATCAGCGCTATTAATTACTCCGACTCAGTGGATGGAAATGGCCATGATTGCATTCGACGAACGAGCTAAACGTGTTCATTCAATTACTTGACTTTCTTTAGATATTAGCAGATTTGAATTTGGTGTGGGTTATTCCCCACTTTAACCAACAGTCGGGATGTGAGATGAAAACCAAAACACACACTCTCCCTTCTATAGAGTGTCTAAGCGGAATACCTTTTCATATAAAAACAAAGAATTATGTGAAATAGAATAGACTGTGGAGTCTTTCCAGGAAGGGTGATAGATGATAACCAGGCATAAATGTCAGTGAAAAGTGAAAGCAACATGCCACAGAATGTTTGATGTTTTGCACTACGGTATACCACAAACACACCTTGGTCTGCTTGGTGAATCCACCTGAACTTTGTTCCAAGGTGAGTTGAGTAGAGCCTGTTCCGAGGCCGTGACTATATTTCACATGCTAACGACGTTCGACAAGAGACCATCAGGAATGTCACTTCCACTACCGTTAGGAAAATCAGACATCAAGTAATTCAATTAGTGCCCTCGTCAAGTACACAGCACGGAGTGTGTGCCGGGATCACGTCGCTGTGCCGAGCCCTCTCATTAACGTCACCTTCTATTAGGCCCGCTCTTTACAGGAAGCTACGAACATAGAGTAGACTTGTTCAATGCGTGGGAAGGAGTTATTAGTTATTTGAATGGGATGGGATAGTGTGTGAGTGGAGGGGGGGGTGTTGATCATGGGGGAGCGTTGATCAGGCGAAGCAGAACTCTCCATAGGGGCACAGACAGGATAGTAGTCGGCGTTTCCATGACAACGCTGCCTTGAAACACCTGTACAAAGGAGTCCTCAGGCAAACAACATGGAGAGGTCGGTGGAAGGTTTTCATGCAGTCACTGTCGAACAAGGTTCCTCCCTATGCAAAATATGGATGGCTGGAAGGAAGAGTTAAATGTAAGTAATTTGCCAGAAGATGACATAGACTTGTTGATAGTAACATATGTGACTTGTTGTTGGACGCTCAGTTCTGTGCACACTACAGGACAAAAGCAAATGTCTCGTGAATGTTGGTTGAGCGCAGAGCTACAGTATATCAGCCCACATGGCGTAAGTAGTTTCAATACATTTCATTTGAAACTGTATGAAAGTGAAAATTCTTCTCTCTTTGTGCTCTCTAACCATGGTTGATGGCTTCTCTCTTTGGGCCCATTGTCTTCTTTTGCACACTACGTTCCCACTGCAGCTCAAGGACATCCATAGAGAGAGAGGGAGAGAGAGAGAGAGAGAGAGAGAGAGAGAGAGAGAGAGAGAGAGAGAGAGAGAGAGGGACAGCAGCCACCCCCTTTACCTTCCTCTTTTCCTCTCCTCCACCTTCCTCTTTCTCTCCTTCCATGGCTATGCCAAGGCCCCTCCATCTCTCAGCGATGTCTCTAATTGTCCAATGCGATCCAGTGACCTTGCAGAGTGAAAGAGGCTGGCTTGACAGAGCTTGGTCTGTCACAGAGTGGCCTCCAGTGCATTCTCCTTTCGCCCCCGTCCTCACCTAAGTGCTAGTGCTTTCCTATTCATTGGTTGGAATATCTATTCACATTTTACCTTAACCGTTTGTGTATGTAAGCCATTCATTTGATACGTGTTCATAATGTTGAGTATATTTGAACACATAGAGAATGTGGTGTTACAAGGCAAAAGCTGCTGTGTACAGTCTGACGCAGGGAATACGGAACTCTGGGGGCTTCCTCAGTATGTTGTGCTTTCTTTCATGATTCTCTATTTGTTGTACATTTTACTGCATATTCCTACAGTCTGTTCTATGAATCATCTGTAATGAGTGTTTGACGCATAAAGTGAGATTAGTAACCGTGCACCAACTGGGAGTGAATGAATTATTCTCAATCAATAGACACATAAACTTCTCATTTCAAAAGGGAATGGATTTCCAAGTAAGCAGAAATCACCTGGTCGTAAAGGAGATCCATTCTGCCTGTAAATGTCACGCCGGTCTGATTGGTTCCTTTTCTTTGCATTCACTATTATTATTTATAAGGGCTTTATGTTGATGGCAGGTTCACTTATTTCTGAGATGCAGGCGAAACTATTTTGGGCATTCTATATTTATTAAATACACACAAGCACAAATATGCATGCACGCACATATGTACTCACACACACACACATTCTATTCTAGGAAAATACAGGTGGAGCTAGGTCTATCAATTCAATCAACACAATTATATGAGTTCTCGGGATTTGAATTGAGCGGTCATGCTCTTCCCCTGAATCCATCGCTGTGCTGTTAATTTCTTCCCAAAGTGGTACTTAGAGTCGGGACTTATGGGATCTGGAGAGCAGCCAAAATGTTAATATGTAGCATCTGTTTAATCCTTGATGTCTTGGAAGCGGATTGTCTTGTTACTACATAACCTCTAGCAAAAAAAAACATTGTCATAAAAAGCCAATATGCTTCGTATTCTTAAGCTTTGGGGGTGTCACGCCCTGACATTAGAGAGCCGTTTTATTTTATTTAGATATTTTTATTTATTTATAGTTATATATTTCTCTATTTGGTTAGGTCAGGGTGTGATATGGGGTGGGCATTCTATGTTATGTTTCTTTATTTCTATGTTTTGGCCGGGTATGGTTCTCAATCAGGGACAGCTGTCTATCGTTGTCTCTGATTGGGAGTCATATTTAGTTAGCCCTTTTGCCCTCCTTCAGTGTGAGTAGTTGACTTGTGTTAGTGGCATTTAGCCCTGTTAAGCTTCATGGTCGATTTGTATTGTTTATTGTTTTGTTGGCGACATTCAAATAAAAAGGAAGGTGTACGCTCACCACACTGCACCTTGGTCCGCTTCTTACGACGTCCGTGACAGGGGGCTTCTGTTGTACTGTACACTTATGCCAGTTGTAAACACAATGACTGAATACACTAAAACCTACAGCCTCATGCTGAAAAATATGTGGATCCATTGAATCCAGTGATTATGGCAATCAATCGCAAATTGAGCAGCTGTTGACTCATAATTCACTTTTTTTACAAGCACTTACCAGGTACAAATATGGTAATGAGCTGGAATTGGCCGCTGTAGATTTCATTTAATTTCTATTGGAATGCATTAATTTCGTTTAACATCTTCTTTTTTTAAGTTGGGGTTTTTAAGTTCTTACAATATAGTATATGTACCCAAGGGAACTCTCAATTATGCACTGTGATGATGCATCCATTGAAATGCACAGTATGAGTTCACAGCACATACTGTATGTGTTTTTTAAAAACAAGTATTTTTCCAAAAAACAAAGCATATCATACATGTAAATTACACCTTTCAAATAACTATTTTATACATGCTTTGTGCATGTTTTTGCTCCCTGAGTATATTATTTTCAAGCTTTAGCTGAGAAAATTCACTTGTGCAGTGTTTTCGAGCTTTTATGTAATCAGACGGTACATAAAAGCATTGCTCAAGAGAGTGACTTTTAATAAAAGCTCTGCTATTCCCTACAGCTGGCTTGCCCCTCGCACCATCTGGACAGGATAGACACCTCAGAATCCACATTGCCTCAAACCATCGCCCCATCTGGACCAGCCCAGCCAGGTAGGGGGCCACAGCATTTCCAGACGGGTCATCAATGTTGCATGGCATCAGCAGCCGGAACATTAACTCATTCCACATGGATGTACATAGTTTGTCCAGGAGGATGATCAAATGTGAATATTGAAAGCAGCAGGATTTGCTGAGGTAAAATGACTTGTGTATAAAATGTTTATGGATGGCGCCGGAAGAGATGGATGCCGTTTTACATGCTCCCAACTAATTGTTCTATTGTGTGTGTTTTTTTTTTGCGTTATTTGTAACTTATTTATTTCTGCCACTGTCTCTTATGACTGAAAAGAGCTTCTGGATATCAGGACAGCGATCACTCATGCCGTAAAAATATTTTCAGTCAGACGGGAAGAGTCAGACGGGAAGGATTTACTTCAGTCACCCGACAAGGCCCAAATCCCCGTCATTCGCATGAAGAAGAGACGGAGATATTGGGGACGTAGGTTGGCGTCGAGACATGACCTTGACTAATGTAATGACTGTTATTTATCGAATCAACTAACTATGTTTATTTGTTACTCGATTAAATGAATCATGTAACAATTAACTCATTAGGAATTTGGGGCGCCACGGAAGAAGTTGTTCTTCTTATGGCTGCCATCCCGTTAACAGGATAATTGTCATCAACAACCACTGAATTGCATAGGGCCACAATCAAATAATATTACTAAAAATATTTATATTCATGAAATCACAAATGCAATATAGAAAAACACAGCCTAGCCTTTTGTTAATCCACCTGTCGTGCCAGATTTTGAGAATATGCTTTAAAGCAAAAGCAATCCAAGCGTTTGTGTAAATGTATTGATCGCTTGACAAAACATTATGTACACCTAGTATCAAGTAGCTTGGTCACGAAAATCAGAAAAGCAATGTAATTAATCGTTTACCTTTGATGATCTTCAGATGTTTTCACTCACGAGACTCCCAGTTATACAATAAATGTTCCTTTTGTTCCATAAAGATTATTGTAATCCAAAATACCTCAGTTTGTTTGGCGCGTTATGTTCAGAAATCCACAGGAAAGAGCGGTCACGACAACGCAGACAAATTCCAAATAGTATCCGTAATGTCCACAGAAACATGTCAAACATTTTTAATAATCAATCCTCAGGTTGTTTTTAAAATATATAATTGATAATATATCAACCGCAACTGTATTTTTCAGTAGGAGAGGGAAAGGCAATGTCTGCCCAAACTCTGTTGCGCGAGCAAAACTCATGCGAACACCTGGCTCATTTTTCAAAATAAAAGCCTGAAACTATGTCTGAAGACTGTTGACACCTTGAGGAAGCGATAGGACAAGGAATTTGGTTGATATCCCTTTAAATGGAGCAAAGGCAGGCTATTTAACATGGAGATTTCAAAATAGAACACATCCTGGTTTGATTTTCCTCAGGGTTTTGCCTGCAATATCAGTTCTGTTATACTCACAGACAATATTTTGACAGTTTTGGAAACTTTAGAGTGTTTTCTATCCAATACTAACAATAATATGCATGTATTAGCAACTGAGACTGAGGAGCTGGCCGTTTACTCTGGGCACCTTTTCATCCAAGCTACTCAATACTGCCCCTGCAGCCATAAGAAGTTAACAAGTTTCCATCTCCCGAATTAAACTCAACATGATATATATAAGATATATATCGATAACAGTAATATATGAATCATTACCTCATATCAGTCTCATTCTGAACATTGCAGACTTCTTGAATCCGCAAAAAAAACAGCCTTTTCTGATTATTCAGTTCTACACAAATGCATTTAATTATTTATTTATTCACTAACTAAATAATGACACAGAGAACACATACACACTTACATGAGAGAAAAGTCCCTAGTGGACTGAAAATATTTGACGGCTTGTTACACAATGGAGAGGGGGCGGGGAAAAAGAGAAATAGAGAAAGGGACATTTATCGTGGCTACTTTCTAAAACTATTCTCCCATTACTCAAATTCCTTGCGCATGAACCACCACCTACCTGGGTAAGTAATGTATTTCCGTGCGGTTGTCTTTGTTCGTCATCTCTTTGTTGCAACCAATCAATCCTTCTATGGGAAGGGCTCGATGGGTCTAAGGCTCTGGTTGTTCACCAGAGGTCACAATGTCCTTCTTCTGCTGTCTTGGTCTTGTGGTGGAGTGTTCAAATAGAACAGATCTTCAGATGCACCCATGATTGTCTGAGATGGGATCTTCTCCTTCCTTTCTCGGATAGATAGTCAAAGTTCTAGATCCTTTTACATGCACAGCTGCAGACTGTCAATGTTTTGTCTAGTGAGATTATCTTCTTCAACTCATGTTGAGTTTTGTGACGTTTAGCTCATGTTTCGCATCTGCTGGTCTGAATATGTTAATTCTTAGCAAGTCATTTTAAGCACTCTAGTCGAAAAGGGTGGTTCCATCACACTGACATGCTCTTCTGACCTCATTTGGGGCTTGGCTTAGTTAATGTGCAAGGGACATAAAAATTATGATCTCGAAAACTAAAATCACATTCCTATCTTAACAAAAATAGTTTAATTGTCCTTAATATTGTATTAACATCATATTGGATGGTAACTTAATAATAGCTGAAGGGGATTTCCTTCCTAAGTTATTGTATTTTGTTCATACAGTTTGTAATAACATCACAAAATGAAAAGCAATATGACATGACTATTCTTTAGATCCCCACTGACCAATCGTAACATTTCTATCTTAGAAATATTCTTCCATTAGTCACTTTTTGGACATTATAGTTTTTGCTGCAAAAATTTCCTGGAGGACAAAGGCATTCCATTGGTTGGTACTGAAGAGCAGGAGACGGTTCTCTGCTGCATAAGATTTACGATTGGCGTGAGGTATCATAAAACTGGCCTAGCTCCCCACTCCTCTCCTGTGGGAGAGAGGGGGGTCTGGCTATCTGTCAGCTGTTTGCCAAACTGATCTGAGGCCTTGGATCCTCGACCAGGAGAGTCATGACATCAGGGTGCCTTGTAAGGGTCTGACGGCTTGTGTGTAATACCATCAGACCTATTAGCCAACCTGCAATCAAATGGATGAGCTCCAATCACGACAATCCCTACATGGGACATTAAAAACTATAATATCTTATGGTTCACCGAATCGTGGCTGAACAACAACATGGATAACATACACCTGGCAGGGTTTTCGGTCCATGATAGAACAGCTGCCTCTCGTAAGACAAGGGATGGCGGTCTGAGTCTATTTGTAAATAACAGCTGGTGCATGAAATCTAATATTAAGGAAGTCTCAAGGTTTTGCTCGCCCAAGGTCGAGTATCTCATGATAAGCTGTAGACCTTCATCTATATTTTTCATAGCTGTCTATTTACCTCCACAAACTGATGCTTGCACTAAGAAGGCACTCAACGAGCTGTATAAGGCCATAAGCAAACAATAACATTTTCATTCAGAGGCAGAGCTCCTAGTGGCCGTGGAATTAATGCAGGGTAAATTAACTATGGATCGGTTTCCCTAAACCAGGATGGTTGTTGCTAACGTGCCTAGAATGAGGTTGTAAACAGCAGCCAACATGTCTTAAATGGGCAGAAAGCTTAAAATCTTTTTAATCTAACCGCAGTGCCCAATTTTCAGTAGCTATCACAGTGGAAAAATACCATACTATTGTTTGAGGAGAGTGCACAACAACAAAACACCCTTAGCATGGCAACTGGTTTGATACATTCAACTCTGAAGGTAAATAATGTGTGAGGTTCCCAGAGATAAAATGTAGCATAGTATAGTTTGATAAAATCAATTTTATATTCCTATGTAGGAACTGGGTTTTACAGTTTGTACCCCTGCTGTCTCTGACCATAACTCTATCCTTCTGATTCCTGCTTACAAGCAAAAACTAAAGTAGGAAGTACCAGTGACTCACTCAATAAGGAAGTGGTCAGATGACACAGATGCTAAGCTACAGGACTGTTTTGCTAGCGCAGACTGGGATATGTTCCTGCATTCTTCCGATTGCATTGAGGAGAACACCACATGAGCTTTCCCAACAGAACAAAAGGAACACCTGCGTGAGAATGCTATTCATTGACAACAACTCAGAGTTCAACACCATAGTTCCCTCAAAGCTCATTACTAAGCTAAAGACCTTGGGACTAAACACCTCCCTCTGCAACTGGATCCTGGACTTCCTGACAGGCTGCCCTCAGGTGTTAAGGGTAGGTAACAACACATCTGCCACGCTGATTCTCAACACAGGGGCCCCTCAGGGGTATGTGCTCAGTCCCCTCCTGTACTCCCTGTTCACCCATGACTGCATCGTCAAGCACGACTCCAACACCATCATTAAGTTTGCGTATGACACAACAGTGTCACAGATCACAGACAACAATGAGACAACCTATAGGGAGGAGGTCAGAGACCTGGTAGTGTTGTGCCAGGACAACAACCTCTCCCTCAACGTGATCAAGACTGGGTCCTCAGATTCTCAAAAAGTTCTACAGCTGCACCATCGAGAGCATCCTGGTTGCATCACCGCCTGGTATGGCAACTGTTTAGCCTCCGACCACAAGATGCTACAGAGGGTAGTGCGTACGGCCCAGTACATCACTGAGGCCAAGCTTCCTGCCATCCAGGACCCCTATACCAGGTGGTGTCAGAAGAAGGCCCAAAAAATTGCCAAGGACTCCAGCCACCCTAGTCATAGACTGTTCTCTCTGCCACCTCACGGCTAGAGGTACCGGAGCGCCAAGTCTAGATCCAAAAGGCTTCCTAACAGCTTCCACCCCCAAGCCATAAGACTCCTGATCAGTTTATCAAATGGCTACCCGGGCTATTTGCATTGTCCCCACCCCACATTTATACTCTGCTGCTATTCTCTGTTTATTATCTATGCATAGTCACTTTACCTCTACCTACATGTACATATTATCTCAATTACCTCAACTAACCGGTGCCTCCGCACATCAGCTCTGTACCAGTACCCCATGTATATAGCCTCACTATATTTTTAACTTGAGTTTATTTTAGTGAATACTTTCTTAACACTTTCTATTTGATTTATTATTATTATAACATTTTTTAAAGGGCTTGCAAGTAAGCATTTAACTGCAAGGTGAAAATGGGACTCCCGAGTGGCGCAGCGGGCTAAGGTACTGTATCAGAGGCTTCAGTACTAGAGGCTTCACTACAGATCCTGGTTCGATTCCAGGCTGTATCACAACCAGTCATGATTGGGAGTCCCATAGGGAAGAGCAAAATTGGCCCAGTGTTGTTAGTGTTTGGCTGGGATTTGGCCGCCATTGTAAGTAAGAATTTGTTCTTATCTGACTTGCCTAGTTAAATCAAATTTTAAAAAGCTGTTGTTTTCAGCGCATGTGAAAAATAATATTTGATTTGAGTATGAGTAGTGAGTATTGAGTATGAGTAGTGAGTATTGTAGGCAACTAATTTAGGAATGTCAGCAATAGGCAACAGTTTGATTTTGCAAAACGTTTGATTTTGAAGTTCACAGTGTTCTACGTTGCAATAGGACTACTTTAATACAGTATATACGTTTATTTAAGTTAATTTAACTTGGGGATAGGAAAATTCCAACTCAAAATGTTATTGGGGCTATTTGATTCATTAGTCAATTGTTGATATAGCTCCACAATGTTTTGCATGTCAGCAATCAAGTTTTCAAGATACAGCGTATATAACTTTCAAAATATAGAAATGCAGCCGGTTTGATGCATTTTACATCATATGATGCGGCGTTTTGTATCCTATGATGCAAAATGCTTCATAGCGGCTCTAAAGGCAATTCGTAATCCAATTCAAAACTTGCCTTGCAGGCCACAGCTATGTGATGCCATTGTCAGACCCACTTCCAAACAAGAGTAGAGGGAATCCACAGCTCCAATAGTGTACACAAACGTTTATTTTCCAAACAAAAGGACATTTTCATAGGCTGTATTACATCAAAGTCAAAGTGATACGATTTATACTGTAAACCAAAGAGCACCATTCTTAGTAGCGTAGCGGTAAAAAAAAAAACTGTAAGGTACCGACATACTCGAGGCCTAGTAAACCCATGCTGCAAAAAGCCTAGATAGGTAAAGGGAAGGAGAACATGGGAAAAAAAAGGTGTGTCCAGGAAAGGCTCCAAAATGCTTTGAAATACCCATGATAACTCCATAATTCATAAAGCAATATTTATACATATATTCAACAATACCCTTTTTCTAAATGGACCAAAACAATAAATATAGCACAAATAAAGAAAATGGGAATTTGGCTCCAACGCGGCTGTATTTCTGTACTTTGAAAGTTCTACATCTTGAAAACTTGATTGCTGAAATGCAAAATGTGTTGGGACTATGCCAACAATGGACTAATGAAACAAATGCACTCTCTCCAAGGATAAAAGTTAACCAGTTATATAACCTGTTATTTAAAAAAAAAAAATGTTACTTTACATTTTATGTCCCAGTTTTCCTTTAAGACGCATTTGCATGTCCTCTTTTCCCACTCGCCTCTATGTTCTTTCATTTGAAACATGGGACATACTGTATACAGTTCTGCCAGCAGCAGAGACGTCAGGGGGTTTGAATAGTTGATGCAGCAACAGTCTCCTTTTCTTGTACCGTTATAGAAATCTCCCCATTATGCATGTACAGACATGGGCATCCCCATGGCAATTCTCTAGCTTTAAAGGGGAGGTCACCATGTCTAGACTTCCCCTGTAGCCATCATTTGCTGCCAAAGGGAAAGATCCATCACACTGATGGTTGGGCTTCTGGCATATGTATTCTGCTTGATGAGATGAAGCAGAGACTTCCTGCCTCACTCTTGTTAGAGATAAATATATTTTTTTCATCTTCAGTTAGGATGTATGTAGATAAGATAAAGCCAGTTCGACCTCGTTGCGAACCAAACCTTAGTTTAAAATTCACCATATCAGAAATAGTTCTGAAAATCAATGCCATTTATAGAGTAAAACGTAAATATCAGTACGAGCCAAGTGTACTGTATGTCTGTATCAAATGAAGGGCACAACATTAACAGGAGGGAATGATGTGTCACGCAGCCACTAAGAGGCATGACATCAGCTGTTAAAGCCATCCCTTTGAAGCAAAGTGCATGTGACTGGGACTGGGAGTCAGTGTTGACATGTTCCACGAGTGTCTCCCTGTAGGGTTGACAGGGTCATGGAAATGAACAACCTAATGGATCACTGCAGACTCTGACAAGTTGCGAGAAACAAGATACTCTGTATATGACAATAAGTTATAAACAGACAATTTTTTTGGCAAAGGAATTCCACGTGCATACATGTTAACCTGGTTAATGTAAACAGGTTAGGACTTGGTTTGTAAACCTATATAATTAATTTACTATAAGGCATTTCAATTTTAACTGCAGGCATGTTCCATCATCTATCCAAACATGGCCCTCATTGTGTCACTCATTTGTAGTCATTCAAAATGCCATAAATAGTTCATCACAAGTTAGCATCTCAATGAGTTAGGATCCAGGCTGAATAATTTAGCGTATTTTACAAATTCCACTCTGCTTTAGTTTCAGGTACAGTATTCATTGAGTCCGTACGTAATATACTGTACATACGACAGATATGGCAGCAGGCATCACACGTTCGAAGAAGAAATCTCCCAGGACTATTGCTTGGAACAATAGCAGATGTTTGTTTACCTGCTTCCAGGGGGCTTTTATTTTTCTGTCAAACCTGTTCCCCGACACCTGTGCATTGTAAATAATGAACGACACATTGAATACATATCCGTCCGCTTTGATTGGGCAGGTATTTCCACAGCTGACAACAACACAAAAAACACAACACAAACCCATGCATCAGTTCCAGAGGGAAAAAAACTAAACAAACTGGAAGTCAAATGATCTTTTAACAGTCATAAAGCATCTCCCGATCTGCCATTGGAAATCAGTTAGAGATTTTCTGATGCTTTATGCATGCACTTGCATGACTAAGGAGTTCCCTAAAAACGCCATGTTGACTGTCGCATCAATGACTGCCGTTGACAGTTTCCCCCAGTGACCGCAGCTCTGCTCCTCTGCTATCTCACTGGCACAGCTTTCCTGTCTATCATCACATGACGTGCGGCAGTGTCCCATCACTGCAGTCTTCAAAGGTAGGGTCCTTTTTTGTATATCAACAGACAAAGCTTGTGAATTATGTGCTAATCATTTCATTACAGCTATACGGGACGTTTGGCTGGGTTATTGTGAATTGCTACCATTAACTGGTTTATTAGGAAAGTAATACTGCTGTTTTAAAGGATGATTTATACCTATGATATTGCAAGAAACACTCAAGTGTAATGATCATCACCTTAGGTTAATATGCTGGGATTCATTCAATTTGTTTGGGCGCAGCAAGCATTGAGCCTCCATTTAGAAAACCATTTATTTAGATGGAGATGCTTTACTGTCGATGATTGCTTTTCCAAAAGCAAATACAAAGTAGAAACCGCAAAATAGTTGAAAGTTTTTTAGCAACTGCATGTACAAACTTCACAACGTAGGAGCCAAACATGTTTTTGACAGACAAGGTGATGTGTCGTGTGAGTTGTGGACCTGCCAACCGTCTTTTCCCCCACAACCATCACAGCCACCACATCCAGATCAAGCAAAGCAACACAGTTCCATCCAAACGACTGAAGGTCAAAAACGGTTTAATTGAAAACCTCCACAGCTGAAATCCGACTGTGTGATAAAGCGTTTCGGGAACTCCAACTGTCCTCAGAACACCCCTTTGTCTTAATGAACACAGTTTGTTCTGTCATTATTGAACCAAGGACCTTGAGTGTACCATTCTCCCCTAACACTGAACCGCCCATAGACTACACACTGGGAATGAGCAAACATAGTCATTTTGCCTCTTGCCTGGTTGGCGCTGGCTCAGGCTCACTTAATCATCCATTATGATCCAGTGAGGGCTTCTCATCCCGCCCCAGACTCCCACAGCCGACATTTGGTGCAGCCTATCCCAGCTTACACTGACCCACTGCCCGTGAAATGTGCATGAGGCCAAGACAATCCACTGGAACTAGGGTGGGATGGTGGGACGGAGGAAAGGGCTGTGGTTGCAGATGTGGGACTAAGTGCCCTGTCAGGGATTAATTATTCCACCAGTGATTATACTGGTGCACCCAATGCCCTTGCAATGCGTCAGGCTAGTGCTTTTTGTTTTGTAAAGTCACACAAGATGGAGAGCTTTCGAATTTAACCAGAATTTAACCAGAACAAACTGGCTAGACATCTTCTCAATGACTTGGCCCTTCCACACAAAACCAAAAAAAAGGTCCTTGATATTCTTTTTTTATTTACAGTAAATTTAAAAGGAAAGAAAAATATATTCAGGCCTTCCGATTATAGTTCCATCTACAATCCATTATGCTGGAGACGTAATATGATTAAACTTCAGCGCACGGATAGTATAATCATGGGCCGGTGCAGTCTGGCCAGGAGAGTGGATCCTCAATTTCAAAGGGGCCTCCAATTGCTACTTCACAAAGGACACTTGTGAGACACGGACCGATTTTTGTTTTATTCCGTATTCAATGAGACACATTTCAATTACGGTCACATGTTACAAGTCAACTTTGACATTCCCTCTACATCCAAGGGGCCTATGTTCAATTGCTCGAAGAGATCAAATGCCAAAAAAGTGCCTTGATCTATTTAGCCATCACAAAGGACATTTTTCAAAGCCCTTCCTGTGTTTTTTTTTCGGTCCTTGTGGAAACCACTGAAGCAGTAGATACAGATTAGATTTGACAAGGACAAGGCCTTGTGCCAATCCAACAACTCAAGGTTCACACTACTATCATACAAAGGCATACACACAAGATTATCAGAAGCAACAGGTATTGTATCCACACGTCTGCAATAACTAGTCCCTGGGCTTCTCTCTTGCATTTTGACAGTTTTTTGCCGGTCATGGAAATAATGGAAGCCTGCAATTTCCCTGTATGACGGATCAGGCTCGAAATCATAATCCCTTACATCACCCTAACAGGCTAATCAGTTCTCATTAATGGGGATATGTAGGAGTGATGTAACACTGCTCCTGTTTGGCTAAAGAGATCACGGAAACCATAGCAGCCATGGCTGCCCTTATATCCCTGCATGGTTTGGGATCAAAAAGGGATTTCTCAACTGTAGCGAATAGTATAAAAGGGAGAATATTCTGCCCACTTCCCTTGAGTATAAAAGCCTTCCGTTATAGGCCTAGGCCTTCACATCTTATCTCTCTCATTACTCTCATGTGAGGAAACATTCTTTTCTCCTCACGATCAGATTTTGTTCACTGATGACTAATCTGAATTGCTGTGAGCATGTGTGTGTGTTTGTGTGTGTGTGTGTGTGTGTGTGTGTGTGTCACTGACCTTTTCAGTAGAGGTCTCCGAGATAGCAAACACACTGTACTTCAGTAATCTTGGCTTTGGAGTGAATTAAACACTGCTGGCACTGAGAGGAATATTGTGCACCTCGCCTGTCAAGTTTTTTTTGGTTCTTCCCTTCCCTTTTCCTCCATCTAAATATACCATAGGTCAATATTTTACCTTGCCAGCTCGGGGATTCAATCCACCAACCTTTCGGGTTACTGGCCCAACACTCTAACCTGTCGCTGAGGCAGAGGAAGAGCCGAAATGGTTCATGATGATCGTCCACGAGGAACATGGAGCGGAGAGGGATTAACACACTCGTATCAGGGACCTAGCTACACACGCAGCACACACAAACAAATAAATCAAATCAAATTTTATTTGTCACATACACATAGTTAGCAGATGTTAATGCGAGTGTAGCGAAATGCTTGTGCTTCTAGTTCCGACAATGCAGTAATAACCAACAAGTAATCTAGCTAACAATTCCAAAACTACTACCTTACAAGTGTAAGGGGATAAAGAATATGTACATAAAGATATATGAATGAGTGATGGTACAGAGTGGCATAGGCAAGATACAGTAGATGGTATTGAGTACAGTATATACATATGAGATGAGTATGTAAACAAAGTGGCATAGTTAAAGTGGCTAGTGATACATGTATTACATAAAGATGCAGTAGATGATATAGAGTACAGTATATATGTATACATATGAGATGAATAATGTAGGGTATGTAAACATTATATTAGGTAGCATTGTTTAAAGTGGCTAGTGATAGATTTTACATCATTTCCCATCAATTCCCATTATTAAAGTGGCTGGAGTTGAGTCAGTGTGTTGGCAGCAGCCACTCAATATTAGTGGTGGCTGTTTAACAGTCTGATGGCCTTGAGATAGAAGCTGTTTTTCAGTCTCTCGGTCCCAGCTTTTATGCACCTGTACTGTGCCTTCTTCAAGATGCTGTCTGTGTGGGTGGTCCAATTCAGTTTGTCTGTGATGTGTACGCCGAGGAACTTAAAACTTACTACCCTCTCCACTACTGTTCCATCGATGTGGATAGGGGGGTGTTCCCTCTGCTGTTTCCTGAAGTCCACAATCATCTCCTTAGTTTTGTTGACGCTTGAAGTGTTCGCCTCTTATGAGCTCTGTGAAAGTTCTGGCAACACTTAACTTAAATCCGAGCAGGTTATAATGCTTCGTAACTTATTACAGGCGTCTACAGTATGAACTTTCTAATGTCTTCTAAGACAGATGTTGATATGTTTTGCTCACCGCATGTAACCCCACACATATTAGGCCACGATTGATAGTAAATCAATGTCTTACCTGTCAGTGTTGGACCAAAGAGCCCCGGGTCATAAGGCAAGTATAGGCCTAAGCAGGATTGGGACTATGGTCTTAGCTTGACGTTCGATAATTTGAAAGTCAAACAAATAACGAGCATCGAGCTAACCTCACAGTCACAAGTTGTGATTAGCTGAAGAATGCTCCCTGAAATATTGCATTTCTGTTTGTCTAATAGTAATCATGTTTACCAGCTATATTAAACATATCACTCAGGCATTCAAAGTGATCAAATTCATATATTATTAAACCAAATATGAGAGGAGTTCCAGTTTGTGATAAATATTTTGTCAATTCAGATTGGTCAATATTTAATGAATTCAGGTGGCGGATTTGTTTTGGATTTGAGTGTGTCAAGTGTAAATGTTTGCTGAAGACTAAACACTAGCACACTCACCTTGGAGTATTTGGTTCCAATAACAGGCTTGTTTTTTTCTCTGTTTCTCACACTCTCCTTCACTTCCCTTCCACCCTTTCTCTGTCTGGTTTTCTCTTTTTTTTGTTTTTCCCTCCCTATAACACCCCACTTCTCTCTATGTCACTCTCTCCTTACACTATCCATTATTACTCTCATATTCTTTCTTTCCCTGTCTTCCCGTGTGTTTGTTGTCCACTAGCCTTCTTCTTCCACCCTCTCTCTTCTGTCTAGCCCGCTCTCCTTCTCTCCATCTCGTTTACACAGCACTCTGTAATTCATAGCTATTTGTGCTGCCTGCCAAAAGGTTGCCTGCCTCTCCAGCAATCAATCAAAGCTCATTTTCCTGTGCATGAGAGGAATGAACAGCGGCCCTCTGCAGGAGAAGGAGCGAGACTCTGCTTCTGTCTCACAATCCCACAGCTCATACAAACACCTGTTTCTCTTTCTCGTTGATATTCCCTCTATATCCTCTCATCTCATCTGCCACATCAAAACTTGAAAACAACATCCAACCAATGCATTCACTTTCAGGGGTAAAAGATAAGAGGACACAATGTATTTCTTTGGTAGATTAAAGGATACCCAGTTAGCATAATGTTTGGATAAGCATATGTTTCTTCGAGCTTGGTAAGAAGGTGGTTGTTCTACGGTTACTTTTCATTCAACCTTCCCACAACTTTCTGGGATGGGTGCAGGATAGTGACTTGGCTTTGGAACATTCTCAGCACCTTTAAGGAATTTAACAAAAAAAATCTACATTTTCTTGGTAGTTCATTACTTTAACATAACATTTCCTAAAAGTTCAAACATGGTTGCATTTCATTTAAATTTGGTAATGTTTTAGGAATGTTCTCAAATAGTTCAGAGAACCTTAAGAAACAACGTTCTTCTGTGGGAATGTCAGTACTTCAGCATTCAATTTCCTACAGGTTCCATTTAATGTCATGTTCTCCAATTTTTGCAGAGGACAGTAAGAAAACGTACCAGAAAAAAAAAACAAGACAACGTTAGTAACGTTCAGAGCACGTTCTAAGAATGTTATTTAAAAACATACGTTCCGTTCTCAGAACGTGAAGAACCTCAGAGATTTCCTGAGACGACGATGTGAAAAATCTGTCGATATGATGTAAATTGCTCTAGATAAGAATGTTTGTCTGCTAAATGACTAAAGTGCAAAAAATGGAAGAAAACATTCCATGAAAAAAATCAAGAAAACTTTAGTATCTTTCAGAGAACATTCTAAGAATGTTATTTAAAAACATACATTTCTGTTCTCTTCATCAACATAACACATCTCTTTCCTCTATCATCTAGGTAAGTGTGTTCGGGAGTGTTGGCCACGCCCACTAACTGGCCACACCTGATCTTAATTAGTGCTTGTTTCCTTTGACATGGGGCCTGGTTAAGTAGGCTAAAATTAACCGCTTGTATTTGTAAAAAAATAAACATTGAAAGAGAACAGATGATTATAGGCTGGAATCTCACTTATGCTTAAGCCTGTCAAAAAAAATGATGTGTTTGCATGATTATAGATGTTAATTCTCCCGTTTTGGGGACTTTGAGTGGTACTGGACAGATTCGGACTGACATTTAGGTGTCTAAAGCGCCCTGTGAATGCCGTAGTGTACCGTGCCTTATAGTGCCAAGCAGCCCCATCTGTCTGCTCTCTGTTTCCACTCTCTCAGCAGTGCTGACTTGAAATGTCAGGTTTCAGACCCCACATTTGCATTGGAGTGACGGGTCACATGTTCTGGTCTATCCAGACCAAAAAAATCGATTCTCTCTTCCTCTGAACGGCTGAGGCCAGCCTGTGTTATGGCATATGAACGAGTCCGGCTATTGTGGTTTCATCTCACTGTGATGATATTCTCAGCTGGATTTAGAGCTCTCAACATGGCAAAATATGAAATAGAGCCAATATTGTACCGTCACTAAGTATGATCATATTTATTTCAGAGTTGGAATAAATATGAAATCGGATATAGTCAGTCGCTTATAACGTCATTTTCCAGAGTTTTATATTTTCAGAATAATTGTACCATGTGCTTGAGCTTGTGTCCTCAAAAGTGAATCTCTGCAACTGTACCAGTTATTGTTTGTGGCCGTCTCATGAAAAAAAAAAAACATATATGGTGGAAATCAAAAGTTTGTTCAAGTGGTTTCAATTTAAAAAATTTACCGCCTGGTGATGGCAGGCCAAAGCTCCATCAAACCAAACAGACTGAAATTTCAGGCGCTCTCCGAATAACCTATCATTTCCATTCCCCAGAGCGATGGTAAAACCTCCCAGGAAAACTTTCAAGGAACAAGTGTTAAATATTCTCAGATCCTCCTAAAAAAATTTAAAAAAAACGGTCAGGAAACATGTCTTTGTTCCCACAATCAATGTGAAACCAAAAATATACGTTCCCACAACTTCTAAGTGACCAAATGTGCTACCAGGGTATAGAGATGACTGCATTTTTCATGACTTCTGCCCACTTGGGAGTGCCCCCCAAAAAGGGTGTGCTCCAGTAGAGGCGGGTAGGATGAGTTACAGGAGGATGGCCTCATTGTAATGGCTGGAATGGAATAAATGGAACGCCGTCTGACATTTGGTTTCCATATGCTAGAGGTGTTTGACACTGAGCCTTTTTCTAAAATGTTTGACGAGACTGGAGAACGTACGGTGCATTTGGAAAGTATTCAGACACCTTGACTTTTTCCCCACGTTTTATTACGTTACAGCCTTATCCTAAAAATGGATAAAATGCATTTGTTTCCTCATCAATCTACACGCAATACCCCATGACGACAAAGCAAAAACAGGATTTGAGATTTTTTTTTGTAAATGTAAAAACAAAATACAGAAACACCTTATTTACATAAATATTCAGACCCTTTGCTATGAGACTCGAAATGGAGCTGTTTCTACACCTTGATTGGAGTCCACCTGTGGTAAATTCAATTCATTAGTCATGATTTGGAAAGGCACACAGATTTGGTAAGGTCTCACAGTTGACAGTGCATGTCAGAGCAAAAACCAAGCCACGATGTCGAAGGAGTTGTCCACAGAGCTCCGAGACAGGATTGTGTCAAGGTACAGATCTGGGGAAGGGCACCAAAACATTTCTGCAACATTGAAGGTCCCCAAGAACACAGTGATCTCCAAATGGAAGAAGTTTGGAACCACCAAGACCCTTCCTGGAGCTGGCCGCTCAGCCAAACTGAGCAATTGCTGTTTTTCAGCGGCAGGGAGTGGGAGACTACACAGGATCGAGGGAAAGATGAACGGAGCAAAGTACAGAAAGATCCTTGATGAAAACCTGCTCCAGAGCGCACAGGACCTCAGACTGGGGTGAAGGTTCAATTTGTACACACCTGGTTTCCATTCCCATAATTATGTTCCTTATTTAACCCTCTGGTTCCCCCCATTGTTTTGTGAGTGTTTGTTCTGTGTTAAGCGGTCGCTTATATTTGTGAGCTGGTATATTTTCCCTGCGTGGAATATTTTGTTGTTTTGTTGAGTAAAGTCTGTTCTTACTCATTCACTGTGTCCGGCGCCTGACTCCGTCCCACCTGCTGCACATTGACTCTTAACACAGTGTATATATTTTTTCCCTTATATTGGGTCACATATAATGTAGGGAGAGTGGAGTATGTTGAGCCACTCTTGTTTCTATAAAACCATACACAAGATTAATAATTTGACCAAATATTTAGGAAGAGGTCATCGTCATGGAGTGTGTGAAGGGAGAAGCCACATGGAAAAAGTGGTAAGTAAGTTAGGGCTGAAGGACTGCCATTTAGAACTGAAGAGGCTCCAACCAATTTGCATCACATCACCTGCTCTTCAAAGACCCCCCTTCAAAATGCACCAGTGCACGCTTCACTTTGAACTTGTTGCCAGGTTAATACTTAACGAGCCTCCCATTTGATCTTTTGCTGTGTAAAGGGCACTGGCCTCAGTAGACTTGTTAGCAGAGATGCTCTCCACCAAAACCCCTCCATGTGTGTTTGTGTTTGCTGGCAAATCAGCAGTCGCAACCCATTCAGGCCTTCATTTGCGTAATTGTGCGCCCTGTATTAAAAACCTATGTTTAGCCGTCGTCCCGTAAAAGCCAAATAAATACCTTGGAGCATTTGTAGATGTTTAATGTTGGGGACGGCGTGGTGTGGGCCTCATGCAACGTTTCCGTAGGATAAGCTTTGTGAATGAAATATTCAGTAGGGTGGAATAAACCCCTCTTTTAATGATTTGTTCATGTGCTCTGTTTGGGTTTGGGGGTTTGGCAATAATTGTATTCTTCAAGCTAAACGACATGTCAGGGAGAAAATAAACTGCATTAAAAAAGTGTCTCTCTCTCTCTCTCAGACTCTCTCTCTCTCTTCCTTCGTCCCCTTTTTCTATTTATGTATGATTGCATGTGCAGGTGCCTCTCACCCTGCGTATGTACATTAACGCTTGTTGTTCTGTTAATTGAACTCGAGTTTGTGTGTGTACTTCTGAGCCCATCCTTGTCTGCTTCTGCCAATCATTTTTTTATATATATATGTGTGTGTGTGTGTGTGTGTGTGTGTGTGTGTGTGTGTGTGCGCGCGCCCGCCTTTTTGAGCATTTGTGTGTGTGTGTTATGCATGTGAAAAAACGAGGCACGTAGAATTTTATGAAAAATTGCCCACGCACTTTGGTAAACAATGATTCTTTACTCTGGAATGGATGAGTGATTCCAGGAAATGTTTCTTCACAGTGACTTTGTAGCCTACTGTACATTCACCGGAGACAGTTTTCTGTGCTCTACCACAGCAATTGGAATCGTACTATAGTACTGTAATATCTACGCTTCGCCTATGATTCATTTATTACTAATTTATGACTGTTTCATTTGGACTGATTGTAATGTCGCAAACACTTTATTGAAATCATTGAAGCATTGAAGGGTTATTCCCCCTTTGAAACAAACGTTGTCGTGTGTCGTACACCACCGCCTTTATTCCATACATTCACGTGTCGTCTTATTTCCCAGAAGGAATGGGGAAACAAAACAAATGAAACAATGTGCTGCAATGTATCGGCACCCAACTTTTCAGATATGTGTATTTTCACAGTATGCAATGAGACGGTTCAGTCAGAAGTCAAGCAAAATGGCAATGACTTGACCAGGAGGAGATTAAGATCCATTCCAATCAAACAGAGGAATCCATTCACTATTCAATTGGGCCTGTTGAGCTGTTGTGCAAGTCAAACGTGGACTGTCTCCAGCTATTCTTAAATGCACCAGACAACTTGATTTGGCTGCAAGGTAATCTGTTATTGGTGAGTAGCCTCGAGGATTTCTTAACGGGTATTCGCCTGAGTTAACAAGCTTTACAAACATTGATGAATCTAATAGTACATGATTAGAGAAGAGCCGCTTGTGATTTTCACTCTTCCATCAAGCAGTACAATCTTATCAATGCACACGTGGGTGTACACACACACACACACACACACACACACACACACACACACACAGGAGCCAATAGTCTGAATCAATCATGGATATTTAATCAAAGCTGTGACCGTGGGGCCACGCCTCTGCAGTACAGAGGATACATTATCGCAACGGAGGCATCAGGAAGTGTAGGCATCCAAATCTTGGAATGAGAATGTGGGGGTTTGGAATGAGATGCTCCCTTCTCTTCCCTCCACCATCACTCTCTTCTCTTTATAGCCCAAAAGTGGACACAGCAAACACAGACATATAGCTCATATGATACAGTGCAGCCCGGTGGAAGTGATATACTGGGAGCTTTATGGGGTCTATGTAATTGAAATAGAGACAGTGAAACAGTCCAAGACTAAAATAAGTGCATTTGAACGTCCAGTATGTCAAAGATAGAGAAACGTATCATTCAAAGAACTTAAACCATTTCCACTGTATGAAATCTCATTCCGGTAGTTATGTAACTATAATTATGTGGATCACCGGACCTACACTCTTGGAAAAAAGGGTTACAAAAATGAGCATTCTTCTAAAAACCGTTCTTATAATGAAATGGGATAGGGTTCAACCTAGAATATTTTTCATCCTAAGAACCGATATGTCCCAATATTGGCCAACATCAATTGGATATTTGAGTGATAAATAAAAGTGAACTATACCTGACAAGTACACGTGGTTTAGGTTAATTTATCATCTTTTGTTGGCTCTGCCTGTCAAACAGCTGAAGGGCGCATTTGCGGTGGTACTGTTAGCTGACAATGTTTACTTTGCAAGCTACTTGTAGAAACTTTGCACAGTTGACTGTGTAAGGACCGACGCTGGATGACAAGCAGGTACGGGGAGTCAAACATTTAATGAGGAACAGACAAGGTGTCACGCCCTGACCTTAGAGATCCTTTTTACGTCTCTATTTGGTTTGGTCAGGGTGTGATTTGGGGTGGGTATTCTATGTTTTATTATTTGTATTTCTATGTTTTGGCCGGGTAGGGTTCTGTCTATCGTTGTCTCTGATTGAGAACCATACTTAGGTAGCCCTTTCCCACCTGTCTTTGTGGGAAGTTGACTTTTGTTTATGGCACATAACAACCGTGAAGCTACAGGCTCTCTCGTTTGTTGTTTTGTCATTTTTTATAATAAAAGAACATGTACGCTCACCACGCTGCACCTTGGTCCACTTCCTTCAACAGTCGTGACACAAGGAACAAGACAGGAACAGCATCAGCACACGGGTAACGTTAATACGAACGTTAATGCGGAAGCGGGGAACAGAGCAAGGGGACAGACAGATATAGGGAAGGAAATAATACAGGTGATTGAGTCCAGGTGAGTCCAAATGATCGCTGATGCGAGTGACGAGGGAAGCAGGTGTGCTCGAGTGCCAGGGGGGTATGAGTGGGAGCAGGCGTGACAGTAACCCCCCTATAGGGGCGCCACCCGGGGTCCCACCTGGGCGAGCTTGAGGGGCCAGCCGATGAATGGACGCTGGACAAGCTGGCTGGGCATAAAATCCAGACGAAACGGCAGAGGCGTGGGAGCCTGGCGATCCGGCTGAGGCATGAAAGCCTACTGATCCCGTCGGAACATGGGAGCCGAGCCTTCTGAAGTGTGGACACCTGGCTGAGGCGTAAAACCGTGGTGATCTGGCTGAGGCCTGACGTGGGATGGGTGCCTGCCGGGCCAACTGGTGCAAGGAAACCTCTCAAGATAGCTAGGGTGTAGAAGGCTTAGGCACCCCCGGTTCTATTGACGGCGGCACCCGGACCCGACATCCCCACCAACCGAAACGTCAGCACTCCCCAATGCTTTGTTTGATGGCTTCCTGTTATGGGATTTTTACGAAATGACTAAATTATGTATACATTTAGCTTAGAATTATAGCTAAACAGAATACTACTCTGTGACTGTATGAATGTATGAATCTTATTATAATCATAATACTGAATATAAGGTGTGTAGTTTTAGTCAAGAATTAGAACAAGGACTTTCTGTTCCTTGTTAGAAACGAATGGAGCTATCGTCAGACCGGCTGGAATACTGTATTCCTTACAGGACATTCTGTCCCCACCCAGGGAGGGGAGAGACCTTGGTCTTGAAGTAGATTGTTTAACAGGTGGCAGACAATGTGAGAAGGCTTGTGAACTATATTGCTATTTTATCTGAGAGGAGGAGGGACATTTATGACGAAATGTGAGGTATATAGACCAATGTACAGGAAATGATAGGTAGAACGTTCCCGTGAATAAACATTTAACTATTGTAGACTGGGCCTCTGTCTGTTTTTATTTCTATCAGTATCCTACAAATCCTGATATAGCAGACTAGTGATTTTATAAGCATTAAAATTATTTATGAAAATAAGTTGCAGTTCTTAGGGATGGTAAAATACTGTAGATAAGGTATCCCACACTATGCAACATATATTAAATGATTGATGAGATCGATTTGAAGGTTAACCCATGTTATTGTTCGATAAAATACAGTGGACTCCCGAAGGAGAGATTTCATTAGCACAGAAAGCATATGATATGGTTAGCATTCGTTTTGGCTTCATTTGATCATTAGAAGATTTTTATTCAAATAGTATAAAGTGGACAGGGATATATGACATCTGTGGTGATTCATGATTATTGATAGGATCGAGAACCTATGTGAGGACTTTAGAAATTGCCACCGTAGACATGTATTTTCAAATCCATGAGTTCAGATAAAGCCAAACAGTGAGACACTTAGTTCATGTTTGGAAACAACACATAGTTTTTACGGACTGTTATGAGAAAGAGCTACAAACAGATAGGGGAAAGGGCAGACAGAGGAGCCCTCCCTGCACCGCTGAGATCTTGAAGGTTTGAGAGCAGAGAGGAGAAGGTTTAGAAGGGGGGCCAGGACATGAGCAAGATAGGAGTGACATCGAAATAGTAGCATTGACTAGTGTCTGTGAAATAAGAAAGGAGAGAAAAGGGTTACTGTTTAAATAGACAAGTACATATACATCTAAGAACATACAAAGCAGCACAGATAACTCTTAAAGTAGATTGTCAAGTGTCCTGAGAATTGATACAGGATAGACATGAAAGGACGCCCAAGGGAGATTTGGACATGTGGAGAATGAAAGGGGTGCTCCTACATGATAATGTCAGAACATAAGGATAATTTACTAATCTTACCTAAGTCATTGTTTAGAGTAGGCAAGTTTGTTACCTGGGCAGAGCCAGATATCAAAGGGGGGATGGGTAAATTGTGGTCTAGGATAGGACTGGGCCTAGGATAGCACACTGTGGTCTATTGGATAATAAACAAAAAATATATAACAAATTCTAGCTAACAAGTAGGCATAGAAGTTGAAGATAGAACATATGAGAAACTGTTTGTTAACCAAACCTGTATGTCCAAGATTTTATGCATTACAGGTGAATTACAGGAGAAGGTGATTAACTCAATCCAGTCCCTGAGGAGAATAGACGGGAAGCAGCCCGTTGGGAGGGGCCATACCAAGTAATCCTGGAGACAGCATTCGTTCGTGGTGAGAATAGCTGAAGGAGCTACCTGGGTTCATATCACATACTGCAAAAGGGTAAGACATGCTGACACTGTCGAACAATCACAGTGTTAGAGAGGAGAACCGAAACCAACAGGGTTCGGGGGTCATCTCTCTAATGAAGATTCCCTGATCCAGTCTTGTCATCCAGATAGCAAATGTTCATTTTTTCCCAAAATATTATTTGTGTAGACGAAATAGCTCCGTTTTGTTCATCACGTTTGGCTAAGAAAAATACTGGAAAATGCAGTCACTTACAACGCCAAACTTTTTTCCAAATTAGCTCCACAATATCGACAGAAACATGGCAAACATTGTTTAGAATCAATCCTCAAGGTGTTTTTCACATATCTATTTGATAATCTATCAGTGGTGGCAGCTGGCTTCTCAACAGAAGCAAACGGAAAAATACTGCAGCTGGAGATTACGCAATAATTGCAACGGAGGACACCAAGCGACCACCTGGTAGATGTAGTCTCTTATGGTCAATCTTCCAATGATATGCCTACAAATACGTCACAATGCACCTTGGGGAAAACGTGGAAAACGTAAGCTGACTCCTAGCTCCTTCACAGCCATATAAGGAGTCATTGGAATGAAGCGGTTTCAAAAAATGCGCCACTTCCTGATTGGATTTTTATCTGGGTTTCGCCTGTAACATCAGTTCTGTGGCACTCACAGACAATATCTTTGCAGTTTTGGAAACGTCAGTGTTTTCTTTCCAAAGCTGTCAATTATATGCATAGTCGAGCATCTTTTCGTGACAAAATATCTTGTTTAAAACGGGAACGTTTTTCATCAAAAAATTAAAAGAGCGCCCCCTATATCGAAGAAGTTAACCAAGCATAAAAGATCACTTGATCTGGATAAACAGGGAGTGTAGTGAAGGTAAAGGTTTCGGTTGATACCCTAGTGTCATTCCGGGTAGAAGAAGTTAGGGCAGATGATAGCTCTATAGTCAGCCAGAATACAAGCAGAGCCCCTGACAAAGCAGATACTGACCGTGGAGTCGTCCAGAGCCAAGGGCCGGTGAGGATAGTGCAGACAAAAGTAATTAAGGAAGTGATTGAGGTTGAAACAGATTTTGGGGATTCTAACCTTTGGTTAGAATGGATTCAGTATAAAGCCAGATCAGTAGCGAAAGAAGAATGCTAGGCCTGCGCCACAGCAAAACCTCAGTTGACAACCATTCCCTTTCCATTTGATGGAATTGATGCACCCAGGGGAATGGCCGTTATGGTAAAGCTGTTCATGAGGGCAGGGAAGCCAGACATTGACAGTTGCATTGATCTGCATTATCTATATCCCCATGTGCCCATTACATCCAGACTTCCCCCTTTCTCAGTTATAGGAGGACATTATTATTGTATGGCTTGCTACATCACACACGGATGGGAGTTAGGGGAAGTAAGAACATACAATAGGACAGAGAATGTTACAACCGACAAGACAATGAGGGACTTGACTGACAGATGAAAAAGCCTGGAGTTGATGTCTGATGATTTGTGGGGGTGTGAGACTGTGACCTAACCTGCCTACCAATTGGACCGGTAGTTGGACTAGTGCAGCTAGGCATGCTCTTTAACCTTACCCAGAGCCAGGTAGAAGAGAGAAAAGGAGGGCTCCGTCAGGATCTTTTGACAATAGAGTTTATATTGATAGCATTGAAGTTCCACGGGGGTTACCTGATGAGTTGTGGATTGGAATCAAGCATCTTCTGGTGATAACGGCTGCAACTAGGTTGATGGGATGTCAGGATAGGTATAGCTTTGGATATGTTACTGGCTAAAAAGGGTGGGGGGTGTATGAGGTTTCATGCCAGAATAACACAGCTCCAGACGGATCAGTGACCAAGGCCCTGGCAGAGAACTCTGGGGTAGATAATTCTCTAACAAATTGGTTTGATAGTGTGTTTGGGAAATGAATAAACGTCATGATCACTGTGTTTTGGGCAACCTTCACCTGTGTGACTGTGTTAGTTTTGTGCGGATGATTCCGGTGTGAAAGGTTCTCATTTCCAGGACTCTGGAGAAATCAATGATGCAACAGATGGTGAGACACGGACCGATTCCGAGCTCTGACCAGTGGAATGATGAATACATGACTCCAGATCTAGTAGATGGACCCGGCTCCTTCAATCATGAGGAGCCTATGTTACATGAGACCATTTCCAATGTTTAGGTTTTTTCTTGTTTTGATGTTTAGACTGTTTCTTTGATGAAGATTATAATGAAAATCCTGATAAGCAGAGTTATGATTCTGATATAGGCTTAGAACAGTCAATGTAAATACATATATTGGTATTTGTTAGGTTGAATTTGGATAACCAGAAATAGTTGTAATAAAAATAGATGTGTTCTTTTTAACATTCTAATAAAAATAGAGGTGTGATTGGATGTATAATTGTCACACCCTGACCATAGTTTGCTTTGTATGTTTTGTTTGGTCAGGGTGTGATCTGAGTGGGCATTCTATGTTCGGATGTCTTGTTTGTCTGTTTCTGTGTTTGCGCCTGATATGGTTCTCAATCAGAGGCAGGTGTTAGTCATTGTCTCTGATTGGGAACCATATTTAGGTAGCCTGTTTGGTGTTGGGTTTTGTGGGTGATTGTTCCTGTCTTTGTGTTTGTTACACCAGATAGGGCTGTTTTTCACGTTTCTTGTTTTTGTATATTGTTCATTTATCATCTTCATTAAAGATGTATCAAAAATAACCATGCTGCATTTTGGTCCGCCTCTCCTTCAACAGAAAAAAGCCGTGACAATAATATTTAGTCATAGGGTGGATGTGTTATTGGATTTTTATGAATAATTACTAAATGATGTATACATTTAGCTTAGAATTATAGCTAAACAGAATACTACTCTGTTACTGTATGAATCTTATTATAATCATAATACTGAATATAAGGTGTGTCACGGCTTCTAGGAGTAGTGGGTGGAGGAGTCAGGCGCAGAGAGCAGGGTAGTTCAAAACGTGGATCTTTATTCCAAGACAGAGTAACGGTCACGCCACACACAAGGGCGCATAAATACCCAGTCCAACAAACAGGACGAAACTGTCAGGAAAAATGGTATCCACAATAATCCACACACCATGAACAGAAAAACAAACCCGCACAAAAGCCGGCAGGCCTACCGGGTTTAAATAGCCCAAAACAAAACTCAAACAAGAAACAGGTGAAACTAATCAGACAAAACTAACTGAAACAGAAAAGGGTCTCGGTGGCAACTAGTTGGCCGGCAACGACGACCGCCGAGCGCTGCCCGAACAGGAAGAGGCACCATCTTCGGCGGGATTCGTGACAAGGTGTGTAGTTTTAGTCAAGAATTAGAACAAGGACTTTCTGTTCCTTGTTAGAAACGGATGGAGCTATCGTCAGACCGGCTGGAATACTGTGTTCCTTACAGGATATTCTGTCCTACAAATCGTGATATAACAAGACTGAGTAATTTAATTGAATAGGTTGAAGAACATGAGAACTTAATTCTCCTAACACTTCCACATTCTGTGAGGATTCAACACTGGAGTCGTGAAGCAGGTACAGGGAGTCAAACATTTAATGAGGAACAGACAAGAAACAAGTCAGAAAAAGCTCCAGCACACAGGTAACAAAACGACATAATGTGGCAGCAAGGAACAGAGCCGGGGGACATACAGATATAGGGAAGGAAATAACACAGGTGATTGAGTCCAGGTCCAAATGATCGCAGATGCGCGTGACGAGGGAAGCAGGTGTGTGTTCGGGGGAGAATTGCTTTGGCCAGCGAGGTGACCAAGAACCCGTTGGTCACTCTGACAGAGCTCAAGAGTTCCACTGTGGAGATGGGAGAACATTCCTGAGGGACAACCATCTCTGCAGCACCCCACCAATCAGGCCTTTATGGTAGAGTGGCCAGACGGAAGCCAATCCTCAGTAAAAGGCACATGACAGCCACTTGGAGTTTGCCAAAATGCACCTGAAGGACTCTGAAGACCATGAGAAACAAGATTCTCTGGTCTGTTGAAACCAAGATTGAACTCTTTGGCCTGAATGTGTTCAGCGTCACATCTGAAACATCTCAAGGATGATCAATGGAAATAGGATGTACCTGAGCTCAATTTCGAGTCTCATAACAAAGGGTCTGAATACTTATTAAATGTGGTAATTCTGTTTTTATTTCTAAAAACCTGTTATTGCTTTTTCATTATGGGGTATTGTGTGTCGATTGATGAGGATTTATTTTAGTTTAATCAGTTTCACAATAAGGCTGTAACATAACAAAATGTGGGTCTGAATACTTTCCGAATGCACTGTACATTGGTAGTAGAATGGCATTACTGAAGAGCTCAGTGACATTCAGCATGGCACCATCATAGGATGCCAGCTTTCCAACAAGTCAGTTCTTCAAATTTCTACCATGTTAGACCTGCCGCGGTCCTCTGTAAGTGTTGTTAATGTGAAGTGTAAATGTCTAGGAGCAACAATGGCTCAGCCATTAATCAACCTTCCATACACAAGCTGACAAAACGGAACCACAGAGTAAAAATGGTTTGTCCTCAGTTGCAACACTCATTACCAAGTTCCAAACTGCCTCTGAAAGCAACATCAACACAATAACTGTTAGTCAGGAGCTTCATGAAATGGGTTTCCATGGCCGAGCAGCCGCACACAAGCCTAAGATCACCATGCGCAATGCTAAACATCGTCAGGAGTGGTGTAAAGCTTGCAGCCATTGGACTCTTGAGCAGTGGAAACGCGTTCTGTCGATTGATGAATCACGCTTCCCCATCTGGCAGTCCAAGGGACGAATCTGGTTTTGGCGGATGCCTGGAGAATGCTGCCTGCCCCAATGATTAGTGCCAAATGTAAAGTTTGGTGGAGGAAAAACAATGTTCTGGGGCTTTTCATGGTTCGGACTAGGCCCCTTAGTTCCAGTGAAGGGAAAACTTAATGCCACAGCAAACATTGACATTCTAGACAATTCTAGAATTTGACTGGCCAACACAGAGCCCTAACCTCAACCCCATCCAACACCTTTGGGGTGAATTGGAACGCCGACTGAGAGCCAGGCCTAATCGCCCAACATCAGTGCCCAACCTCACTAATGCTCATGGCTAAATTGAAGCAAGTCTCCGCAGCAATGTTCCACTATCTAGTTGAAAGCCTTCCCAGAGAGTGGATGCTGTTATAGTAGCTAAGGGGGACCAACATCATAATAATTCCATGATTTTGGAATGAGCTGTTCGGCGAGCAGGTGTTCACAAATGTTTGGTCATGTAATGTATTTTCTGTGTTTGTTTTTTTGCATTGAGTAGGAGAGTAGAAAAGAGTATTAACCAGGAGTGTATTTATTATATACAGTAAACACCAAATTGGCCAGTTATACCTAGTGTTGATTTTCCAGTGTTTCATTTGTAGTGTTGAATCAGGAATGAAATTAACTTAAAATTTGGTGGTGTAAAAGAACCTTAATGTTGTTGTTGTGTTGTTGTTGTTAATAACCAGGGTTGCATGTTTACTCTGTTTTGTGTAAAACACTCAAAACCATGTCCATCATTATCATATTTCCCAGCATACTCTATTGCAGGTTGCTTTTCAGAATTGTTTCAAAATCTGTGTTTTTGGATGTATTGGCTGGTGTATTACTCTTATGCTACCCAAAGATAAATAACATATTATACACAAATCCAATCTGTTATTAGTTAGACTTACTGCACCCATTACTGAAATAATTGTTCAAAGTTAGATGATTTAGGTCGTCCCATTAATCAACCTGCCCTACCCTGGCAGTCATTCTGAATTCAGATTGTGGGTGATTTAAAGTGCCAATTGCTGGATATCCTCACTCTGGCTTGATTCCAATAGGAATTACACTTCACTTTGCAAGCCAGCATAATGCCATTTGCAGGCCTGATGTGACCTGTAAACCAGGAGTTTCCTAACATCCCCGTGTTAGGGTATAACTAGGCCCTCACAGAAAACCCTTATGATGTGTCTATTCTCAGAAAGAGTTACATTTTAAAGACTAATAAGGCTGGTGGAACTGTTCATAGAGGGTTCCAGGAAGAACCCTTCATAAAGGGTTTTAGGTAGAACCATTTAAAGGGGGTTCTATGAAAAAAAAGAACTCTCTGCAAATGGTTCTAGATAGCAACAAAAAGGGTGGATAGAAAACACTCTGAAGTTTATAAAACTGGTTAAATCATGTCTGTGACTATAACAGAACGCGTTTAGCAGGAAAAATCCCAAGGAAAACTGTTCACAAAAAAAAAACCAAATAATATCCCTCCGCCAGTCTCGGAATTGTCTATGGCAAGGGAAAATAGATAGGGCCCTGTTTACAATGCCTACAGCTTCCACACGATGTCGCCAGTACTGTCAATTGATTAAATTAATCCTTGGTAACATCATCGACCACACCACAGGAAGTAATGAAAGAGAGAATGTGGACCACGATTTTAAAACGTGCTGCTATTGAATACAGATCGCCCCGTGATCAATTTGATCGATTATTAACGTTTACTAATACCTAAAGTTAGATTACAAAAGTAGTTTGAAGTGTTTTGTCAAAGTTTATAGGTAACTTTTTTAATTTAAAAAAATGACAGTGCGTTTTGAAACGGTGCTTTTCCATGGATCAGACGGGCTTCATAAATGGACATTTTGGGTGTACATGGACGGATTTAATCGGGAAAAAAAACCCATTTGTGATGTTAATGGGACATATAGGAGTGCCAACAAAGAAGCTCGTCAAAGGTAATGAATGTTTTATATTTTATTTCTGCGTTTTGTGTAGCGCCGGCTACGCTAATTATTCTGTTTACGTCCCCTTTGTGTATTTCGGGGGTTGCATGCTATCAGATAATAGCTTCTCATGCTTTCACCGAAAAGCATTTTAAAAATCTGACATGTTGGCTAGATTCACAACGAGTGTAGCTTTAATTGAGTACCCTGCATGTGTGTTTTAATGAAAGTTTGAGTTGTATCGAGTACTATTAGTTGTCACTCTGAAATTTCCACTGATGTCCGCTGATGTTGATCCCTGTACAGGGACAGCAGCCGTAACAGGTTTAAGACAAAACTGCTTGAAATTGAATTGGCAGAAAATGCTGCAGTTTGTAGTTATCATTCCATGGCCTTGGAGGATTAAAGTATGTGAGCACAGCTATTTCCCAGTTTGAATATTTTCGTATTCACTACACGGCTGTCTTGGCCTTGTTCATTTGGGCTGCATCCTCTTCCTGCTGCAGCTCCTTTCCCAGGTTCCTCGGCAAGTGGCAGGGTCATTTTCCCCCCTCCCTTTTTACCGGTGTCCTGTGAATTCACTTTACACAAGAAAACTGCTGATAGGAGCAAAAATCTTGAGGCTGCCGGAAAATGGCAGCAGCAGAAATGCAAGTACCAGCAACTACCATCTTTAAAATGAGAAACTAATTGCTATTTTCTAATGGTTCCTTAAGGACTCCTAGGCCTCACCTTCACATAAATTCCAGAGGCTATGATATTTCCAAATGATAGCCCTAATTGAAGCACGCAGGTCTTTTGCTGACATGCAGATTCAAAGGATTTGACTGGGGTGAGGTACATATGCTAATACGCACTCATAATTCACACTTTGGAATTGTTGTGCACAGCATCGGCTAAGCTGTGCAATTATGCATGTCATTTGGACAAACAGGTTGTTTGTCTGGAGGCTTATTATCATAAAAAAAAATCAAGAGTACAGTGTGCTGACACGGGGCTATCAGTACCCTATGCAGTGATCCTAAATGCCTAGCTTCCTGAGTATTAGCATTAGCTCCAAAATGCCAAATCCCCTTCTTTATTGAGCTACTTTGCCACTCCATCTCGCTCCTCTCCGGCGGTGGGATAATAGAGGCTTCATTAAGCAAGCAGCTTGCTGAGCTTCTTCTGTTTCCTGCCTCACCACTGCTTATATGGGTCATGTTATATTTTTCCAAGGGGGAGCAGGGTGTGATGCAGCCATCCACGTGTGGGTCCTGGCGAGCAGCCGAGCGCACATTCTCATGCATTTTCTCCTTAAATGGGCAAATTATGAAAACTTTGAGATGGAAATGATACATTTTGGACTTGGGAAGCAACGCTGGTTATGAATGATTTAAAGAAATGAGAGGCACATGCAGTTTCTACAACTCTACCCAAGTAAGAGAAATATTCTATTTTTCTCCCTCGACCTTGCAGTCAGTCTAAATCAGAGTGTACAACCGAAGCCCAGAGCGGCTGCACATGATCCTTAAAAAAAAAATCTGTGCTCTCTTAAATGTCACAGTTTTTACCATCCACTCAGTGCTCAATACATACATGAATTTAACCTGATGACTATCCAACCAAATGCACACAGTAAGTCAAAAGACACGGGCGTGTGTCCTCTTACGCTGCTTCATGTCAGCGGTATCACTTAAAGTCAGTGTCACAACGGTTACAGTGTGATATACCTTTTTTTGGTGTGTGTGTGTGATATCACGCTATGTAATTTTAGCCAATCAGACTGAACAACATGGAACACCACAATGTGAAAGTTAGATGAAAAATGACGTCCGGTTCACAACAGCAAAATGTAAAGATATTATTTGACCTTTTTTTTTATGTCTTGGTGATGGTGAATGAAATGGCCAGGATGATAGAGAGTATATCTGTGGTGTATACATTGTATGTGTCATCTTCACAGCATTTCTTAGAAAAGTGTTTGGAGCTCTGCCGAAACTGTTGCGTCTGACTGTTCCCTATAAAATGTGGTTTGATTTGATTTGATAAGAGAACACGGTTACATACAGTAGATCATAGTTCTCTCCCCCTCTTTCTCTCTTTCTGACGACCTAGATTTCACAAAGCCGCAATGAGTCCGCTGCAGTCCCGTCCTCCTCACTGAGAGCAGTCGCAGGCACACGTTGTATACTCTAGTATGATTTATTTATCACATACTTAATTGATGGACTGTATCACCATCAGGAGTTACAGTACACACACAGGGAGTTTGGTCAAAGGACTCTGTTCTCTCTGTCAGGTCTCTGCATTTTTTAAATTCTCTTGTAGAGCATCATTATCTGTTAGAATAGACCAAATAGACGCAAATAGAAAGAACATACATTTTTATACCTAGTAGGCAATAGTCTGTCTTTATGTTTGTCGTGCCTTTTTTCTAATAGCTTATTTGGGGTGCAAAACAGTATTTGGGAAACTCTGGATAGGACTCAACAGCATCTATAGGCTATCAAGTTGCGCAGCGGTCTAAGGCACTGCATCTCAGTGCTTGAGGTGTCACAACAGACACCCTGGTTCAAATCCAGGCTGTATCACATCCGCCTGTGATTAGTCCCAAAGGGCGGCACACAATTAGCCCAGCGTCGTCACGGGTTTGGCCTAGGTAGGCCGTCGTTGTAAATAAGAATTTGTTCTTAAATGACTTGCCTGGTTAAATAAAATCAATCTAAGTTTACATTTGGCAATATTTTACTTTGCCTCTATGTGTGACAAAGCGATGACAAAGGTGTCTGAAATGTCTCCAAGGCTCTGGTGAACTCAGCACCATTAAGTTTAATGCACCCATGGCTAGGTGCTCAAATTCAGACCTAGTATTCATCTCCAAAGTTAATTAATCAGCATTTTGAACAATTAGGTCAAAGTGTCCAGAGCTTTGGGCTTAACAGTTCAATCCAGCCTTGTAAGGGAATAATGTTGATTATTGCATGCTTTTGCTTGGCCACTCATACCATGCCTGAGGCCAATGCATACGACAGCACTTACAGCTGAATGTGTCACATAGGGCTTGTGAAGAAGGAACCAATCAAAATGTATTTGAGATTCTTCAATGTAGCCTCCCTTTGCCTTGATGACAGCTTTGCACACGCTTGGCATTCACTCAACCATGAAAATGAGGTAGTCACCTGGACTGCATTTCAATTAACAGGTTTTGCCTTGTTAAAGGTTTATTTGTGGATTTTGTTATTGCTATCTTCTTAATGCATTTGAGCATTCTTAATGCAGTTGTGTTGTGACAAGGTAGGGGTGGCATACAGAAGATAGCCATATTTGGTAAAAGACCATGTCCATAATATGGCAAGAACAGCTCAAATAAGCAAAGAGAAATGACAGTCCATCATTATTTGAAGACATGAAGGTCAATGCGGAAAATGTAAAAAACTTTCAAGCGCTGATGAAGAAACTGGCTCTCATGAGGACCGCCACAGGAGAGGAAGACCCAGAGTTATATCTCACTATATTGTATCACTCCAATATATTGGTATCACGCAATGGCGGAGTTATACATCCGAGGTGCGGATTTACAGATTTACTCTTGTGTACACCTGTGTCACAGCTGGGGTCCGCCCCTATATATAGACCCCATGGCCGCGACACACGTTCTCTTTCATTTTCTCACCAGAGGTCTGTATGTTTTGAGGTACAAACTTTCTGATGTTCACTTGGTAAGTCACTGGTAAGTGTAATATCTTCCATGGAAGTATACTCGCTGGCTGTTTGCAGCATGGAGCAGCTGCCCACATGGCCAGCCCCTCCTCTTGAGTGCTCCACTCGCTGCGTGCGATTGATCTGTATCTTCCGCCTGTGGTTTGTCGTACTCGTGTTTCGTTAGCGTTACACTACGTTTGCGTTACACTACGACTCCGTGTGCATCCATTAGTATGGTGGCTCTTGCTGCCACAAACTGTTATTTACCTTACACAACTTGTCGACTGGCTTGTTCTGTGTGTGTGTTGTGAATAGCTTTAACATGCTGTTCCCTGCGCCATAGACGGGTTCTCTGTTAAAACCTCTTAAGGTATAGGGGGCAGCTTTTTCACTTTTGGATAAATAGTGGGCCCAATTTCAACTTCCTGCTACTCATGCCAGGAATATAAGATATGCATATTATTAGTAGGTGTGGATAGAAAACACAGTGAAGTTTCTAAAACTGTTTGAATCATGTCTGTGAGTACGTAGCAGGCAAAACCTTGAGGACTAACTGTTCAGAATTATTATAATTTTTTGCCTCTGACAGTTCCCTGAGTTGTCTTTGCCAAGGGATATTTCATAGAAACCTGTTTTCAGTTCCAACCGCTTCGATTGGATGTCACCAGTCTTTGGAATGTGGTTGAGGTTATTCATTTGTGCAACGAAGAAGAAGCACATCCTGGAACAACGTTACACTATTGAGAGTTGCACAAATGAGAGTTGAGAGTTGCTGTAATTGAACACAGATAGCCCCGTCTACAATTTGATCGATTATTAACATTTAAAAATAACTAAAGTTGTATTACAAAAGTAATGTGAAATATTTTGGCAAAGTTCATAGGCAACTTTTGAAATGTTTTGTAGTGACGTTGCGTTTATTGACAGCTGTTATTTTCTGGATCAAACGAGTCAAATAAATGGATATTTGGATATATATGGATGGAATTAATCGAACAAAAGGACCAATTGTGATGTTTATGGTACATTTTGGAGTGCCAACAAAAGAAGCTCGTCAAAGGTAATGCATGATTTATATTTTATCTCAGCGTTTTGTGTAGCGCCTGCAGGGTTGAAATATGCTGCTCCCTTTGTTGACATTGTGCTATCATCAGATAATAGCTTCTTATGCTTTCGCCGAAAAGCTTTTTAAAATCTGCCATGTTGGCTGGATTCACAACGAGTGTAGCTTTAACTGAGTATCTTACATGTGTGATTTAATGAATGTTTGATTTTTATATAATTATTTGAATTTGCCGCTCTGCATTTTCCCTGTTTTTTTCCCCAAGTGGGACGCAAGCATCCCCTATACCATAAGAAGTTATTAATTTTTTATTTATTTTTTTCTGGTTCTTTCCCCTGCAGAGTGTAAGTGTATCGGGGTGGGCTTTCCACTACGTTGAGACATTAACTTTGGAGTTCCTTGCCGGAGTTACTCCATCATATGGTTCTGTTTTTACTGCTTGGATATTAAACCAGTAGGTAATATTGCAGTTGGCGAAAAACTAAAAAACAAGTCAATCAAATCCATTACAGGGTTGCTGTTTTTTTTGTCTGCCTGCTTTTCCCACACGTGTCTTCGCCATTTTTTGCAGAGGTAATTTATCCCTCTCCGGGTTCCTATTCCTCCAAGCGGGTCACAACATAAGCTCTCCTGGGGCGTCGGACCCCTGCTCCGTGGCCTTGTTGGCTGAGCTTATGGCTTCCCTTTGTAACAGGTATGATGGTGACGACATCTTCATACCTCGTATGCACTGCCTGGGTCTGAGCCACGCGCAGAGGGTGGTGGAGCATCCTACTGGAAAGCTGCATGCCCTGCGTCAGGAGGTTGATAGCTTCGATGGTGACGACAGCTGTTCCCTGTTGACCAGTGATAGGCTGTTCCTGGGGGACGATGCTGGCACTGTTCACCAGCGTGAGCGAGGCTACCAGGCTGACAGTCCATCAGAAGCCGGCAGCGGGGTTTCATCACACCCCAGCCTACTCACTCGGGTAGCCACTGCACTGGACATCAAACTGGTGGATAGTGATGACTCTCCATCTGTCCTCATCTCTGCTGAGTTCCTCGAGGTTCCGGGAGTAACCAACCATGGATACCATGATAGCTGCCATGGTCCTCCCGGACCCCCTAGAGTCCTTGATGTGGACTTGAAAGCCACATATGGGTCCCTCTGCTCTCTTGGCCGCCTTATCAACGTGGCCATGCTGCTGCAGGCCTACCTGCAGACTCTGTTGCCCCTGCTGCAGGAGGGCAAAGAGGAGCTCCTCCGGGAAGCGGTTGAGGTGTCTCGCCTCCTTACTCTGTTCCAGAGGGATATGGCCACGGACGGGCCATGGCGCAGGTGGTTACCTCCCAGCGCCATCTCTGGCTGGCCCAATCCCGTCTGCTCTCCAGAGCACATTTGCCACTCTCCTCATCACCCTAGGGTTGAAGTACTGCCCAGGGTTTGATGGCGGTCGTAGGGACCGGGAGACACTGATAACACCTACTCAGTCGCCAACCACCTGCACCAGAACGACGGTGGGGTCCCTCTCCACCCCATCGCCTCATGCTGAGGGACAACAGCGGGGAGGGGCACAGTGTGCAATGGAGCAGCAACCTGTCATCCATCACCGCCATATGGACGGTGAGCGCCTGGGGGACCAAGGCGCTCAGGGCGCCAGAGGAGAGGCGGGCCCCAACAGGACCCCTGACGCCATCTTCCCCGGCCTCGGCAGCTTCTCCTGGTCTCAAAGGGCAAGGTGGGAGGAGGGTGTGGAGTGGCCCTGGGTGTTCACAATGCTCTCGAGGGGTACCGACTCCAATTCCGGTGCCGGCCCCCGTCCTTCATGGGCCTTCGTGTCACCACGGTGGCCGACCCCCCTGAAGAAAACCCTACAGCTGGAGATCTCCTCACTCCTGGACAAGAGACATCAGAACGGCTAGATGGGTCCTACTCCACTTATTTTGTGGTACATTTGCTAGGTACTATCGGGTAAATGTGGCACATCCCTCTGCATTTGGTTCAGCGGTCCTGGGCATTACCTCCCTTTCTCCTTCCACTTTGATGGCCCCTTTTCTCCCATTTTCACCTGAAATGACTTGCAAGGATATGCATACTAACTACCACGGCCTGACGGTGACATCTACCTGAAAACGTACATAGTCAACCCCTCCGGATATTTCATCTGCAGCCCTTGGCTTCATCTGGTCCATTCTCATTTCCCCAATGAATCCTCATTCTCATATTCACTCCATTTCCTCAATAAATATTCTAAACCCATTTCATGTCCGGTCCTTAAACTTGTGAATAGAAATAGGGAATTAAAAGTGCATGAGTGCCAATATATTTTGCTGCAACTGTACATTGAAGTGCTTCCAGAGAGCCAGTCTGGCTGAAGTCTATATAGGCTTCTCAGCTCCGCCACAATGACTTTATAGAGATACAGTGAAAATATGACATCCTTTGTGACTTATTCATTCTTCAAATAAACAACATGCCTGCTCTCTTATTCAGTGATGATATTGGAAAACCACTTTTTGGTGATGTTTAATTACAAAAAAATATGCTTTTTTTGGTATGGATATAGGCCTGTATGGTATGGACATAGGCCTGTCAGATAAAGGACATCATCATCCATGGCATCCGTGAAGACCCGTCACTCAGGGCAGAGCCTGAGGCCCACCTGTTTCGCTGAAAAAATGTGTATATACAGTACCAGTCAAACGTTGGACACACCTACTCATTCCAGGGTTTTTCTTTATTTTGACTATTTTCTACATTGTAGAATAATAGTGAAGACATCAAAACTATGAAATAACACATCATGTAGTAACCAAAAAAGTATTAAACAAATCAAAATATATTTGAGATTTGAGATTCTTCAAAGTAGCCACCCTTTGCCTTCATGACAGCTTTGCACACACTTGGCATTCTCTCAAGCAGCTTTACCTGGAATACTTTTCCAACAGACTTGAAGGAGTTCCCACACTTGTTGGCTGCTTTTCTTTCACTCTGTAGTCCAACTCATCCCAAACCATCTCAATTTGGTTGAGGTCGGGTGATTGTGGAAGCCAGGTCATCTGAATTCCAAGTCGAGAACTCTGGCCTCTTTCTAGAGCTCTAACCTGAAGGTCACTGATGTCATGATTCAACCTTGTTTGTCTCCATGTTCCCAGATGTCGTGAAAGCATCATAAATCCAGAGAATGCCAGACTTAGATGAAAGTTTGATGACAAAATTTCCCCAAAAGGACCGCCGCGCAACTTCCTGTTCAAATGAGCACAGCACAACAAGTTGAGGCCAAAAATGTCTTGTATGCTGCTGCATACATTATGTAATATGCCAGGGAGATACTGTAGGTCACTAGCTAAGAAAGTAATACAAAGTGTATGTTGTGTTGTAAGATGTTAGTATCGCATGTGCCTCACCCTAAACATTTGGTCTCTTTCCCTTTCATAACTTAGCCTACTGTTCTGACTTGGTGGTGCACATGTAGCCTATAGCATGTTTTAGAGAAATTAAATTGTAAGAGCCCTCTCTAATTATCCTAAGTTTCTGACTTGGTGTACAGGGAGAATACTGTAAGAACTGCCCATGTCCTGAATTCTATCGCTGTACATTTCAAAAGTGCTGAAGAAATAGTTACATTGACTAGGTCCATCCTAGCTTGCGGACACTGTTGTCTTGCTCCAAGACAAGCTAAATAACTTATTTGCAAGCTTTGGGGATAAGACTGTGGGCCCTTGTTCTCAGTGGCCGACGTAAGACATTTAAGCGTGTTAACCCTCACAAGGCTGCCGGCCCTGACCTCAGGGCATGCACAGACCAGATGGCTGGAGTGTTTACGGATATAAATCCCTCCCTATCCCAGTCTACTATCCCCGCTTGCTTCAAGATGTCCACCATTGTTCCTGTACCCAAGAAGGCAAAGGTAACTGAACTAAATGACAATCGCCCTTAGCACTCACTCATGTCATCATGTGCTTTGAGATGCTATCATATCACCTCCAACTTACCTGACAACGTAGACCCACTTCAATTTGCTTAATGCCTCAATAGATCCACAGACGGCAATCGCCATCGCATTGCACACTGCCCTATCCCATCTGGACAAGAGGAATACCTGAGTCAGAACGCTGTTCATTGGCTATACAGTGCCTTGCGAAAGTATTCGGCCCCCTTGAACTTTGCGACCTTTTGCCACATTTCAGGCTTCAAACATAAAGATATAAAACTGTATTTTTTTGTGAAGAATCAACAACAAGTGGGACACAATCATGAAGTGGAACGACATTTATTGGATATTTCAAACTTTTTTAACAAATCAAAAACTGAAAAATTAGGCGTGCAAAATTATTCAGCCCCCTTAAGTTAATACTTTGTAGCGCCACCTTTTGCTGCGATTACAGCTGTAAGTCGCTTGGGGTATGTCTCTATCAGTTTTGCACATCGAGAGACTGAAATTTTTTCCCATTCCTCCTTGCAAAACAGCTCGAGCTCAGTGAGGTTGGATGGAGAGCATTTGTGAACAGCAGTTTTCAGTTCTTTCCACAGATTCTCGATTGGATTCAGGTCTGGACTTTGACTTGGCCATTCTAACACCTGGATATGTTTATTTTTGAACCATTCCATTGTAGATTTTGCTTTATGTTTTGGATCAATGTCTTGTTGGAAGACAAATCTCCGTCCCAGTCTCAGGTCTTTTGCAGACTCCATCAGGTTTTCTTCCAGAATGGTCCTGTATTTGGCTCCATCCATCTTCCCATCAATTTTAACCATCTTCCCTGTCCCTGCTGAAGAAAAGCAGGCCCAAACCATGATGCTGCCACCACCATGTTTGACAATGGGGATGGTGTGTTCAGCTGTGTTGCTTTTACGCCAAACATAACATTTTGCATTGTTGCCAAAAAGTTCAATTTTGGTTTCATCTGACCAGAGCACCTTCTTCCACATGTTTGGTGTATCTCCCAGGTGGCTTGTGGCAAACTTTAAACGACACTTTTTATGGATATCTTTAAGAAATGGCTTTCTTCTTGCCACTCTTCCATAAAGGCCAGATTTGTGCAATATACGACTGATTGTTGTCCTATGGACAGAGTCTCCCACCTCAGCTGTAGATCTCTGCAGTTCATCCAGAGTGATCATGGGCCTCTTGGCTGCATATCTGATCAGTCTTCTCCTTGTATGAGCTGAAAGTTTAGAGGGACAGCCAGGTCTTGGTAGATTTGCAGTGGTCTGATACTCCTTCCATTTCAATATTATCGCTTGCACAGTGCTCCTTGGGATGTTTAAAGCTTGGGAAATCTTTTTCTATCCAAATCCGGCTTTAAACTTCTTCACAACAGTATCTCGGACCTGCCTGGTGTGTTCCTTGTTCTTCATGATGCTCTCTGCGCTTTTAACGGACCTCTGAGACTATCACAGTGCAGGTGCATTTATACGGAGACTTGATTACACACAGGTGGATTGTATTTATCATCATTAGTCATTTATGTCAACATTGGATCATTCAGAGATCCTCACTGAACTTCTGGAGAGAGTTTGCTGCACTGAAAGTAAAGGGGCTGAATAATTTTGCACGCCCAATTTTTCAGTTTTTGATTTGTTACATTTTTTTGAAATATCCAATAAATGTCGTTCCACTTCATGATTGTGTCCCACTTGTTGTTGATTCTTCACAAAAAAATACAGTTTTATATCTTTATGTTTGAAGCCTGAAATGTGGCAAAAGGTCGCAAAGTTCAAGGGGGCCAAATACTTTCGCAAGGCACTGTAGCTCAGCATTCAACACCATAGTACCCTCCAAGCTCATCATTAAGCTCAAGGCCCTGGGTCTGAACCCCGCCCTGTGCAACTGGGTCCTGGACCTCCTGACGGGCCGTCCCCAGGTGGTGAAGGTAGGAAACAACACCTCCACTTCGCTGATCCTCAACACAGAGGCCACACAAGGGTGCGTGCTCAGCCCCCTCCTGTGCTCCCTGTTCACCCATGACTGCATGGCCACGCACTCCTTCAACTCAATCACCAAGATTGCAGTAGTAGGCCTGATTACCAACAATGACAAGACAGCCTACAGGGAGGAGGTGAGGGCCCTGGCAGAGTGGGGTCAGGAAAATAACCTCTCTCAACGTCAACAAAACAAAGGAGCTGAACATGGACTTCAGGATACAGCAGAGGGTGCAGCCTCCTATCCACATTGACGGGACCACAGTGGAAAAGGTGGAAAGCTTCAAGTTCCTCGGCGTACACATTACTGACAATCTGAAATGGGCCACCCACACAGTCAGAGTGGTGTAAGTGCAACGTCGCCTCTTCAACCTCAGAAGGCTGGAGAAATTCGGCTTGGCCTCTAAGACCCTCAGAAACATTTACAGATGCACAACTGACAGCATCCTGTTGGGCTGTATCATCGCCTGGTACGGCAACTGCACCGCCAGCAACCGCAGGTCTCTCCAGTGGGTGGTACGGTCTGCCCCACGCATCACCGGGGGCACACTGCCTGCCCTCCGTGACACATACAGCACCCGATGTCACAGGAAGGCCAAAAAGTTCATGAAGGACATCAACCACCCGAGCCACATCCTGTTCACCTGGCTATCATCCAGAAGGCGAGGTCAGTACAGGTGCATCAAAGCTGGGACAAAGAGACTGGAAAACAGCTTCTATCTCAAGGCCATCAGACTGTTAAACAGCCGTCACTAGGCAGATACCACTCGGCTACTCTACCCTGCACCTTAGAGACTGCTGCCCTATATACATAGACATGGAATCATTGGTCACTTTAATAATGTGTACATACTGCTTTTCCCAACTCAAATGTATTAACTGTATTCTATTCTACTGAATTTAGTCAATGCCACTCTGACATTGCTCATCCTAATATTTATATATTGTTTAATTCCATTCTGTTACTTTTAGATTTGTGTATTGTTAGATACTACTGCACCGTTGGAGCTAGGAACACAAGCATTTCACGACACCCGCAATTACATCTGCTAAATATGTGTCTGTGACCAATACAATTTGATTTGATTCATGTCTTAATTGAAATTACGGATTGCCTCTTATCAGCTCGTCGTCCCCTTATGCAATAGTTTGTACATCTCAATTGACAGTAGAAACTACATTTGTAGTGTCAGCCATGTCAGCAATGTTTTATTTAAAGACAGTAAATGAGGCTGAATGAACTGTTTCACTGCCAGACAAGGCTCCGCTGATTTCCAGGTGTAGCGGTGGTAAGGATTCACTCCATGGTGCTAAAATGACACCTCTGGTGTTGGGACAGCTTTATGTAGGCCCTAACAGTTTTATGGGCACCGTTTGTCACTGTTATAGTGCAATTTAATGCATTGTTAAGTGTTGTGTTGTGTTATGTTGTGGCTTTGCTGGCATGCATCTACATGCTAAAATGCTGCTCATAATCATCAGAACACACCTTTACAGCTTTTCAAATGACTTCACAAGCTGTCACATAAAGGTTAATGACTCAGACTGTCAGAATATCTCTTTCCTGTAGTCTGAGGGAGGAGTCTTGCTAGGGTATTGAAGGAAACAGGAAATGTGCAGTTGAGAAAACTGATCCACTAAAAGCTCCTGCCCCAGCAAACCCTAGGCGAAAAATTCCTCTCAGAAGTGCAAAATGAGTGAGGCATCAGCGGGGGAGAGCTTCTGTGGCTGAAAGCAGGGTGCCTGACCAACCATATCATACCAGCGGGATTACTCGGAGTGGGTTCCCTGGGGGGAACAGAAAGTATGTCTGCTGCCACAGAGGAGGCAATGCTATGCCTGCACAGGCACATGTGATACAGGTTTGTCGACATCTGATGTTTTCACACAAACACCGCTTGGGTAAATCCTGTCATGTGTCTGCAGTCGCAGCCAAAGCCGTCATTACATGAGTCTGCAGGTGTCCTCTAAAGCCTCTGTCTTCTAGGCCACAGAAAAGATCAGCGGAGACAGGTGACCAACAGTGACCAAAGCTAACAAGCTAACAAAGAAAATAAAACCAGAAGTGACAATAAAGAGTGCACAGCTTTACTGTCAAAGGACACAACGGATACTGGGGATGTATACTAATGACAGTATATTTTAAAGCTGAATTGTGTAATTGCGATGTACATATCTGCAGTACAGTATGTGAAGTGAAGAAACAGAGGCATTTTAGAGCCCATTTTCAAAAGAAGTTGGATTTCACTACTTTTCAATTAACATTTCAATAACTTAAACTTCTACATCCCCTCCAGCATGAGACTTACACTGGAAACGTTAACAAAAACAATTATCTTATATCAGCCTTTCTGTATTAGCCAAATGGGATTAAACTCAGTCATATACAGTATCAAGAGAAGATAATCTTACTTTAAAAATAATTTCAAAATTCTAGGTTGAGGATTTGAACCCTTTTTATAAGCGATTACAAATTGCTGCCAACCGGAGTTGGGGGCAGATTGACAGACCGTGTGCTCAATGTTATCTCTATATTCAATAAAACACTGGCACAATGGTAGAAAATCATTTCAAATGGCAGAACATTGTTTGGTTGCAAATTGGATATTCTATTTACAACCATTTTATATGGTTGCAGTGTTATGATAGTTGGATGACAAGTCCCAGCTGGTTGGCGTCTACTGTGACAAAATGGGAACACTGGATAATATGCTAATCAGCCCTCATGGCTACAATACCAAATAACATAGCTTCCACTAATCAAATAAAATCAAATGTAATTAGTCACAAGCGCCGAATACACTGACATTCTTACTTAGGAGCCCCTAACCAACAATGCAGTTTAAAATAAAATATGGATAAGAATAAGAGATAAAAGTAACAAGTAATTAAAGAGCAGCAGTAAAATAACAATAGCGAGACTATATACAGGGCGGGGTACCGATACATAGCAAATGTGGTGGGGTACCGGTTAGTGTGGTAGTATGTACATGTAGGTAAAGTTATTAAAGTGACTATGCATGATAACAGAGAGTAGCAGCAGTGTAACGGGGGGGGGGGGGGGGGGGGGCAGTGCAAATAGTCTGGGTAGCCATTTGATTAGATGTTCAGGAGTCTTATGGCTTGGGGATAGAAGCTGTTTAGAAGCCTCTTGTGGACGTGACTTGGCGCTCTGGTACCGCTTGCCATTCAGTAGCAGAGAGCACAGTCTATGAATAGGGAGGCTGGAGTCCTTGACAATTTTTCAGGCCTTCCTCTGACACCGCCTGGTATAGAGGTCCTGGATGGCAGAAAGCTTGGCCCCAGTGATGAACTGGGCCATTCGCACTACCCTCTGTAGTGCCTTGAGGTCGGAGGCTGAGCAGTTGCCATACCAGGCAGTGATGCAACCAGTCAGGATGCTCTCAATGGTTCAGCTGTAGAACCTTTTGAGGATCTGAGGACCCATGCCAAATCTTTTCAGTCTCCTGAGGGGGAAATAGGTTTTGTCGTGCCCGATTCACGACTGTCTTGGTGTGCTTGGACCATGTTAGTTTGTTGGTGATGTGGACACCAAGGAACTTGAAGCTCTCAACTTGCTCCACTGCAGCCCCTTCGAGGAGACTAGGGGCGTGCTCGGTCCTCTTTTTCTTGTAGTCCACAATCATCTCCTTTGTCTTGGTCACGTTGAGGGAGAGGTTCTTGTCCTGGCACCACACGGCCAGGTCTCCGACCTCCTTATAGGTTGTCTCGTTGTCTCGTTGCATTTTCTTCATCTGACCACTTTATTGATCTAGTCACTGGTGCTTCCTGCTTTAGTTTTTGTTGTAATCCGGAATCAGGAGGATAGAATTATGGTCTGATTTGCCAAATGGAGGGTGAGGCAGAGCTAATATGTGTCTCTTTGTGTGGAGTATATGTTGTCCAGTGTTTTGTTTCCTCTGGTTGCACATGTAATTAACATGCTGATAGAAATTTGGTAAAACGGATTTAAGTTTCCCAGCATTAAAGTCCCCAGCAACTATGAGCGCTGCCTCTGGGTGAGTGTTTTCTTGTTTGCTTACGGTGGAATACTGTTCATTCAATGCTGTCTTAGTGCCAGCCTCTGACTGTGGTGGTATGTAAACAGCTACAAATAATAGATGAAAACTCTCTAGGTAGATATCGTGGTCTACAGCTTATCATTAGATATTCTACCACAGGCGAGCAATAGCTCGAGACTTCCTTAGATGCCGTGCACCAGCTGTTATTTACAAAAATACATAGTCCGCCGCCACTTGTCTTACCGGACGCTGCTGTTTTATCCTGCCGGTACAGCGTATAACCAGCCAGCTGCATATTGATAATGTTGTCGTTCAGCCACGACTCCATGAAGCATGAGATGCTACAGCGTTTAATGTCCCGTTGGTAGTTTAATCGTCTGCGTAGCTCTTCGACTTTTTTCTCCAAAGATTGCACGTTTGCTAGCAGAATGGACAGAAGCGGTGGTTTATTCGATCGCCTACAAATTCTCAGAAGGTCAGCCCGCCCTTTTGCCCCTCTTTCTCCGCCTCCTCTTCACGTAGATCACGGGGATCAGGTCCTGTTCCTGAGAAAGCAGTATATCCTTCGCGTCGGGCTCTTCAGAGTCGTGAAAGAAAAAAAACGGATTCTGCTAGTCAGTGGTGAGTAATCGCAGTCCTGATGTCTAGAAGAGAGGGTAGAGGCAACATTATGTACAAAATAAGTCAAAGAAATAAGTTACAAACAATGCAAATAAACAAACCAAAAAATACAATGAGTTGGGGGCATGTAAAACGACTGCTTTCTTCTCCAGCGCCATTTTACATGCATGTATTATTATTCCCCTTGTCAGTATGACCACAAACTGCTGCCACAGCACTCAATTTGAATTAGCTGACCTTATTGGGTTGTAGTGCTTTCATGAAGTGATTGAACTAAATACTATGAAAACTAAAAACCTGCAGTGAATAATACACGCAGAGAGCAGTTTAGAGTTATTTTCGGTGACACTATGCAAAGTCTGTGCATAATTGCTTCACATATGGCCCAATTCGGACACCTTTTCCGCATAGTGTATTTAGAGGGTATTCAGACCCCTTGAATTTTTTCCACATTTTGTTACGTTAGTCTTATTCTAAAATTGATTCAATTGTTTTGTTTCCTCATCAGTTTACAAACGGAACCCCATAATGACATGGCAAAAATAGGTTTTTAGAAAAAAAAAGTATTCAGACCCTTTACGCAGTACTTTGTTGAAACACCTTTGGCAGAAATTACATCCTCAAGTCTTCTTGGGTATGACACTACAAGCTTGCAGACCTGTATTTGGGGAATTTCTCCCATTATTCTCTGCAGATCTTCTCAAGCTCTGTCAGGTTGGATGGGGAGCATCGCTGCCCAGCTATTTTCATGTCTCTCCAGAGATGTTCGAACAGGTTCAAGTCTGGGCTACTCAAGGACATTCAGAGACTTGTCCCGAAGACACTCCTGCATTGTCTTGGCTGTTTGCTTAGGGGTGATCAAGGATCTCTCTGTACTTTGCTCCGTTCATCTTTCCCTCAATCCTGAGTAGTCTCCAAGTCCCTGTCGCTGAAAAACATCCCCACAGCATGAGGCTATTACCACAATGCTTCACCTTAAGGATGCCTTCTACTGAGGAGTGGCTTCCGTCTGGCCACTCTAACATAAAGGCCTGGTTGGTGCAGTGCTGCAGATATGGTTGTCCTTCTGGAAGGTTCTGTCAGAGTGACCATTAGGTTCTTGGTCACATCCCTGACCAAAGCCCTTCTACCCCGGTTTCTCAGTTTGGCTGGGCGACCAGCTCTAGGGAGAGTCTTGGTGGTTCCAAACCTTTTCAATTTAAGAATGATGGAGGCCACTGTGTTCTTTGGGACATTCAATGATGCAAATATGTTTTCATAACCTTCCCCAGATCTGTACATCGACAAAATTCTGTCTCGGAGCTCCAAGGACAGTTTCTTCGACCTCATGGCTTTGTTTTTGCTCTGACATGCACTGTCAACTGTGGGACCTTATATAGACAGGTGTGTGCCTTTCCAAATCATGTCCAGTCAATTGAATTTACCACAGGTGGACTCCAATCAAGTTGTAGAAATTATGATCAAGTTGAACAGGAGCTAAATTTTGAGTATCGTAGTAAAGGGTCTGAATACTTATATAAAAAAGGTATTTCAGTTTTTATTGTGTGTAGATTGACGAGGGGAAAAATTATTGAATCAATTTCAGAATAAGCCTGTGATGCAACAAAATGTGGAAAAAGTCAAGGTGTCTGAATACTGGTCTCAGACGATCCCGCAGGTGAAGAAACCGGAGGTGGAGGTCCTGGGCTGGCGTGGTTACACGTGGTCTGTGGTTGTGAGGCCGGTTGGACGTACTGCCAAATTCACTAAAACGACATTGGAGGTGGCTTATGGTAGAGAATTGAACATTAAATTATCTGGCAACAGCACTGTTTGACATTCTTACAATCAGCATGCCAAATGCACGTTCTCTCAAAACTTGAGACATGTGTGGCATTGTGTTGTTTTACAAAACTGCACATTTTAGAGTGGCCTTTTAATTGTCCACAGCACAAAGTGCACTTGTTTATTTTTGATTTATTTCACCTTTATTTAACCAGGTAGGCTAGTTGAGAACAAGTTCTCATTTGCAACTGCAACCTGGCCAAGATAAAGCAAAGCAGTGCAACACAAACAACACAGAGTTACACATGGAATAAACAAACATAGTCAATAATACAATTGAAAAAGTATATATACAGTGTGTGCAAATGAGGTAGGATAACGGAGGAAAGGCAATAAATAGGCCATAGTTGCAAAATAATTACAATACAGCGATAGATGTGCAGAAGATGAATGTGCAAGTAGAGATACTGGGGTGCAAAGGAGCAAAATAAATAAAATAGATAACAGTATGGGGATGAGGTAGTTGGATGGGCTAATTACAGGTGGGCTATGTACAGGTGCAGAGAATTGAACCCCCATAGAGACTGCCAGAGGTCCGGACAACATGCCCTCCGATGTGACACACTGAACTCTGTCTGAGAAGGTGTTGGTGAACCAGCCGAGGCAGTCATTTGAGAAACCAAGGCTGTTGAGTCTGCCGATAAGAATTTGGTGATTGACAGAGTCGAAAGCCTTGGCCAGGTCGATGAATACAGCTGCACAGCATTGTCTCTTATCGATGACTTGTGTCATGATCATGCTGTTTAATCAGCTTCTTGATATGCCACACCTGTCAGGTGGATGGATTATCTTGGCAAATGAGAAATGCTTACTAATAGGGATGTAAACAAATTTGTGCACCAAATTTGCCAAAAAATACACTTTTTGTGCACAACAAACATTTCTGGAATCTTTTATTTCAGCTCATGAAACATAGAACCAACACTTTACATGTTGTGTTTATATTTTTGTTCAGTACAGGGAATGGTGCACATCCATGCTGCTCTGCACTCTATAGTATGAGACAGACTTCAGTTTGACCTTTTTCTTTCGCCCAAAATCTCCAATAACACTTAGAACATCCAAATGAGTGGATCAACTGGATGAGGTCCTGGTAGGGTGTAAGTGCAGTGGATATTGCAGCTTGTACAATCACTCTGTCATAAATTGTTTCCTTGATTACTCTGAAGGTGTTGCATGATAATACTGCACAGAAAGTCTAACCAGTCAGTCATTTCTTTGAATTATTTTGACAGTCAACTGACTTGTTGATTAGCCAGTCTGTTGTATTGCAGTATTGCTGCTACCGTTGTTGTTGTTGTTGTGGAGGAGAATTAGGCCATGTTTTACAGTTCCCTAACGGCTCCCACTCACTCCCCCTGCCATGTTCATTATTAAGGCTTGGCTGACAAAGGCAACAATACCAGCATTAAACAAAGTTTAGCTTGCTAGAGGTGATGTGGAATGTACAGTACCTCCAAAATGTAGCCTACTAGGCATAAACGCTGCACTATAGAGATGTCTTGATAGGCCACACGTGCTTTCGGAATGGGTTTGCATATGTTCTGTGATGGCTACCGCTCATGGGACTATCTCAGACAACCCTGAGGCTACGGATGACGACAGGAACAAGTACAAGAAGTCCCGCAACGACCTCCGCAGAGTCATCAAACGAGCAAAAGGTGTAATCATATTAGACAGACCTCTGTCTATCACATTAGACAGACTTCGATGCCCGGATTTCAAAGGAAGACCCAGCCGTGATCTGCCCAACGGTGCCTCTCTTCAATACGAACTCCCTGCATTTTATGTATACTTCGACAATAACAACACAGTACTGTGCTTGAGGGCCCCCACTAACCCAGAGGACTGTGGGATCTCATCTCGCTCTCCGAGCCTGACAGGAGTAATTTCTTTAATCAGTTCAACACTCGCAAGGCCGCAAGGCCGGACGATATTCTAGCGTGTGCACTCAGAGCATGCTCAGATCAGCTGGCAAGTATATTCACTGTAATTTTCAACCTATCCTTGTCCCAGTCTGTATGTTTAAAGATGACTACAATCATCCATTTCCAAAAACTCTAAGGCTTCATGACACAATGACTACGGCCCTGTAGCACTCACGTCTGTAATCATGAATTGCTTTGAAAGGCTGGCTATGGCACTAATCAATTCAATCCTCCCAGACACCCTAAACCCACTCCAATTCCATACCGCCCCAACAGATCCATAGAAGACTCCACACTGCCCTCGCCCACTTAGATAAGAGCAATACCTATGTGAGAATGCTGTTCATTGACTACAGCTCAGCGATCAGCACCATTGTTCCCGCCAAGCTTAAGACTGGATCCGGGACTTCCTGACGTACCAACCCCAGGTGGTGAGGTTAGGCAATATCACCTCTGCCATTCTGAATTTCAACACAGGGGCCCCACAGGGTTGTGTGCTTAGTCACCTCATGCACTCCATGTTCACCCACGACTGCGAGGCCACACACACGACTCCAACACCATCAAGTTTGCTGACGACACAACGGTGATAGGCCTGGGCAGGCCGGCTACCCAAGCCATGGAATGTTCTCTCTGCTTCCAACCGGCAAGCAGTACCGGTGCATGAAGTCTGACACAACAGGTTCCTGAACAGCTTCTATCCCAAGCCAAAAGACTGGTAAATAGCTAACAAAATGGCTACATGGACTATTTGAATTGATCCTTATATTTTATTACTATGTTGTACTGTCTCTATGCACACTCACAAGACTCTACACACGCACACACCTGCACACATAACATGCACACACGTTTGTACTGACTCTACACACAAGCACATACACTCACATACAATCTTAATTTACGCCGCTGCTCCTCTGTTTATCATACATCATACATACATCACTTTACCCCTATGCATACAGTATCTACCTCTCACTCCAGTGTCCCTGCCCATTGTATATATGGTATTGGAACTGACCCTGTACATAACTTCTCACTTTCTCCTGTTCTTCTTATTGCACGTTTTTATTTCCCGTGTGTTTTTGTTCAACCTTATGTTCTTTTTAAATCCACATTGACATTGGTTACTGCATTGTTGGGTTTAGACCTCGCAGGAAAGGTATTTCACTGTACTTGGGCACGTGACATTGAAACTTGACGGGCAATGCAGACTCTTTTGCCTTCAGAACGCTTTGCTCTTGGGATTTGACAGAACATCGGTTCTGCTCGCACATACAAGAGCACAGGCGAACTGTCAGGCTCAGTAAACTATCTCATGCAGAGATGCCATAAAAGTTAATTCATCCTCTCCATCTCAGTTCATTCATCCTCTCCACCTCAGTTCTTTAATCCTCTCCATCTCAGTTCATTCATCCTCTCAATCTCCTGTCCACCCCACTGTTTTCTTTCATTCAGCGTGGAATGTAGATTCTGTTTTCACCTCAGTGCAAAACAAACGGACGCTCCCTAAATTGGCTTGGTTAATCATTCAAAGTTTATACGAAGAAGAAGGAAACCTGAATGTTCATGTTCGCAAAGACCGTTTCAAGGTGGTCATGTGTACTGAATTGTTTTTGTATTTACAGGGTAGATTTGTAGGGTGAGCATTACAGTGTAATTAACTGCATTGGGACAGCTATGAACTCATGCCCTGAATTAGTTTACCATATTCAAAGAGAAGAAAATGAGACTGATGCAGACAAACAGTGGTGCATCACAGTAAACTATTTTTACACATTCAGACAATTGTACCCGGTTTCCCTAGTGGTACCAATCAAAAACTACACATTCTAGAAAACTCTAATCCTATATTCTGAATCAAAAGGGGTTACAATCAGGTCAACAAATTGAGAGAAAAAAAATCGGACCGTTGTAGATGTTGTAAAACAGCCTCAGAGAAATAAATACCTTGTCAGCAACCTGGGTTCAAAGATCAAATTAAGTGGGGAAATGTCATATTTTCAGTTGGGAAGCAGGCGTTTTCGCTGTCGAACAAGGCTTTGGGGAAAGGAAAGAGCTGTAAATATCAGATCATAGCTATCGGTACTGTAGATGATCTTCCAACCCCCTGTTGCCTTTGCTGGTAGCTTTCGGTATTAGATGCCTAGCTAGAAGAGGGTAGTGTCGGTTGTATCAGGGTCAACGTCATAGTGCGTTCGCTCACTGCTGCCCTATGCTAAAAACAGACGGCTGGATCAACAGCCTCAGGATGAAGATGTATGCACTGCCTTTTCTGTCAAGACTTCAACTCAACAGCCCTGTTATGCCTCATCCATCCCCTGACAGCAGCCATACTGTACCGCACAGGATCAAGCTTTTCATCAAACTGTGGGTAGACAAAACTAGCATTCATAAAACATTCGTCGACATGGCAGCAGGTGAGCAATTCTCCTTTTCCTCGTGCAACACAAAACATAAATGGAAAACATTAAAACGTGGCGCCAAAAAGAACATGCAGGAGACATCTCCACATATCCAGAACATTGGGCATCACTAATTCCTGGACAGGTTAAGGCGAGCTCTAACCACTGGAAGGAAGCACCGGTTGATGTACCTCTCAGGGGAGGGACAGTCACCTACTCTATCTATTTCCAGATCCCTTTGAATTGTAAATTCTTTAGTGTACAATGCACTATCCATCCTTTCATTCTATACTGCTCCCTGTGTTTGCTGTGGTTCTGTGCAATAAAACAGTGGGTGTGGATGATGCTGGACTTAGCCGTCAAAATGGATTCAATTGCACGAATCATGTCTCACTGTGTATGATTGTTACCCAAAGTGAATAGGGAATATACGTGAGGTGGATAACCCGAGGTGTCTCCAGGGGATGGCTGGAAAATGCCCTGTTGTTATTCCCGCCTGAATTCGGGATACAGAAAACTCTGGGGTTCTTAAGAGATCCTTACTCACTCAAAGCCAAACCCCACTTCTGCTTTAGAGTCTACAAAGCGAGGGGCACAACAACAAAAAAAATCAGTACATTGTACATTTCAAGACTGTACATTTCTAGATCTTGATTCCTCATCCGAGCGAGGCGGACCGTCTGGCAGCACCGCACCAATTCTCCCTGATAAGTGGTCCGGCAGATACGATCAGTACATGAACAAGCCCTACAGCTTGAATTAATCATGAGCTGAAATGTAACCTCCTGTTGGCATCAGAGCTGTGAAAGGAGCTCCACTCTCCCTAGTCAACAAGGTCCCTTGTCAACACCATAGAAAGGAGACCGAACATGGGGTGTGCTTCAAACTGCTCGCTTGCAACACAACTTTTGTTGGAGACCATTTTCACAATAGTGGAAGAAGGAGTCGGTAATGGACGTGGGGCTATTGACAAGGGCCCGGGTTCCCAAAATAATCTTAAGGTTAAGTTCATCGTTAGAACTTAGCCTTAAGATGCTTTTGAGAAACCGGGCCCCGATCAATATTAGCCTCCAGGTCATGCTACATGGACTTTAAGGCACGTTCTGCTGACTACTTCCATCCACTAACCACCATCCCCACTTTGCATTCAAGGCTCACCTTAGAATGCAATCCCTTTACAAGATATTGGTCTTTACCCCATAGTCAATCCATGCTTCCTTAGTATATACAGAATCTCAGCATAAATCACATTCATTACCATACTAATGTCTTTCAGTTTGAAAATATATATTTTTTCATTCATTTGTATTTATGTGCATGAGGCAAGTCTGTACCCAACGATAGTGGTTTGATTTGATTGTATACAGGGTGCAAGAGGACACAATCTAATTATTATTCAAGAAGAATGTTTCTGCCATGTATAGTATTTTTCAAGCTTTTCATTGTCAGATCCCTTATGAAAAGAGTTGGAGTGTACAATGGATATCGGTCACAAACACACGTCGGAGACACAGGCCGCTCTGGGACCATTCATGCTGGGAACATTCTGCAGCTAAGGCCTTGGCAAAACAAACACAGTCAGAAGAAGAGTATTTGTACAGTTTGCTGTTGTATAATAACAGAACCCACCACATGATGTACAGCGTTATAAATACTCCTTGGCAGTAGCCTTGCATCATGGCCCAGTGTTTCCCTTCAACCCACACAGCTTTGTTCAGCCCAAATATCTACCTCTTTCTCTGTGCCTCGGCACAGAAAGCCCTGGCAGGCTGGCAGCTCTCCCTGCTTTCTGTCCCACCTCCCCCTCGTTTTTGGAATGCCGTCCAAGGGGCCTCTATGGACTGGAGGCTCCTAACCTTTTGTCTTCTGTGGATCTGCCACAAATGTCCCTCTCTGAGTTGATCTGTCAGGGCTAGGGTTACAAAAAAAAATCCCACCAAAAATATGTCTCCATTGTCCATTATCACAATCTTTGGGCAACTCAACCACCTGGTAGAGCATATTTTTCGAGAGTTCCTAAAAATTGTCAAACAATAACATATTAGTAATTGAATCATTCTTAAATTATGTTTTAGAGGTCAACAATTTTACCACGTCGTAATTTCCCATTTGATACACAATTAGTACAAACAATGTGTTGGTAAATGAGGTTTGGTTTTGCTCAAGCTCTCTTCCTGGTCTTCAACCATATTTGAATGTGTGTTTAAAAAAAATATGGGAGTCCGGTAATGAAAAACACATGATCATTTTACTAAATGGCATTGGTTGAGGTGATGAAACATGCCAAACAAAATTGTGTTTAATTTCATTTAAAATTTGAAGTCAAAATTACCTCTCCCGCAAGGTTGCCTGTGAAATGGTTATAGTCCTGCTGTAACGATTTTCCTCCTCTTCTGAGGAGGAGTAGGAAAGATCGGACCAATGCGCAGCGTGGTAAGTCTCCATATTTTAATGAAATAACTGAACACTGAACACAAAAGAACAGGAGAAATAAATGAAAACCGAAACCATTCTGTATGGCAAAACACAGACACAGAAAACAACTACCCACACCCCATAGTGGGAAAACAGGCTGCCTAAGTATGGTTCTCAATCAGAGACAACGATCGACAGCTGCCTCTGATTGGGAACCATACCAGGCCAAACACAGAAACACAAAACCTAGAATACACAACATAGAATGCCCACCCCAACTCACGCCCTGACCAAACTAAAACAGAGACATAAAAAAGGAACTAAGGTCAGGACGTGACACCTGCACTGAAAACATAATAATTGTCTCTGTTAAACTCATACTGATAAAGTCACTATATTGCGGTGCTTCAGTCCACCAAATGTTCTTCCTATATAACCATGTAAGGAGTATTGGAGAAAGGAAACTCTGTCTTAAAGAGAGAATAATGATGCAAATGAGGTGCATACATTACCTCAGTGAAAGAGCTTATCTAACATGTTAGATAATGCGAGTGAATGAGCACCATGTATCTAGCCTTCCGGTGAGTTCTGCCATGCATTTCCAAGACTGTAATGAAACAATATATCACCTCCCGCAGCCCACATATCGGGCTTCAGGAAGCGCTTGCTCACACTTCAACTTTCATCTTGAAAACACGGGTGAGAGTATATATAGAGTGCAAATGCTGCTCGTCGTCATATCTACTGTGAAACCAACCTGAGAGGCGGAGGAAAGCTAAAACCAGTCCGCAGAGGGTTCACACACACCGACCAAGAGCATACAGTTGCCTAGAGAAGTGATTGTCAAGCCAATACATTCCTTGGAGAGCAATTCTTTCAACTGTTATAATGAATCATGCTAAGAATATCTGTGGGCCCTCGTCTTTTTAACTTGGTGTTTCTCTGTCATTGCCTTGCTTGCAGATCAGGTGTTAGGTTCAGAGGGTGAGTGGGAATCTTGCAAAAATAATAAAAATAACTAAATGATAAGATATGCTGATAAGGCATGACAGGCAAGCCAAGGTGTTGGTTGACCCTGCAATCTCAAAGGATAAGTAGACCCATGAAGATATTTATCTTGACAGAAAACATATTTTATTAACGAGTTGGCAGCTTTTATTTATACCTTTGCGGTTTGGTTATGGCCCAAAGGGAAAACGTCATGTCCTGTGACGATGAGAGCCAGTAATAACGGGTGCAGGGGGTGAGTCCTTGGTTTATAGCTTACAGTGCAGATCTAAAAACAGCTGCTCTTTAAAGCTCAGTTCCTTGTGTTTGCTGGCCCTTTAAACCACAGCCAAGGAAAGCTAAGTGAAGACCTAGCTTAACAGGCTTTGGAGTACAGAGGCCAATGCAAGCCAGTTGATCTGGTGGAAAAGGGGTTGGGTCGGTGTTTCTATTCTTGTCTCACCTGTGAGCGCTCACCTGCAGACCATTTGTCATAGGTAGAGGGATGGATGATAGTGCCTCCAGCTATACTAGGCTACCACCCACATACATCATGTGAAAAGGTACATAAAAAAACAATAATAAAAAAAACATGAATACGCATGCATTTAAATATGACGATAAGATGCAGAGGCACACACAGACCCACACGCACGCACGCACGCACGGCACACTCACAGCCCTGATTTGTCCAGCACTTTTAGACTTTACCCAAATTCCTAATTGCCATAGTTTTTTTATTGTGGTGATTCAATGACTCTCTTTAAAAACCTTTGTATCCAGAGGGTATGAACAGAAATAAGGTGTGTCGTATTGTCTATTATGTTTAACGCTGTCTGTGCATAATTGGCTTTGACCGCAACACAAACAGCTTCATCACAATTAGCATATAAGCAATAGGAATGAAGGCCAGCTGGGGGGAAAACAAACAAGTAGACACTTTATTTGTCTCGTACGCCATATAACTTTTCAACTGGAGTTTGCTATGAAATAATGTAGTAAGAGGTTCGCAATCGGCCTGGAATCTTTCACTGTGTATTAATTGGCTCGAATCTGCATGGAAGTGAATGCAGATATTTTGCGACTGAGCTGATTCACCAATTGTTTTGCTGTATTTAAAAAAAGTTTGAATTTCTTCTATCAGCCATGAATTGAGCCTCAGTCGCCGCTCAATTAGGGACCTGGATTAAAAAGACAGAGGTTAGCTTAGTCGCACAAATCAGCAGAAGTTCTTCTCTATGGTACATTTTTTGTAGAATTAGAGGATTTGGGTTGCAATTATGCTCTAGATGACAGCGAGTGTTTGTTATTCGGGAGGAGCTCAAGTAATCTTATTTCGACTGAACTGCAGAGAAGCACTTATTAACACACTATTTTCCAATAAAACCTTTATAAAACAGGGGTTTGAACACTGACCTTGACTGTGATGAGAGGTTGTAAACAGCTATCTCAGAGGTCATTGATGGGTTTCACTTTTAGCTGGGGGGGGGGGGTTAATAACAAGAAAATAACTTGCATTGTATGTAACTGACAGATGAGTGGTTGAAGGAAGAGGCTGAGTTGCTAGGGCTCGGAGCTGTCCGCGCTTCTACGCCTGCACTGCTTGCTGTTTGGGGTTTTAGGCTGCGTTTCTGTACAGCACTTTGTGACATCAGCCAATGTAAGAAGGGCTTTATAAATACATTTGATTGATTGATGGTTGCTGCAATAAGGCATAGGGTCACAGGTGGTGCTGAGTGTACAGCAACACTGTGTGGCTGTTCTGTGCGCTGCTGTCTGTGGTCCTGAAATGTCCATTTAAAGGGTAAGTCTCAACCCCAATATCAGTCTTTGCCCAACCCCTTAAAATTTTCATAAAATGCATTCAGGAGAGAAGTTGTGGGTGGCAGCAATTACTCGTAAATATTCATTTTGGGGCCCAACACTTTCTCACTAAAGCATACTTATTAGAATTCACACTCTCTGGTAATAAAATGATGAGCATCGCAAACAAATCTCTGGACAGTTAGCTCTCAGATGAAAGGCACCAAGTTCCTGACATCTGCTGGCACTTGTAGTCTAAGTTCAAGTCCCACATGGGGTGCAAATAAAATCTCACTTTTTGTGTTGGAAGGAAAGTGCAATTATCACCTTGAAAAGTAAGATTTGGGGTTAAAGCCAACCCGCGTTGCAGTGTTTATGCAATAACCCTATAACCAATGGTCTAAATATCTCAAAGATTGGTCTTGGGTACCGTATAAAAACATACTACCAGGTATGCTTTCACTTTCAGAATTAGCCCCCAAATAGTGACAGTAGTTAGTCAAAACTTCAACAACTTGACCTGACCACCATTGTCATCTATTGCTTGTTACAATGGATGTTGTTACAAGTATAAATGTACAATCCTCATAGCCTACATGTTGTTTTCTCCATAAAAGCAGATACTTAGATGTGTATGAAACACTAAGCAAAAACGTTGAAATGCGGAAATGTAGTGTTATTCCTTTAGAATTTTGTGTAACCTCAGAAGTCCAGTCAAGGAAGTACAGTGCCTTGCGAAAGTATTCGGCCCCCTTGAACTTTGCGACCTTTTGCCACATTTCAGGCTTCAAACATAAAGATATAAAACTGTATTTTTTTGTGAAGAATCAACAACAAGTGGGACACAATCATGAAGTGGAACGACATTTATTGGATATTTCAAACTTTTTTAACAAATCAAAAACTGAAAAATTGGGCGTGCAAAATTATTCAGCCCCCTTAAGTTAATACTTTGTAGCGCCACCTTTTGCTGCGATTACAGCTGTAAGTCGCTTGGGGTATGAAAAAAAATACAGTTTTATATCTTTATGTTTGAAGCCTGAAATGTGGCAAAAGGTCACAAAGTTCAAGGGGGCCGAATACTTTCGCAAGGCACTGTAACACGCTGAGTATAATGGCACACTTCACTTACCAGGACCATTGCCACAATCAGTACCAGTCAAAAGTTTGGACATCAATTCCCATGTTATTTAATGTATACAATACTGCAATTTTAGTTATTTCACGTGTACACCATATTGCCTTGTGTAGTGATTCAATTACTGCACTGAGGCCAGTCACTTGAAGTCAGGTTTTTATATATTTGAGGAGCATTGTCTAGCTGTGTACAGGCTACAGTACCAGTCAAATGTTTAGACACACCTACTCATTCAAAGGATTTTCTTTATTGTTCCTATTTTCTACATTGTAGAATATTAGTGAAGACATAAACTATGAAATGACACATATGGAATCATGTAGTAACCAAAAAAGTGTCAAACAAATCAAAATATAATTTATATTTGAGATTCTTCAAAAGTAGCCATCCTTTGCCTTGATGACAGCTTTGAACACTCTTGGCATTCTCTCAACCAGCTTCACCTGGAATACTTTCCCAACAGTCTTGAAGGAGTTCCCACATATGCTGAGCACTTGTTGGCTACTTATCCTTCACTCTGTGGTCAATCTCCTCCCAAAAACTATAAATTGGGTTGACATCAGGTGATTGTGGAGGCCAGGTGCAGCATTCCATCACTCTCTATCTAGGTCAAATAGACCTTACACAGCTTGGAGGTGTCCTGTTGAAAACAAATGGTTGTCCTACTAAGAGCAAACCAGATGGGATGGCTTATTGCTGCAGAAGGCTATGGTAGCCAGGTGCCTTGAATTCTAAATAAATTACAGACAGTGTCACCAGAAAAGCACCATCACACCTCCTCCTCCATGCTTCATGGTGCGAAGCACACAAGCGGAGATCATACGTTCACCTGCTCTGTGTCTCACAAAGACAAGGCGGTTTGAACCAAAAATCTTAAGTTTGGACTCATCAGACCAAAGGACAGATTTCCACCGGCCTAACATCTATTGCTTGTGTTTCTTGGTCCAAGCAAGTCTCTTCTTATTATTGGTGTCCTTTAGTAGTGGTTTCTTTGCAGTAATTTGACTATGAAGGCCTGCTTCACGCAGTCTCCTCTAAACAGCTGATGTGGAGATGTGTCTGTTACTTGAACTCTGTGAAGCATTTATTCAGCCTGCAGTTTCTGAGGCTGGTAAATCTAATGAACTTATCCTCTTGCCCCAGAGGTAACTCTGGGTCTTCCATTCCTGTGGCGGTCCTCATTAGAGCCAGTTTCATCATAGCACTTGATGGTTTTTGCGACTGCACTTGAAGAAACTTTCACAGTTTTTGAAACTTTCCAGATTGACTTACCTTCATGTCTTAAACAATGATGGACTGTCATTTATGTTTGCTTATTTGATCTGTTCTTGCCATAGCCCAATTTGGTAAAAGACCAAGTCCATACTATCTTCTTCAGACCTTGACACAACACAACTGATTGGCTCAAATGCATTAAGAAGGAAAGAAATTCCACAAATTAACAAGGCACACCTGTTAATTGAAATGCATTCCGGGTGACTACCTCATGACGCTGGTTGAGAGAATGTCAAGAGTGTGCAAAGCTGTTATCAAGGCAAAGGGTGGCTACTTTGAAGAATCTCAAATATAAATTACATTTTTATTTGTTTTACAATTTTTTGGTTACTACATGATTCCACACAGTATGTGTTATTTCATAATTTTGATGTCTTCACTATTATTCTACAATGTAGAAAATTGTCAAAAATACAGAAAAACCCTGGAATGAGTAGGTGTGCCCAAACTTTTGACTGGTACTGTAAGTTGTGCTGTCCACTGTTTGCCACCTTGAGGTGGTACCGCACAGCACATCTAGAGGGGAATGTATTTCATATCTGAACCCCTCTGTTGAGATGAGGTATCGGCACCTTCTCAAGCAGTGGAGGCTGGTGGGCGGAGCTATAGAATGATGGCTAATTGTGATGGCTGGAATGGAATGAATTGAACGGTATCAAACGCATCAAACATATGGAAGCCACATATTTGACGCTGTTCTACGGATTCCATTCCAGCCTCTCCTGCTATACTACCTCCACTGTTCTCAAGGTGCCTCTGCATCATGATTTCTATTGTAAAGTTGAAACGCTAGAGGCCCCAAAAAAAGCTAGATTTACTACTGAAAGACCAAAATAAACTTAGCGAAAAAATAAATATCCCTTTTTCAGGACCCTGTGTTTCAAAGATAATTTGTAAAAATCCAACTTCACAGATCTTCATTGTGAAGGGTTTAAACACCGTTTCCCATGCTTGTTCAATGAACCATAAACAATTAATGAACATGCACCTGTGGAACGGTCATAAAGACACTAACAGCTTACAGACGGAAGGCAATTAAGGTCACAGCTATGAAAGCTTAGGACACTACAGAGGCCTTTCTGACTCTGAAAAACACCAAAAGAAAGATGCCCAGGGTCCCTGCTCATCTACGTGAACATGCCTTAGGCATGCTGCAAGGAGGCATGAGTACTGCAGATGTGGCCAGGGCAATAAATTCCCATGTCCGTACTGTGAGACGCCTAAGACAGCGCTACAGGGAGACGGGACGGACAACTGATCATCCTCGCAGTGGCAGACCACGTGTAACAACACCTGCACAGGATCGGTACAACCGAATATCACACCTGCGGGACAGGTACAGGATGGCAACAACAACAGACCGAGTTACACCAGGAACGCACAATCCCTCCATCAGTGCTCAGACTGTCCACAATAGGCTGAGAGAGGCTGGACTGATGGCTTGTAGGCCTCTTGTATGTAAGGCAGGTCCTCACCAGACATCACCGGCAACAACGTCGCCTATGGGCACAAACCCACCTTCGCTGGACCAGACAGGACTGGCAAAAAGTGCTCTTTACTGACGAGTTGCGGTTTTGTCTCACATGGGGTGATGGTCGGATTCGCGTTTATTGTCGAAGGAATGAGTGTTACACAGAGGCCTGTACTCTGGAGCGGGATCGATTTGGAGGTGGAGGCATCATCGGACTGAGCTTGTTGTCATTGAAGGCAATCTCAACTCTGTACATTACAGGGAAGACATCCTCATCCCTAATCTGGTACCCTTCCTGCAGGCTCATCCTGACATGACCCTCCAGCATGACAATGCCACCAGCCATACTGCCCAGTGTTCTGCCATGGCCAGCGAAGCGCCCCGATCTCAAATCCCATTTTTTGATTTTGAAGTTTGCTGAAAACACAGTTGACAGTGAGAGGACATTTCTTTTTTTGCTGAGTTTATATCACTTTTTGCAATGAACTGTCAAAATGAAGACCGGAATTGACGTGTTTCTCTATAACTAAGCCTAAAACATCTGGTTTTCAATTATTTCATTTTATTTGTGTAATTTTGACTATTTAATGATGCTGATTCTTTCTTCAGCACCATGTCAATGCATGTATTATTCACTTGAGACAACTAATTAACTGAAGAACAAACAAAAAAACACCCTATCCTTTAGACTTGGCCTTGAACAACATTAAAAGGGAGCTCATAAATATGCTGGCGGACGATTCAAGACCAGGCCTGGTCTTCCATGCCAGAACACAAATATGCAGCTGTTGGACCAATTCAGAATAATGCTTTGTGGAGTTGTTCCCTTGTTTTTTCACTGTGATCAGCACATTTTTAAGCCTGCGGCTGTCTTTATTGTACAAAGACAACAGTGACATGAAAAACTATGGGTTGGTTCCCAAAAAAAATCTGTTTTCTATTATTTTGCCCTGAACAGTTGCGCCGTGACGATCACTTTCAAAAATCCTGTTTGGTTCCGGAAGCTTCAGCCAACAAATAAGAGGATATTTCACTGAGACATGGACAGTCAGAAATCCTTCTCACAACCACAAACCACCTTTGGGATACTTAAACAAGTGCCATTGGTTGGCACAAGTTCACTGAACACATAGCATGTATTCCAGCGTCCATATAGTACTATGGATGCAAGCGGACAGATGAATTACCTACTTTATGTACTTCGTGTCAGTTCAATGTCAACAGACAACATGGGAGCATCATTGGGTGTGACTGTTAAAGGCTTACCAAAGGACAAGGTGTTACAGATGAGGGCAAGGTGTATAGGGTAATAGGATTCTACCTTATCTAACTCTAATTTAGTGGCTCCTTCCTCTGGGACCATGGCTAACAGTCTCCAAGGCAGTCAGACAGCAATGTTGTCCCTGAAAACCACCCTCAAGGTCGCCGGTGGAGTGACATCCATTTGTCAGTCGGACAACAGCTATCGGAGACACACAGGGGCATAAAGCCAGCACACTGTCACTCTGCTGGCCTCATTGTAATTTAGTTTGGATTATGCTTGGGTGGTATATTGTATATATCGCATACCGGGGTATTTGGAAATAGCCACAGGGTGTTTTTTTTGTGTGCTACTTTTAAGTAAATACCTTCAGTCAAGTTGTGCAATACATTAAGAGATAAAGAAAATTGCGTCACAAATTCACCTGTCACAATTTTTCATTATGAAGTTTTCCGGAAGTCCACGGTCACGTGGTGTTTGTTTACAAGCACACAATAATGAGAGACCGGAGCCTTGTGAGTCACTCACTGTTGTGCAGCCAAGTGATATAGGTGATCTAGTTAAACGTTTGTCAGCTCGATATCTCATAACGATTAAATACTGTAAACTGTCTAACATGTGCTAAATGCTCTGCAGTTTTGCATTTGGTTTGCTATCTAGCTACATGATTAGTGTCTTCCAAAACTAATTTTCGCTTGGTAACAACAGAGAATCCCCTCCTGGATCAAGAGCCTTGCTGTCTAATATTTGTTCTGTGCGTGCAGCAAACTATGATTAGCATTTTTGACTAACTTGTATAACTTTATGAGCTGGGATGTCTGTCCTGCAAATACTTTAGGTCAGAGACCGTATATAATGTTTGCAATTCACTTATTAGCATTTAGTTAGCATTCTCTATGGGATTTGACATGTACTTGATAACATTGCTAACCTTAGGATTACAATAGCGCCCCCTGTGTTCTGTGTCGGTATTACCAAATATCCCAGTATGGCACAAGGTATGACAATCTGGATACCGCCCAAGCCTAGTCTGGACTAGTAATTAATGCAATTTCAGGTCACATTTCAAAACCCATTAAGGTAATGGTTTCCATTACCTTTGATGTTGAGTGCATCTAATGAATATAGTCTAAATAAAAAAGATAAGGAACGTTTTGCCTATTCAAACATATCGGTGCTATGATGTGCTTGATGCATGATTTGTTACATTGTGTACATAAATACATCCTGTACTGTGCCTGCGCTATTATGTGCTCTTAAGTATCCCCAGAGAAGATGGCATACTTAGCATGTTAACATATATCTTTGTACTCTGGCTTTTTGTAGTAGTCATTTATTTAGAACAATGTATTCTCATGACTGTATCTGGAAGAGTCAGTGCAGAAGCCTGGCTTAATGTCAGCACTTAAACTCCAAGTGATGAAGCCACCATCCACTTGTGAGAAATTACAAATATGAACTTATCGTAACTGTACTGCACTGCAGTTATCTTGGAGACAGGGATATGATTTATAGTGTCTGAGCTTGTGTGTCAAGATCCAAAGCTTGAAACACGTCAGTACTTCCCTCTCAATACTTTAAAGTGACAGGGAATGTTTTACAAAATGGCTTTGAGGAGGGTGAAGTGGTCTGGGTAACACGGAACCCAGGAAAAAAAGAGAACATTCCATTATTCATGGGATGTCCCTGAAAGATGGAGTCTGTGGTTGAGCTATGATTGTTTGAGTATATTGTGGCAGGGTAGTGGCTTCTCCACACACCCCCTTATCAGGGAAGTTAAGACTTCAGCACAAGGCATGTCAGTCTGCCTGACAAAATGTTCCATCCCTTCTCCATTGGGACTCGGCGAGATGTCACCCATCAATTATATACAGTATTTCAGCAAACCACTTTGTTTGTCATTTGGAATTCATATCAGCGGGCAATGAAGTTTTATATTGTGTGGGATGGGCACGTCACGAAGCTCTCCCTTACTCTTTCTTTTTTGAGAAAGCACAAATAGTCCTTGCCATAGTTATTCAAATAAACTATCCCATGACATCATTAGAAGTTTAAATCCCATTACTATGTATTCATGTGGATTCTCATTGGTCAAACACACCAGATCCAGTAGCACGTTAGTTCATCAAAGTCATCTAATGTGGTCAGTGAAGTTGAAGTTGGGTGAGAACCGTCCACAAAGTGAGTAACAGCATTTTCAATTATTTCATACCATTAATGGGTTTTCCGTTAGTGCCTGTGTTTCGTGAAGTGTGGGACAGAGTTAGAGAGTGAGAGAGAGAGAGAGTGAGAGAGAGAGAGAGAGAGTGACAAAGAGAGAGAGAGGCTCCATAATTATGTCTGAAGTACCACGTTTCAAACTCCTTTCATTTGTCTGGTTGTCAAAAGCAAGGTGCAGAGGTACACATTCCCAAAATGCTAATAACTTAATGACATTTACACACTTAATACACAAAGCAAGAGGTGGTCCTCTGTCTCTCCTTGGTGAATATCATTATCCTGCACTCAGGCTGGTAGAATCTGAGAAACAGTAGTGACCTCAGATTGGAAAATCTTTCTCTCTCTGATCACTGGTAGAAGGCTGCTCATCTCAGATCTGAGACATAAGGCTAAATGGCGAAAGGAGATTTTAGCATTTTCTTAACTCCTCTCGTGTGTGTGTGTGTGTGTGTGTGTGTGTGTGTGTGTGTGTTTGTGCTAATGTGTCTGGCGTAACCTCAGTCCCTTGATGACACTTTGAAAATCACTGAAAAAAATCCAGATAACATTTAAGTAAGAAAAAATGTATTCAATATTTTGTGTCCAGAAAATTGTGATTCATGTTTACTCCTGAACCAGTCTGCAGAGTGCTGTGTAAATCCACTCTAGCATGCTAAAACCGTGTGTCCCTGCCAGGTACTTGGGCTCCACTATCTACATCAGTTTTCTGGATAAGTGCATCTCAGCTAAGGTCCAGTGGCCTGGTACTGTATGGGCTTAGGCTCAGGGGCTTGTGCATGCATTGTTAACCATATAAATGTCTGACCTATATCATTGTCACGTCCTGACCATAGAAAGCCTGTATTTTCTATGGTAGAGTAGGTCAGGGCGTGACTAGGGGTTTTAGACTAGTTTATTACTTCTATGTTGGTGTTTGTGTACGATTCCCAATTAGAGGCAGCTGGTAATCGTTGTCTCTAATTGGGGATCATACTTAAGTTGCATTTTTTTCCACCTGTGGGTTATGGGATATTGATTACGTCTAGTTGCCTGTTAGCACTGCATTGTCGCCACGGTTAGTTTATTCCTTATGGTTTTGTCTTTGCTAAAGTTTCACTTCTTTAATAAATGATGTGGAACTCAAAGTACGCTGCGCCTTGGTCCGACATTCATTATAGAGAATGTGACAATCATGCAGTACTCCAATTTTCAAATAAGTAGCTTGGTACAGAGTTAAGGTACACGACAGGTTACACATGTATGTAAAAAAAAAAAAAAGAAGCCTTTACCCTCTGAAATACTGCTGAATATCACTAGACGGTTTACATATTTTTCCTTTTCCGCAATATTATTGTCGAGATGATCCACTTTAAAACTAGAGTTAGCTGAAATGTAAAAGCAATCTCTAAATTAGCCAAACATAAACCCCAATGGCTAATTTGCATCTGGAGTAGGCTGGAAGTCTGTGATTCTGTTCCAGTGAGTGTCCTCTCTCTTAATTGAGTTACAGTCATTTACGTGTCATTTCATAAATGAGACGAGAGCAGAGTAAAGGCACCCGCGGATAAGGCATTAATCATGCGTTTGACCATATGAAAGCTTCGCCGTCGCTTTCGACAAACACTCAGCTTATCGGCGGGCCCATCGCTTGTGTAGATAGCTGGTTAAATCACTCAATTTGAAGCTTGACTGCACTGTGAAATGAGTGTGGGTGAGGGTCAGCCACATCAGCCTATTTGGCTCCAATTAAGGGGGCCCTCACAGGAGTAGGGGTGTAAGGGGCGATGGCAGTATTGTCACAGCTGCAGCTGTGTGGTGGTATTTATAGGTAAAAAGCCTTGTACTGTATGTCCTAACATATTCATGACCAGAACATACCTCTCTGGGTGGTTCTGGGGAGGAGTAAAAAAGGCAGGGAAAGAACAGCCGACCCTCCACCGACCTCATCCGTTGCTGTTGGAAACACATGTGCTATACATTCCCACAGTCACGTTAGTAGAGAGAGTGTCTGATAATGTTAAATGTTGAATGCTGACACATAGCTGTCACTGGGTTGTGTGACGTTGTGGAAGGTTGAGTTCCCCAGTCTTTTTGCACTGCCAGTGGGTTATGGGATATTGTTTATGTTTAGTTGCCTATTGTGTTTTTCTACCCGCAGTCGATGCCTCCGCAATACACGTGCCTGCTGCCATGTGTCTGTGGTACTGCAGTATTGTGGTGTGGTCTCTCCAGAGGTATCGTTGTTCCCACCTGTGGACTACAGGGAGATATATCCACTAATCACATGGATTTGAGGGAGCTGCTCTAAAGATGCAGCTGATCCCGATCCAGGAAGGTCCCTGGTTCATACCGAGACATAAATTAAGATGACATGTCTAGATTTAGGATCTCAATTTGAGGCAGTTTGCTACAGCAGTAAAATAATCCAGCAGCAACAGGAAATGTGAATTATTATGTGTATTATAATGAATGGACATTTTTTTGTAGTTCAAATCACAAACTTTAGAAGCCTTTTTAAATCTTGAATGCACTGCAACTTTGAATTTTCTGCCATGCAGGACAATTCTCAGCAACAAAAGAGTGGTCAAATTAAGATCCTACGTCTGTAGTTGAAACTAGATAGAGGGCTCCACAACGGCAATCAAGGAAAAACATGTTTTTTTCCTCTTTCTCGTAGGAAGAATCATGCTGAAAATTCAAACCCTGTAAAGTGCACAAACTCATGCCTGGGTGCTGAAAAAAAGGGAGGAAAAATGTCATGAGTGTGAGCATTTCTTACCTCAGGGTGAAAGTATACGAATAGCAGTATGTAGACTATAGTATGTATTCACGCACTACCAAGGCTAAACTGTCACTAAAGGTTGCATATTTCAAGAAAAATGTAATATTGGAAAGGCATTACAAGAACTGAGTTCTAAAATATTTACTAAGCAAAACTTTGTGTGGCTAATATATGGGCTAATTCCTATGATCAAGGTACCCTTCTTTTTAACGGTTTCCAATAACTAATTCTGCAAATGCATATTATTGTAGTATTTAATGTCATGTTCAAAGTATTGTTGCATAGCTCAGAAAGATGAAGACATTTCCTACGACGATGATACATTATACAACTATGGGTTAACGAGTGTGAAATGTGGAAATGTGTTTCTTTCTGAGAAGGGTGAAGTTCACAGGAAACATATAGGATCCAACCAGGCAACGTGGCACAGAACAGGGATTTTCTGACCATGTCCTGTTCACATTGTTTTGCAGTACAGCAGACCTTTTTTTTCATCGTCAATCTGTCTAAGTCTTGCAAAAAATGTACTGTACTGTACACAACATTGACCGTGTCTACTCTTCAATTAGAGAGAGACAGAAGAGGGTGGGGTTATTGTGTGGTTGGCTCTGTGTACCCCATCCACTTCACCGCCCAATCTCCCTTACCCTACAGTAGACTGGATTCTCTTTGCCACTCTGCCCCATGTGTGCCTCTAGCCTCAATACTCACCACAATCAGTTGATGCTCACCCTCAAAAACAGCTTCATTCAGCAGCTCTGACAACCTTGAAGATGCAATTGGCAACACATAATCTCAAAGAAAGGTTGCATTTGAAATGATTCACTTCACTTCAGGACCAAATGTAATAATCAAATGGTAGTCATTGACACAGTGTTAAACAGTCCTGCCTTGCTCTCCCCTCATTTCATGGCTATTGAGTTGATTATGATCATGATGTTACGTCTACTGTCTGGCATGTATGAGCGGTGCTCTGGAACAGTTGAATGCAGCATGTGGTGAAGAACAGCGTGAGACTGTGATTCGTCGCCTAAGCCACAACAGCTGGTATTATTACTATGAATCTATGCACCTTGTGGCAAGCTATCTTTACCTTCCTGTCAATGAGGTGCAACTTCATTTACAACTGTGGATGAAATCAATTTCAAGTGACAGGCGATAGATGTGCAACAGTGTGAGCAAACACACACATTGGGCAACAAACACGCAAGCTTGTCAACTTAGATTACTGTTTGCAAATTGCATAGTATTGCACAGAGTTGACAAGGACATTGTAGCATAAAATGCTATACCCACACACCTACAGTAATTGTCCCAAGATGATTTCCATGGAGTCCCATAGTAGCTAACCTCTCCATAAATACCTCCTCAAGTGCAGATTAGTGTTCTCTCCTTATTCATGTGTCTGTCATCAATTACACAGACAGAGGTTTTATGACATTGGGAGACGGTTAGGTACCGGGGAGAAAGAAGGGGAGAAAGAAGAAGGAAGCCCAAAAATAAAATCCTAGATGATCCCATTTAAACGTTAATCTCAGCACAAAAACAGAGATGCAAGCAAATAACGTGATTAAGAGGCACTTTCATTAAAATTGGCAGCCGGCGAATTACTTTCAACACGCTCTTACACCTCTCAAGGAGGACTGTATTTGAAGCTAAATAGCATCCAATTTCTAAACAAGTAGTCTGCAGACCATACGAAAAAGATCCACACACAATTAGGGAGGACACCGAATACGGTACGTAATACAATGACAAGACTTACAATTATCTGTGGTCTGGAAATATACGACAACTGGGCCAGTGAGTTGAACGGAAACAATACTAGATATTTTAATAATTGTGAGTGATTGCTAATGCTGAACGCTCTGAGCTGTGTCCCACTACTACGCGCCTCAATCATCATCAACACACTCCGCTGGAAATGGCCAGCGAATCTAGGCCTATGGCATTACAGCAAAACAAATAGGAAAGGCGTATTAGGGCATAGCCGTCGTGACATTGACCTTCTGTCAGCTCCTGTGTTATTTGTAGCCATCCACAGTGGGTGTTTTTCCTCAGATAAAGGGGGCTGTTCTTAGAGCGTAAAGAACAGTGATTGCATTGTGGGGAATAATTGATATCGGATAGTTTGGGATTTACACTGTTGACTTAGGAATTCTGGTGTGTACCTAGTAACCAAAGGCTTGATTTGGACACCTGAAGGCTTTAAAGAGAGATAGTAATTTGGGGGTTTGATCTGTGCTTGGATCAAAGGTGTAATTGGGCAACCTGCTTTGGAGGCTTCATCTTACATGTGCACGGCATGCAACTGGGTTGATACGCCAGCGTTATATTGGAACAGAGTGAGCCGCTCGTAATGCGTTTGAATAAAACATACAGACCTTACATCAATGCTGTGAATGTGCTGACTCCCGTGTTCCCCTCTAGGCGGTAGACAGATGGGTTAATACTAGTCATAATTGCCCACCCCTCCCCTAGTGTCAACATTGGCTTTTTTTTTTTTGTTCGCCTGGCAGCCATTTCTAAAAAGCAGTCCCACACACACTTTTTCCATCACAGCTTTTCCTCTTTCCTTCCCTTTCTAAAGTGACTGGTATGAAAATATCGGCCACCTTTCCGTTACCTTAATAACCTGACTTTAACATGAGCAATTAACATGACGCATTTCTTTCCGTTGTCAGCTTGTGGAAAATGGCCCATTTGAAGGAATTTGTTCAGGGCTGTGGCGGAGCAGTGCTCTCAGCCCATGCCCACACGTTTGAAAAGAGGGTGTGTGGCGTGACCGAATCAAACGAGGCAGAGGGTGAGGAAGATTGAATGTTCTCATATCAAACGCGGTGTAACTTCAAAGGGAGTTCACACCAGTCACTCAGTCTTTCAAACAATAATGTATGTGCAGAGCGCTCTATTTGACTCACCAAACCACTTCATTAATGAAGACGTAATATGAATAAGTCGAATAGTGTAAAGAAAAGTGTTCGTTACTTTCCATCCGTTAAGAATGTCTGAAAAAAAGGGGCATTCGGCAAAGATGAGCTGAAAAACATTACCGTGTCTATTTTGTGTTGTTTGACCCTCTGTTAACAACCAAACTCCTAGAGTAAATGTCTCTGTGGGGAGAAAAAAATACATTGATACCACTATCTCAGTGAAACACGAATACTCTCTCAATAGTCCGCCGTTTTTTGGGAGGAAGAGCCACACAAAATCAGCCTGCGAATGCACCAAACAGATAGTTGACTGCATGGTCATCCACCCACTCCACAGAAACCACGGGAGGTAGTCTTCCCCTGTCTGTCAATCCGCCAATTAGACTCCTACACCAGGCAAGCCGGCTTCTCAGATACAATGGCAATTAATGGAACGGAAACACACTCCAGCAAAGGGAGTAAACACACCCTCTTTTCATGTAAAGAGCTGGCCAAGCTAAACAACAAGGAAACATCCCTCTCTCGGTACTCAGCCCCCTCCTTCAGGTAATACATTTATGCCGCACCTCACCTGGGTTAAGGTGTTACATTAGAGGCGAGCTCCTATGATGACATGCTGATGAGATAATGCACCACGTCGGCCATTTTATTTACTCGAAACAAGCTCAGCGCCTGTTACCGGGCTGCTGAATGCTTAAATCAATGGTGTTTTACAAGACGCTCTCCACAATTAAAATGCATTGTCCCCGAGCCAGGTTGCTCTTTCATTATTAATTGCTGTGGATATCAAAGGCAACGAAGCACCTCACAAATGTCCGTCTTTACTGAGCTTCACTGGTGTTTCACCAAACAGGTCAGAAGCTAATCTCTGGCAGTGGGAGTTTCGGTCCTCCTAACAACAAATGGAGCCAACTTTACAACATACTGTAGGCTACAGTAAATCACAGGCTCACAAGCGCATAGAGTGTGAAAAGATCTGCAGTGCATGACATTATAATTTGTCCCAGTTTTCAATCTTCCTCCCACTACAAATTCTGCACTGTTGTGGCCCAAGACTAACATTTCCGATAACGGTCCTCAGACCAAGATTTGCCCTATTGTATCTTGTCACGGTAATCTTGTTTTCCTACTTATTCCATGTTGTTTCACAGGTTCGACACCACACACCTTTTCTCACGCCAATCTGTTTAATCTAAATCACCCAAAGAACAAAGAATTCCCTAAAACGGCTTTGGCTAAAACAGAAGCAAAAAAAGATAAATGTTTTCTTGCTCTCTGAAAAATCGCTGCCTGCCAGCTATTCCAATCTGGGTGAGAAATACCCAGTCTGCGCCACAATGATTACAGTGAATAGCATTAGCCTAATCACGTGGGAGAATGGAGAGCTGCAAAGGCTAACGCCCGAGGCCATGTTTTTATTCACACAGGAGACGGCTGTGGCAGTGGAGGAGAATCCATGTCTCCTGGTTCCATGGTTGGAAGCCATGATAGAGATATGATGACCTTGCATCACAATGTCCATTCCACAAAGGTAGTAGTAGCTAGCCTGCAGCAGTGGACCAGTGCCAGGAATGGCCCTCCAAGGTAATTGAGGCCAATTTGCAGATATAGCAAATCATCCATTTTGGTTGCATTTATTTCTTAGCCATTTAGGCGAAATCAAACACAAATAAATAATACCTTTTGTTTCTAAGTCTGTTTTTTGGAGTCAAGAAAATGTAATGAAACGAGGTCAATGTAAATGTATTCCTATTGGACGACGATCTCCAGCAGATCAAGCTTCCACAGATCAAACATCACGTCTCCCTAAATCACAGATTGGAAAATGATTGCTCTTATACTCAAAGTAAAGATTTGCAACGAAGCGATAGAGAGAACTGAGAATGAGGGTAGGAGAGGAGGAGAGCTCCACCAGAGTTTAGCCGAAGTTAAACTCCATCTCAGGAATTATGACTTTATGGAATCCGACCCTGGCTTATCACCCAGGAGATGCCTATCTATGGAGACAGATTATTTGAGGACGACCATGACAGTGTACTTTGATTTAGATGTGAGTGCCTGTGGCCAGAGCTGTCCCAGACACTTGTCTCTTATCAGTTATTGGATAGATGGCCGGATGTCTATATGTGCTGCTGTCCCAGCTCTTTCCCTACACTTCACATCAATCACACTCTTCAATTCAATCTGAAAACACTTTACTTTTTCAAATTTCAAATTTTATCTTCATGGCTTTGCAAGTCTTTCTTGGATTAATCTAAAATTGAATCCATCTCATCAATAGATGGTTGGGGCAATACCTAAACAATATTCAGGTTCATGATTCATGTAGAAGGGAATAGTTACACAAGTTATATCTGATCATAAAACCTACATCGATAAAATTCAAAGACGACCGTAGCCTGAGGTTCAATGTGAATTCGAAGCAGAACCTTCACTAAAGGTTTTTGGCTAAAATGGAATAATCACATTTGAAATCTTAATTTCACTTTATATACTCCAAACTGAGTTTAAGTGTTTCTATGGACGGTTTATTATTCACATCAGATTTCAGGAGTCTTGACTCCTGTCTGACTCAGTTTAGCATCACAATTGGCTCAGTTTGTGATTTGACAGACTGACACCAGCATTCATGGTCATGCTATCATTGATGCTTGTCTGATTTCAGAATGCATCATCTTAAAGTAGGTCCATGTGTGGTAGGAGCTACTGAGAATGCCATTCTCAGGAAGTGCTCGTTATGCCATGGTTAAGAGCAACACGCAGACACCCCTCAAATCACTGTTTATAATAAAGCCAACAGCCAACTCAGCGATCAATTTACAACTGAATATATTAAAATGTGCACTGTTCAGATAAGCCAGGCACCAACACACATCCACTCTGTAGATACAAATAATATGAGAGGAACTATAACAACCCCCCCCCCTGTCCAGATGTTATCCTATTGCACGCGTGCTATACCATTGTCCATACTGTCAATCATGTGCATGGAACTTAATATTATGAAAGAACTGCGTTCAAAACTACAATGGCTCTAGAAGACATCGCACACGTCAATCACAATCATTTGAGGGTTAAAACGTTTTGGAGGTTGATGACAGATAAATTCCTTTGTGTCAAATTTGACGTGCAGTCTGATTAAAAACGCCCTCGCTTTCATTCACTTTAGAATAAGGGAAGGTTCCACCAAGCCTTTCAGAGAATCTCCCAGAGCATAGCGTACACAGTTATGGACAGAATGCCCAAAGGGAAATGAGACAATACACTATTGTTGTGAGTATCACACCTTCAGGAAGTGATCCAAACTCATACTCCTACTCCCACAAAGAGCCTCAATAGAATTATAAACTGAAAGTCACATACTGTTGCAGTCAGAGCACTCAATGAACTCTCTTAGAATCCTCGTTGATAATATGACAAAGTTATCAGTCAATCATGTGAACAGAAAGGCCCGGGTAGATTCAGCCAATTGTCGTCTATAGTCTCCCTCTGCATATATCCTTAAGTGAGAAGGTATTTCATTGAGCTACACAAAAAGGGCAGCCTTCTCTTGATGCTTGGTTAAACTACATCCTTGCTCCTCTCTGCTTAGTGTCATCTGGTAAATGATTTATTCCATCAGTCTTACCTAACAGACGTGCCCACTCCACAACTCCTTACTCCTCTCCGACTCCTTCACGGCAATTTTTTGTTGCTCAATTCAAAATCATCTGTCTAATTGTAACGTGGCACAGGGTACAACTGATATAAAGCCTCCTTATTGTTGCAAGGTTACATTGCCTACCTTAATGATGCTGCAGAAACAGCAGGGTAACCATCTGTAGTGCCTTTCACGATTCAATGCATTTTCCTCAAAAAAATTATAAGAACTTTCTCAGTTTTAAACATTCTGTAAAACTCAAGAAGAACCTTGAATTATGATCAAAAAAATATCGTTACATATTTAGCAGATTGTGTGCCATTTTTGCAGCGATATGTTAAGTGTACAAGAAGTACTTGATAAACATAATTATGTTTGTAATGAAGTTATGCAAGAGTTAGTGAATCAAGATGATGCCATAGGAGATAACAACCGTTCTCTCATTTGTTAAACTTGAAAGAAGAGCTGTGGCGATCTCAAAATATTTTTTCCCATGAACATGTGGTACATAATTTGGTGGCATCAACCCTTTTCCATATCATGTTCCAAATCATCAAGTTCATCAATGACTAGCCTTTTCCTCATACTGGGTCATATTGTGTTTGTGCAAGACAATGCAAGACAATCGACTACAGAACTGTTCTATCAGACTACTTCACACAAACCTTTCTACTGTCATGCGGAGCAGAACAGGTGGACCCAAGAGCAGACTCCGACGAGGAGACTGGGATGAGGTAACCAGGGTATTTATTGAAACACGGGGGGGAAGATTGAGTGCAGGCCAGGGGAAGCTCAGGTGGATTGCTGGAAACCAGGTGCGGAGGCTGAGGCTGGAGCGAGAGGTTTGGGGACAGGGTAAGCATGTCCGGAGGGGAATCCAAGGGAGTGTCGAGTGGGGAATCCAGGACAGAGTAGCAGAACTGACGAGAAGTTGGACTGGAGACAGGGACCATAGTCAGAGCGGGCAGAACTGTAGCGGAGAGGAAAACAGCATCAGACAAGGGAAACCAGGTACAACAGGAACTAATGGCTAGTAATATGGACTGACTGGGCAGAGATTACAATCTGGCAGTGAGGAAGTGGCAGGACTGAGTATTTGTAGAGGTCTTGATCTTGATTATGGAACAGGTTGCAGCTGGTGGGGATCTGCTCTGACTCCAGAACACCTGTCTCCGCCCACACAATCACACACACACACAGAGAGAGGGGAAGAGGAAGAGAGCACTGGGGGAGTGGCGGCAGGTCAAGGAGACACCGGATGAGCACGGCAGGAGCAGATGTGACATGCACTCAACAACTCTTTTAATGTATGGAACTAACACAGCCGTTACATACATTAGTGGGGCAAAAAAGTATTTAGTCAGCCACCAATTGTGCAAGTTCCCTCACTTAAAAAGATGAGAGAGGCCTGTAATTTTCATCATAGGTAAACTTCAACTATGACCGACAAAACGAGGAAAAAAATCCAGAAAATCACATTGTAGGATTTTTAATGAATTTATTTGCAAATTATGGTGGAAAATAAGTATTTGGTCACCTACAAACAAGCAAGATTTCTGGCTCTCACAGACCTGTAACTTATTCTTTAAGAGGCTCCTCTGTCCGCCACTCGTTACCTGTATTAATGGCACCTGTCCACAACCTCAAGCAGTCACACTCCAAACTCCACTATGGCCAAGACCAAAGAGCTGTCAAAGGACACCAGAAACAAAATTGTAGACCTGCACCAGGCTGGGAAGACTGAATCTGCAATAGGTAAGCAGCTTGGTTTGACAAAATCAACTGTGGGAGCAATTATTAGAAAATGGAAGACATACAAGACCACTGATAATCTCCCTCGATCTGGGGCTCCACGCAAGATCTCACCCCGTGGGGTCAAAATGATCACAAGAACAGTGAGCAAAAATCCCAGAACCACACGGGGGGACCTATTGAATTACCTGCAGAGAGCTGGGACCAAAATAACAAAGCCTACCATCAGCAAGGGCATTGAAGATGAAACGTGGCTGGGTCTTTCAGCATGACAATGATCCCTAACACACCGCCCGGGCAATGAAGGAATGGCTTCGTAAGAAGCATTTCAAGGTCCTGGAGTGGCCTAGCCAGTCTCCAGATCTCAACCCCATAGAAAATCTTTGGATGGAGTTGAAAGTCCGTGTTGCCCAGCAACAGCCCCAAAACATCACTGCTCTAGAGGAGATCTGCATGGAGGAATGGGCCAAAATACCAGCAACAGTGTGTGAAAACATTTGACCTCTGTCATTGCCAACAAAGGGTATATAACAAAGTAGTGAGATAAACTTTTGTTATTGACCAAATACTTATTTTCCACCATAATTTGCAAATAAATTCATAAAAAATCCTACAATGTGATTTTCTGGATTAATTGTGCCTGTCATAGTTGCAGTGTACCTATGATGACAATTGCAGGCCTCATCTTTTTAAGTGGGAGAACTTGCACAATTGGTGGCTGACTAAATACTTTTTTGCCCCACTGTATCTACATCCCCATCACTTTGGTAAGCATAGCAGTCTTCAAATGGGCTACATGATGACATAAAACATCAACTCATTCTCTGGACAGAGATCCCCTGGGGACGGTTGGGGCTCTGAAATGGAGTCTTCAAGCACGAATTGAAGTCTAGAGGAGTTGGGTGCTCACAATGAGGTGGCGGTAGATCTAGTGTTGCGACAGCGGTGTTGGCGTGTTCACCTCTAATCATAGGGATAAACCTGTCAGAAAATGATGGCCAGGGTCCACAGGGACTCCTGTTCCATCCCAGCTCTCCTGTTTCTCTCTGAACCAATTGTTGGCATGGCAACCGGTGTGCAGGTTTTGGGCTGACCTTTTTCCAGTATGCTTTTATTTTGTCCATGGTGTGTGTGTGTGTGTGTTTGTCTGTCCATGGATGTGCGTGTAGTATATTAGGTTTTTACGGGGAAAATATGTCTCTGCTCATTAGGCAACTTCCCTTTCAGATGTTTTAGTGTCTGACACATGCGTCTCCTTATTATGATCATTATTGTCCTATTCATCTCCATTATCAGGTAAGGAGCTAATGCATGTGGCTAATGTACAGCATTTCAAATAATAGGCAGTTTCTTGTTTGAAACAAGACAATACAAGCCACACATGTGGCTGTTGATGTGTAGCATAATATGCTTATGTGTGAGAAACCTCTTTATGCACACCATTTTCCGGATCAAGGAACATGAGAGATTTTTCGGAAATTGTAGAAATCTACTTAGCAACACATGAAAACACAGAGTGCAGTTTGCAAATCAGGCCGAGATGGTCTGATGGGATCCAGGGAAGTGATGTAAATCAGGTGCAGGGGTCGAGAGGGATCGAATCACACAGATAAATCTTTGTCAAAATGGGACCATCCCATCTTTTGTACTTCTGGAATTGTAAGCATTTATTTTATTATAGAGACAAGCAAACTGCCTTTCTCTCTCGAGCCTGGTATAACATCCATGCGGTAACAGCCATATGTATTCTAGCACTACTCATAGTAGATGCTGAAAGACTGCCAAGTGAGGTCAATCTTTATAAGTGCCCTTTACAAGGTCCCATCTCATTGGTCTTACTGTAGATTTCAACCTGATTCTACAAGCCTCCTCTCAGCTGAAGGATGTTGGGGCATCCATCTGCCTGTGTTGTTTGTGCTTCGCCCTTGATGCCTCAGTAAGCCGCGCTGCCTGCCTCCACTTGGGGATGTTTACATAATCACAGACGCACAATGAACTCCCAGAACAATCTGCTCCTATCTCAGCACCCGGATTAGCTCCTCCGGCCCCGCCTTTATCTGAGACTCAAGCCAGACTGAGAGATATAGTCTCCGGTGGTGGTGGGTCTTTGTGATGCACCAATCGTGAAGGTTACCATGTCTCTGTTAAGGGACATAATGACCTCCTTCCCCTCACTCGCAACCGATAATGCTGCAATTTGTCTGTCTACACAGGGGGCCTCATAACCCTTTCCTTCATGGTCATTTTATGTGTGTGTGTGTGTGTGTGTGTGTGTGTGAGTGAGTGTCCGGAAGACATATGGTCCCCTCTGACAGAACACCTCTGAAAAACCAAAATAATATTTAAAGTTTGAGAACAGGTGGATTTGTCTTTAATACAGTGCCTTGCGAAAGTATTCGGCCCCATTGAACTTTGCGACCTTTTGCCACATTTCAGGCTTCAAACATAAAGATATAAAACTGTATTTTTTTGTGAAGAATCAACAACAAGTGGGACACAATCATGAAGTGGAACGACATTTATTGGATATTTAAAACTTTTTTAACAAATCAAAAACTGAAAAATTAGGCGTGCAAAATTATTCAGCCCCCTCAAGTTAATACTTTGTAGCGCCACCTTTTGCTGCGATTACAGCTGTAAGTCACTTGGGGTATGTCTCTATCAGTTTTGCACATCGAGAGACTGAAAGTTTTTCCCATTCCTCCTTGCAAAACAGCTCTAGCTCAGTGAGGTTGGATGGAGAGCATTTGTGAACAGCAGTTTTCAGTTCTTTCCACAGATTCTCGATTGGATTCAGGTCTGGACTTTGACTTGGCCATTCTAACACCTGGATATGTTTATTTTTGAACCATTCCATTGTAGATTTTGCTTTATGTTTTGGATCATTGTCTTGTTGGAAGACAAATCTCCGTCCCAGTCTCAGGTCTTTTGCAGACTCCATCAGGTTTTCTTCCAGAATGGTCCTGTATTTGGCTCCATCCATCTTCCCATCAATTTTAACCATCTTCCCTGTCCCTGCTGAAGAAAAGCAGGCCCAAACCATGATGCTGCCACCACCATGTTTGACAGTGGGGATGGTGTATTCAGCTGTGTTGCTTTTACGCCAAACATAACGTTTTGCATTGTTGCCAAAAAGTTCAATTTTGGTTTCATCTGACCAGAGCACCTTCTTCCACATGTTTGGTGTGTCTCCCAGGTGGCTTGTGGCAAACTTTAAACTACACTTTTTATGGATATCTTTAAGAAATTGCTTTCTTCTTGCCACTCTTCCATAAAGGCCAGATTTGTGCAATATACAACTGATTGTTGTCCTATGGACAGAGTGATCATGGGCCTCTTGGCTGCATCTCTGATCAGTCTTCTCCTTGTATGAGCTGAAAGTTTAGAGGGACGGCCAGGTCTTGGTAGATTTGCAGTGGTCTGATACTCCTTCCATTTCAATATTATCGCTTGCACAGTGCTCCTTGGGATGTTTAAAGCTTGGGAAATCTTTTTGTATCCAAATCCGGCTTTAAACTTCTTCACAACAGTATCTCGGACCTGCCTGGTGTGTTCCTTGTTCTTCATGATGCTCTCTGCGCTTTTAACGGACCTCTGAGACTATCACAGTGCAGGTGCATTTATACGGAGACTTGATTACACACAGGTGGATTGTATTTATCATCATTGGATCATTCAGAGATCCTCACTGAACTTCTGGAGAGAGTTTGCTGCACTGAAAGTAAAGGGGCTGAATAATTTTGCACGGACAATTTTTCAGTTTTTGATTTGTTATAAAAGTTTGAAATATCCAATAAATGTTGTTCCACTTCATGATTGTGTCCCACTTGTTGTTGATTCTTCACAAAAAAATACAGTTTTATATCTTTATGTTTGAAGCCTGAAATGTGGCAAAAGGTCGCAAAGTTCAAGGGGGCCGAATACTTTCGCAAGGCACTGTAAAAGCACTGGAAGACATTGTGCTTGTATGATCTGAACCTCACACACTCCTACTGCATCATATCAATATAAATCATGATTCATATCAAATTGATACAGGACAGATTATGTACATAACTACAAAAATCTGCCAAGCATTAAACTGTTTTTAGTATCATAAATTACAGATATTACATTCCATATGCACAAGAGCCTTCCATTATGAGCAATGAAAGACAATTCTCAAAAAAGTGAGATGTGATGATATTATTGTGTCTGAGAGGTCGCATTTACTGTAACTCGGAATGGGTCTGCTTTCATTCATTTGGCTCATCCATTAGAAGCTAATGAGATCCCATTCATCCAGTACGCTCCTTTTAACAGCCATCGAGTGAGCAGCTAGTATAGCCAAACCTCAGAGTAGACGCAATTAACTTGGCATAACCCTGTATGTGGGCTATCGATTTCATAATGCAGGACCCAAGGTTGCGGTGCATTAGCCTGCCAGTCTATACCCGCAACCAACTCGATGGCAGCCTGCCCGCGTGTGTAATAAAGGAAGTGCTTCTTACATTAACAGCTTTGTTCAGGGATCCGTTCACGGATGATTCATATTCTATTGACGTACAGTGTGGTCCAGGGTTTGTTTGGTAATGGCACCAAGTGAAATGGAGCAGCATCTTTGATGGAGTGACTGTGGGGCACGTATCACAGTGAGGCTAACAGGACCTGTCTCTTGTCCTTTAAATGCAGTCCCCAAAGGCAGAGAGAGAGAGAAGGTCACCAGTCGGTGGGTTGGTAGACTGACGGGTGCCGATTTAACAGACATCAAGTGTGTTTCCGCATGCTGGCACGTTATCTCTCATACACACATGCACGCACGCACATGCATACAATCACTGTCAAGTGCAGGCAAGTAAACACTCTGATCGTCGCACGCACACACATGTCCAGGTCATTTTTTCATACCACTGTCATTTCGATCCCTTGAGTCACTGATGTATGAGACAGGTTCAGTTTCTCATGAGATGTCTTAACAGTGAGGAAAATGCTCCTTAAAGGTGCCTTTGTTTCAAATTCAAGACCATGTTTGAAATCTAGCTTCTTTAATATAAAAACTGATGCTATTGGGCCATTGTTTTGAATGCTAGCTTCTATAGCTTTTATCCAGCTAAATTACTGTAATATATTACCACTCTGAAACAGAGAAACACATTTATTGTGCAGGGGAAAAGCACAAATGAATTCATCTTACTTTGAAGAGTCAGATGCTCTTTGAAGAGGGGAGCTCTACATCTCATTTAGGGGGCAGACGGCAATGAGGCCTAAGCCTGTTCAGAGCCTGGGCCCAAATTTACAGACATAAGAGGAGACACATTTTTTATAATCTATAGGGACCATAGCATTTATGACTACATAAACTACTGAGACTATAGACACTGAGAGACTATAGATACGCAAGACTATAGAGAGAAAATATACTGTAGAGACTACAGCGACTGTTGAGACTGTAGAGGAACCGCGGCAGTGATACGTATGACAGAGAAGACTAGAGCGAGTGTAACGGCAGATCTCCTCTTCGTCTGAAGAGGAGTAAGGATCGGACCAAGATGCAGCGTGGTAAGTGTCCATAATGTTTTTAATACAGACAAATGAACACTCGAACAAAAACAATAAACGATAACGTGAAATCTACAACAACCGCAACAGTACCGTGTGGCGACAAACACACACACGGAAACAAACACCCACAAACCAACAGTGAAACCCAGGCTACCTAAGTATGATTCTCAATCAGAGACAACTAACAACACCTGCCTCTGATTGAGAACCATACTAGGCCGAAACGGAAAACAAACAGACTGCCCACCCCAAACTAAATAAAGACAAAACAAAGGAAATAAAGGTCAGAACGTGACAGCGAGGGCAAGTAACGGTACCATGCCCCACTGACAGCTGTCTGTAGGTATTTATAAGAGAAGTGTCTACGTGGTCTGCAGCCACTGATAATAGCACAAGGTGCTATTCTAAATGTATAGAAATATACATATGGTGCATAGGAAGTAACAACAGAGAATATTTGAAGATGCACATGGGGTAGAAAGGGAGATCAACGAGTCAATTTGGGAATAGTACTAAGTGAATGTGGATGTCAAAGTTGTGTATGACTGTGTGAGTGTGGAAAGGACGTGTTAAGTTGATTGATTGAAATGTGGGTGTTAAGCTGATCAGAATTTGGATAACAAGATTGAAATGTGGGTATTAAGCTGATTGAAATGTCGATAATAAGATGATAGATGGAAATTTGGATATTAGGTTGATTGAAATTTGGATAATAAGAGATTGAAATTTAGCTATATCGTACTGAGTGAATGAGAGCTGTCATGGGACTAGCTCCAGTGTGAATTTGAAGTGATTGTGTGCTGAGTTTTCCAGGTCTGTGTGAGAGAGATTTTCAATCTATATCGTTATCTAGGAGTTCCCATCCACCACCGCCCATCATAGTGTGGGCTTACTAGCACAAGAGTTATGGGTGTTGTTTTATATGTATAGGAAGTAGCGGTCAATAGGCATTTCTGGGAATTGTCTATGTGGTCTGGGAACACTGTACCATAGTCTCTGGGAGGATAGAGAACCATTGAAGATACATATGGTGCATAGGATGCACATGGAGTGCTGTGGATGTGAATAGCTAAGCATAGTTACAGTTGAAGTCGGAAGTTTACATACACTTAGGTTGGAGTCATTAAAAAATAATTTTTCAACCATTCCACAAATTTCTTGTTAACAAACTATAGTTTTGGCAAGTCGGTTAGGACATCTACTTTCTGCAGGACACAAGTCATTTTTCCAACAATTGTTTACAGACAGATTATTTCACTTATAATTCCCTGTATCACAATTCTAGTGGGTCAGAAGTTTACATACATGAAGTTGACTGTGCCTTTAAACAGCTTGGAAAATTTCAGAAAAGTATGTCATGGCTTTAGGAGCTTCTGAAAGGCCAATTGACATAATTTGAGGTGTACCTGTGGATGTATTTCAAGGCCTACCTTCAAACTCAGTGTCTCTTTGCTTGACATCATGGAAAAATCTGAAGAAATCAGCCAAGACCTCAGAAAGAAAATGGTAGACCTCCACAAGGTCTACAATTTCCAATGCCTGAAGGTACAACCTAAACCAATGCCTGAAGGTACCACATTCATCTGTACAAACAATAGTACGCAAGTATAAACACCATGGGACCACGCAGTCATCATACCACTCAGGAGGGAGAACTGTTCAGTCTCCTAGAGATGAACGTACTTTGGTGCAAAAAGTGCAAATCACTCCCAGAACAACAGCAAAGGACCCTGTGACGATGCTGGAGGAAACAGGTAGAAAAGTATCTATATCCACAGTAAAACGAGTCCTATATTGACATAACCTGTTAATATAGGTCGCTCAGCAAGGAAGAAGCCACTGCTCCAAAACTGCCATAAAAAAGCCAGACTGCGGTTTGCAATTGCACATGGGGACAAAGATCGTACTTTTTGGAGAAATGTCTTCTGGTCTGATGAAACAAAAATAGAACTGTTTGGCCATAATGACCATTGTTATGTTTGGAGGAAAAAGGTGGAGGATTGCATGCCGAAGAACACCATCCCAACCGTGAAGCGACGAGACGGCCTACAGGGAGGAGGTGAGGGCCCTCGGAGTGTGGTGTCAGGAAAATAACCTCACACTCAACGTCAACAAAACTAAGGAGATGATTGTGGACTTCAGGAAACAGCAGAGGGAACACCCCCCTATCCACATCGATGGAACAGTAGTGGAGAGGGTAGCAAGTTTTAAGTTCCTCGGCATACACATCACAGACAAACTGAATTGGTCCACTCACACAGACAGCATTGTGAAGAAGGCGCAGCAGCGCCTCTTCAACCTCAGGAGGCTGAAGAAATTTGGCTTGTCACCAAAAGCACTCACAAACTTCTACAGATGCACAATCGAGAGCATCCTGGCGGGCTGTATCACCGCCTGGTACGGCAACTGCTCCGCCCTCAACCGTAAGGCTCTCCAGAGGGTGGTGAGGTCTGCACAACGCATCACCGGGGGCAAACTACCTGCCCTCCAGGACACCTACACCACCCGATGTCACAGGAAGGCCATAAAGATCATCAAGGACATCAACCACCCGAGCCACTGCCTGTTCACCCCGCTATCATCCAGAAGGCGAGGTCAGTACAGGTGCATCAAAGCTGGGACCGAGAGACTGAAAAACAGCTTCTATCTCAAGGCCATCAGACTGTTAAACAGCCACCACTAACATTGAGTGGCTGCTGTCAACACACTGACACTGACTCAACTCCAGCCACTTTAATAATGGGAATTGATGGGAAATGATGTAAATATATCACTAGCCACTTTAAACAATGCTACCTTATATAATGTTACTTACCCTACATTATTCATCTCATATGCATACGTATATACTGTACTCTATATCATCGACTGTATCCTTATGTAATATATGTATCACTAGCCACTTTAAACTATGCCACTTTGTTTACATACTCATCTCATTTGTACATACTGTACTCGATACCACCTACTGTATCTTGCCTATGCTGCTCTGTACCATCACTCATTCATATATCCTTATGTACATATTCTTTATCCCCTTACACTGTGTACAAGACAGTAGTTTTGGAATTGTTAGTTAGATTACTTGTTGGTTATTACTGCATTGTCGGAACTAGAAGCACAAGCATTTCGCTACACTCGCATTAACATCTGCTAACCATGTGTATGTGACAAATCAAATTTGATTTGATTTGATTTGATTTGAAGCGGGGTGGTAGCATCATGTTGTAGGGGTGTTTTGCTGCAGGAGGGACTGGTGCACTTTACAAAAGTAGATGGCATCATGAGGTTGGGAAATTATGTGGATATATTGAAGCAACATCTCAAGACATCAGTCAGGAAGTTAAAGCTTGGTCACTTCCAAATGGACAATGACCCCAAGCATACTTCCAAAGTTGTGGCAAAATGGCTTAAGAACAACAAAGTCAAGGTATTGGAGTGGCCATCACAAAGCCCTGACCTCAATCCCATAGAACATTTGTGGGCAGAACTGAAAAGGCGTGTGCAAGCAAGGAGGCCTATAAACCTGATTCGGTTACACCAGCTCTGTCAGGAGGAATAGGCGAAATGGGCCAATATTCACCCAACTTATTGTGGGAAGCTTGTGGAAGGCTACCCAAAATATTTGAAGTTAAACAATTAAAGGCAATGCTACCAAATATTAATTGAGTGTATGTAAACTTCTGAGCCACTGGGAATGTGATGAAATAAATCATCCTCTCTGCTATTATTCTGACATTTCACGTTCTTGAAATAAAGTGGTGATCCTAACTGACCTTAAGACAGGGAATTTTTACTAGGATTAAATGTCAGGGATTGTGAAAAACTGAGTTTAAATGTATTCGGCTAAGCTGTATGTAAACTTCCGACTTCAACAGTATATATGGAAATGAATGAAGACCCCAACCAGTTCTGTGTGAGCTGAGTTTTTAGATCTATCACGTTATCTAGGGGTTCTGTCCACCACCGCCCATTGATCTACAGGTAGTGAATGCTGATAGGAGAAGCCAATGAAAAATTTGAGAGGGGAACAGCCCCCGGACACTAATTTCCTCGATAACATGATATGTGTACTCTACCTCTCGTGCTGCTGCGCTGTGATCGTTGCTGGTGGTGTGGGCGTGAATAACTAAAAATGGACAACTTTATATAGGGATTATGTATGGAGATATGAAAGAAGAGAGTATTATTTCCAAACATAATGTTAAATAGAAAACTAGAGTGAATATTTAAACCCCTGTATGATGTAACACAAATGTATAACGGGATACTAGAGATTAAGTAACATAATATTGAGTATAATGGCTTACTAGAGTTCTGATGAAGTAACAATAGAAAATATATGTGTACACTACCAGTCAAAAGTTTGGACACACCTTCTCATTTATTTTGACTATTTTCTACATTGTAGAATAATAGTGAAGACATCAAAACTATGAAATAACACATCATGTAGTAACCAAAGAGGTGTTAAACAAATCAAAATATATTTTACATCTGAGATTCTTCAAATTAGCCACCCTTTAGCAGCTACAATTTGGGACAGATACAGATACTCCTGTTTCCGGATACTCCCCGTAAAGCCCAGCTCATTGGTTATCTAGCTAGCTTTGTTTGACCCGCGATTGGTGCTTATTTGACAAAGTTAGAGTCGTTCAAGTGAAGACCTTCCATGTCATTGGCGTGCCATGAAGGCGTCGCTCTTTGACCAAATTTGTCCTATAGGATATACTACACCCCTAATGATATGGTGAAGTCTGATTACAGTCTAGGATCTCTGAGGAATACATACGAATGTGATTTGACTGGTTGAAACAACGTTTAGGGTTAGATTTTCAGATTCCTTTCTTTGCAAACTGAACGCATGGAAATACAAAATCGATCATGCATGCTATATGGACCTTTTAAGGATATGATAATGTATTTAATCTAACAAAACGACACTTCATGTTATCTCTGGGACCCCTTGGATGATAAATCAGAGCAAGATATCATAATGTAAGTACACATTTCACTTTCAGAGGTGAATTGATCAAACCTATCGCGGTGAAAAAAGTGTTATTAAAAGTTACATTTTTTTTCATAGCTACTTTAAATTGGACAGTGCAGTTATATTAACAAGAATTTAAGCTTTCAGCCGACACTTATATGTACCGATATTTATTGTTTCTCTAAAATCTGCGATCGTGACACAGTTCGCTGCCTAAGTTTTAACCATTTTCTTAAAGAAGTGTTTGTGCTTTTCTAATAACCAATTTCTGTGTTCATGCAGGTGACTGATTGAACAAACCCTCACTAACAGTATCTGCAATTTGGCAGTACGCCCAGACCTTTGTTTTGAAAAGCAGACAGCAGAAAGAGAGGGGGAATTAGAACCTCTGACAAACTCTTTTTTTGCCTGGTCACCTGTCTGTGCACATCTCTTTCAAGGTCAGCATTTCACATTGGGGAAAGATGTCTTCTATTACATGAATGGGCCTCCACAGGGTGCTTATTGGAAAAGAAAGAGTGAATAAAAACCTATTTTCCCTGATTCACCATGGCGTAGCAGATCTCCTACCTCTCTGTTGTTTCTTCTCTCCTTCCTTCGCACGCTCCCTTCCCCTTTTTGCCTCTCTCTCATCTCAAATGTCACCTCTGTAATTCTCCCTTTTCCTTTCACATTCCTCTTCATCATTTCTTACTATGTCACCTCTCTCCCCATTTTCACTCTCTCTTCCCTCCCTCTTTCATTTGGTGGTGAATATTCAGGAGGGAGATGGCCTTATAAACATACCCTCCATTTGCTTTTCTCTGCTGGCTTGAGTGGAACAACAAAAAGAGAAATCCAGCCAAAGGCTGATCAAGCGCTCTGTTCCTCCAGTTTTGTCTCCCAGGATGGTTCTCTAAATCCCCCCCATCCCTCTGCTGCTGCCTCCAGCACGGCTCTCCAATGGCATGCTCCTTGGCATCAGCTCAACCAATCAGCATGTGGGGTTTGTTGACTTTGATGGCTATTTTGCTTGGCCCTGTCCCACTGGCCCTTGGCACGGAGGAGAAGAGAGTGAGAGGCTCAGCCTCTCTCCCTCACTCTGTCCTTCCCTCCTCCCTGTCGTCCTCGGATGTCTACCAGGTGGCTTCACACAGGTGGGAGTCCATGGGGTGGAAGGTGGTGTAGGTCGGCTACATATACACTCTTTGTCTTTAGAAAGAGGTCAGACAGAGTGCTCACTGTGCAGTGAATTAAAAGTAAATCAATTGAAACGGCTCGCATTAGGCCTGCTTTATCGCTACCCTGTGAATTCCTCCTCCTCCTTCATGAGCAGTATTTGTATTTGTATTTATTATAGATCCCCATAATAGTAGGGGTCCGGTAAAATGAAGGCAGTTATACAATTCTAAAAACCAAGGTAACCTGCCCAAATGACTACCGACCCGTAGCACTCACGTCTGTAGCCATGAAGTGCTTTGAAAGACTGGTCATGGCTCACATCAACACCATCATTCCAGAAACAGTTGATCCACTCCAATTTGCGTACCACCCCAACAGATCCACGGATGGCGCAATCTCTAATGCATATAACACGGCCCTTTCCCACCTGGACAAAAGGAACACCTATGTGAGAATGCTGTTCATTGACTACAGCTCAGCGTTCAACACCATAGCGCCCTCAAAGCTCATCACTAAGCTAAGGACTCTGGGACTTAAACACCTCCCTCTGCGCGAAGTCTAGGACCAAAAAGCTCTTTAACAGCTTAAACCCCCAAGCCATAAGATGGCCACCTGGACTACTTACAATGACACAACACCCCCCCCCCCTATGTTTTGTACACAGCTTCTACCTGCTGTTTATTATCTATGCATAGTTACTTTACCCCTAACTACATATACAAAATAAATTGATGAACCTGTACCCCCGCACATTGACTCGGTACCGGTACCCCTGTATATAGCCTCATTGTTGTTATTTTACTATTTTTACTTCAGTTTATTTAGTAAATATTTTCTTAACTCTTTCTTGAACTGCATTGTTGGTTAAGGGCTTGTAAGTAAGCATTTCACAGTAAGGTCTACACCTTTTGTATTCGGAGCAAGTGACAAATAAAATGTGGTTCATTGTTTAGCTAGCTAGCTACATGTCTTAACAAAAGACTCCACTATGCAAGTAACCATTTCGGGCGCGTTCGTAAATTCAGTCTGACCGTTTACTCCGAGAGCTCTCTTGTCTGTGTGCCAAAGTTCATAATAATGTATGAATTTATGAACGCTCAACACCCATTGAATACGGCCGGTGTCAGTAAACGAAGGCAAAAAAGCGTAATTAAATTGTTGCCAGCAGCACAGTTACAGTCACCAACGTTCTGGATAACACGGAAACAGCCTAACCAGCTCTGCTACGGCGAGTAAAATGGTCAAAGTGGGGTGTCCCTCATTATTTGTCTGGAAGTAGCTAGCAACTTAGCCAATGGTAGCCAGTTAGCTTGGGTGCTTGACTGCCGTTGCGATGTCAACCCTACTCATTGGCTAGAGCGTCCGGTGTACGCTCTGAATGCTCTGAGAGCTACATGTTTTGAATTTACGAATGAACAATCTGACAGCACATTTGCAGTCACCAACGATCTGGGTAACATAACAGCCTAACCAGTTATGCTAGGGCAAGTAATGTTCAGTGAGCTGTTCAGTTGTGTCTGGAGGTAGCAAGTTCGCTTGGGTGCTTGACTTCTGTTGTTAGCAGTGGTGTAAAGCACTTTTAAGTGAACATACTTTATAGTACTACTTAAGTTGTTTTTGGAGGTATCTGTACTTTGTTTACTATTAATATTTTTGGCAACTTTTACTTTTACTTCACTAAATTCCAAAAGAAAATAATGTACTTTTTACTCACACCCATTTTCCCTGACACCCAAAAGTACTCGTTACATTTTGACAGCAAAATGGTCCAATTCACACACTTATCAAGAGAACATCCCTACTCTGATCTGGCGGACTCACTTAACACAAATGCTTTGTTTGTAAATTATTTTGGAGTGTGCCCCTGGTTATCCGCCAATACATGTAAAAAATAATATGATGCCGTCTGGTTTGCTTAATATAAGGAATTTGAAATGGTTTATACTTTAACTTGTACTTTTGAGACTTTTAAGTATATATTAGCAATTCCATTTACTTTTAATACTTAAGTATATTTAAAACCAAATACTTTTAGACTTTTACTCAAGTAGCATTTTACTGGACGACATTCACTTTTACTTGAGTCATTTTCTATTAAGGTATCTTTACTTTTACTCAAGTATGACAAATTAGGATTTTTTACACCACTGATTGTTCGTACAGAACGCTCAGATCAACCCTTAAAGAGATGGTTGGGGCTAAAGATTAAGAGGGTGTGAACTATGCTGAATGGGTGTACAGTAGACAAAGAAGGGCTCTCTGGTAGTAATACCAAAAGATTCAAAGGCTTTTTCTCAAAAGTGAGTTTACAACTTTATCAACTTTCAAAGCTAAAATTACTTTCCCATTGTTCCTCAACTGTAGTGTTTGAAATATAATTTTGTAGCTTTGAGTCTCTACTTTTATCCAATGTAAAAAAAAAACACAATTTCAAATTTTGCTACATAAGACCGATTTGAGCCGGTCGGTCACAATTTTTTTTTTTTATCATTCTATATGAAAAATGCATTTGTGGAATATTTTTCCAAAGAAAACGTTTTGTAGAATACAAAATGGGTAACATATCAACAATTCCCTCTGGGCAAGTCTGGACACTATATCCAAGGATAACCACACAAGATTTGGTAAATGAGTTGGCGTGTGAGTTTGACTTTCGGGAAAGGGTAGTTAAAGACAAGTACACTGAATTTAGACTACCAAATGCCAAACACCTATTTTGACCCAATCCCCATACTTTTAAAGTAAGTTACTAAACATAGTCCAGTTTGTAACATCCTCTATGAAATGGGCTATTAATGTAGGGAACTTTGAAATGATTGATGTGTCCATTTTAAAGTGGTTAAAAATAATTTAAATGTTCATGACGGTAGTATGATACACTAAAGAAAATATACATTTTCATCAAGTTTTGGATTTTTTTTTAAATGAACCAAAATAAGAACAATTCTCAAAATTGATACAGTGCCTTCAGAAAGTATTCATACCCCTTGACTTATTTCAAACGTTGTTGTGTTACAGCCTCAATTAAAAACAGATTCAATTGTTTGTTTTCCATCCCATCTACACACAATATGAACTTAGCTCTATTCTTTTTCATTTTATCCTAAAAAAACCTCCTCTAGTCCTTGCCGATGACAAGCATACCCATAACATGATGCAGCCACCACCATGCTATGAAGAATGGTACTCAGTGATGTGTTGGATTTTCCCTCAACATAAACCTTTGTATTCAGGGCACAAAGTTATTTGCCAAATTTCTTGCAGTGATGGACTCCATCCTAGCTGGAGGGGTGCTTTCATCTTATCTCAACATAGACAGGGCTCTAACTCCTAGCCTGTTGCGACGAGCAATCCCGTATCCGGGAGCGTAATTATAGCCTCAAGCGCATTACCATAGCGCAACGTTAACTATTCATGAAAATCGCAAATGCAATGAAATAAATATATTAGCTCTCAAGCTTAGCCTTTTGTTAACAACACTGTCATCTCACATTTTCAAAATATGCTTTTCAACCATAGCAAAACAAGCATTTGTGTAAGAGTATTGATAGCTAGCATAGCATTAAGCCTAGCATTCAGCACGCAACATTTTCACAAAAACAAGAAAAGCATTCAAATAAAATAATTTACCTTTGAAGAACTTCGGATGTTTTCAATGAGGAGACTCTCAGTTAGATAGCAAATGTTCAGTTTTTCCAAAAATATTATTTGTGTAGGAGAAATCGCTGATTGGCCTGACTGAAACATGGCTTAAGCCTGATGAATTTACTGTGTTAAATGAGGCCTCACCTCCTGATTACACTAGGGACCATATCCCCCGTGCATCCCGCAAAGGCGGAGGTGTTGCTAACATTTACGATAGCAAATTTCAATTTACACAAAAAAAAACAAGTTTGTCTTTTTGTAGTCATAGCAAATAATATTCTAATTTTTGGTGATTTTAATATTCACATGGAAAAGGCCACAGACCCACTCCAAAAGACTTTCGGAGCCATCATCGACTCAGTGGGTTTTGTCCAACATGTCTCTGGACCTACTCACTGTCACAGTCATACTCTGGACCTAGTTTTGTCCCACAGGATAAATGTTGTGGATCTTAATGTTTTTCTTCATAATCCTGGACTATCGGACGACCATTTTATTACGTTTGCAATCGCAACAAATAATCTGCTCAAACCCCAACCAAGGAGCATCAAAAAGTCGTATTATTAATTCTCAGACATCCTAAAGATTCCTTGATCCCCTTCCAGACTCCCTCTGCCTACCCAAGAACGTCAGAAGACAAAAATCAGTTAACCACCTAACTGAGGAATTCAATTTAAACTAACACAATACCCTAGATGCAGTTGCACCCCTAAAAACTAAAAACATTTGTCATAAGAAACTAGCTCCCTGGTATACAGAAAATACCCGAGCTCTGAAGCAAGCTTCCAGAAAATTGGAACGGAAATGGCGCCACACCAAACTGGAAGTCTTCCGACTAGCTTGGAAAGTATCGAAGAGCCCTCACTGCTGCTCGATCATCATATTTTTCCAACTTAATTGAGGAAAATAAGAACAATCCGAAATGTATTTTTGATACTGTCTCAAAGCTAACTAAAAAGCAGCATTCCCCAAGAGAGGAAGTCTTTCACTTCGGCAGAAATAAATTCATGAACTTCTTTGAGGAAAAGATCATGATCATTAGAAAGCCAATTACGGACTCCTCTTTAAATCTGCGCATTACTCCAAAGCTCAGTGGTCCTGAGTCTGCATAACTTTGCCAGGACCTAGGATCAAGAGAGACACTCAAGTGTTTTAGTACTATATCTCTTGACACAATGATGAAAAAAGTAATGGCCTCTAAACCTTCAAGCTGCATACTGGACCCTATTCCAACTAAACTACTGAAAGAGCTGCTTCCTGTGCTTGGCCCTCCTATGTTGAATATAATAAATGGCTCTCTATCCACCGGATGTGTACCAAACTCACTAAAAGTGGCAGTAATAAAGCCTCTCTTGAGAAAGCCAATCCTTGACCCAGAAAATATTAAAAACTATAGGCCTATATCGAATCTTCCATTCCTCTCAAATTTTTTGGGGAAAAGCTGTTGCCTTCCCGAAGACAAAAAATGTATACGAAATGCTGTCTGGTTTTAGACCCCATCATAGCACTGATACTGTACTTGTGAAGGTGGTAAATTACCTTTTAATGGCATCAGACCGAGGCTCTGCATCTGTACTCGTGCTCCTAGACCTTAGTGCTGCTTTAGATACCATCGCTCAACACATTTTTTTGGAGAGATTGGAAACCCAAATTGGTCTACACGGACATGTTCTGGCCTGGTTTAGATCTTACCTGTCGGAAAGATATCAGTTTGTCTCTGTGAATGGTTTGTCCTCTGACAAATCAACTGTAAATTGAGGTTCTGTTTTTAGGACCAATATTGTTTTCACCTCTTGGGGATGCAATCGAAAACATAATGTTAACTTTCACTGCTATGCGGATGACACACAGCTCTACATTTCAATGAAACATGATGAAGCTGTCACGCCCTGACCATAGAGAGCTTTTATTCTCTATGTTAGTTAGGTCGGGTATGATTTAAGGGTGGGTTATCTAGGTTAATTATATTTCTATGTTGGCCTAGTATGGTTCCCAATCAGAGGCAGCTGTTTATCGTTGTCTCTGATTGGGGATCATATTTAGGTAGCCATTTTCCCATTGTGCTATGCGGGATCTTGTCTATGTATAGTTGCCTGTGAGCATTATATTGGCTTCACGGTGCGTTTGTTCATTTTGTTGTTTAAAGTTCTCTATTCCAAAATAAAGGATGGATACATATCACGTTGCATCTTGGTCCACTCCTTATGATGATTGTGACAGAAGATCCCACACAAAAGAACCAAGCTGCGTGGCCAGGAGGAGAAGACATCCTGGACTTGGGAGGAGATTATGGCAGGAGACGAAAGCCTTCCATGGAAGCAGACGCAAGAGGATCAACGGCGACTCCGAAGTTCACAACCACGACAGAAGCCCGAGAGGCAGCCCCAAAACATTTTTTGGGGGGAGCACACGGGTTGGTCGGCGAAGCCAGAGGCGAGTCAGAGAGTGAAGAGGAATATTGGGATAGACTGTGCGAGGAGTAGTTGAGGGGAGTGATGAGGTAGAGTGGTTTGGTGTCTGGAGCAAGAGAGTTGCCGTGAGGAGCGTGGGACCACCATGTTTTGTGGAGATACGCAATGTGTCTCAAGTGAGCATCCACAGCCCGGTGCGTTCTGTGTCAGCTCCTCGCACTTGCCGTGCAAAAGTGAGTATCCAGCCAGGACGGGTTGTGCCGGCTCAGCGCTCCTGGTCTCCAGTACACCTCCTCGGTCCAGGATATCCTGTGCCGGCTCTACGCACTTTGTCGCCAGTGCGCTTTCACAGTCCAGTGCATCCTGTGCCAGCGCCCCGCACTTGCCGGGCTAAAGTGAGCATCCAGCCAGGACTGGTTGTGCCGGCTCAGCGCTCCTGGTCTCCAGTATGCCTCCTCAGTCCAGGATATCCTGCGCCGGCTCTACGCACTGTGTCGCCAGTGCGCTTCCACAGCCCAGTGGGTCCTGTGCCAGCCCCCGCACTTGCCGGGCTAAAGTGAGCATCCAGCCAGGACGCATTGTGCCAGCTCTATGCTCCAGATCTCCAGTGCGCCTCCACGGCCCAGTATATCCTGTGCTTCCTCCCAGCACTCGCCCTGAGGTGTGTGTCATCAGCCCGGTGCCACCTGTACCAGTCCCATGCATCAGGCCTCAAGTGCGCGTCCACAGTCCAGTATGTCCTGTGCATCCTCCCCGCACTCGCCCTGAGGTGCGTGTCATCAGCCCGGTGCCACCTGTACCGGTCCCACGCATCAGGCCTCCAGTGCAACAGTTCCCAGTCCAGAGCTTCGGGTGACAGTTCCCAGTCCAGAGCTTCGGGCGACAGTTCTCGGTCCAGAGCTTCCGGCGACGTTTCACAGTTCGGAACCTCCTACGACGGTCCACAGTCCGGAAAATCCTACGACGGTCCGCGGCCCGGAACCTCCTGAGACGATCTGGGGTCCGAAGCCTCCAGCGTGGGTTCTCAGTCCGGAGACGATCTACGGTCCGGAGTCCCGGGCGAAGATCTACGGTCCGGAGTCCCGGGCGAAGATCTACGGTCCGGAGTCCCCGGCGACGATCTACGGTCTGGTTCCTCTGGCAACGATCCACGGTCCGGAGCCTCCGGCAACGATTCACGGTCTGGTTCCACTGGCGGTGACTCACGGTCCGGTTCATCCGGCAATGAGCTACGGTCCGGTTCCTCCGATGACGTGTCCACAAGCGGAGTGGGTACTTCGCCCCGCACCAGAGCCGCTCCTGACGTTAGATGGCCACCCAGACCCTCCCCTATTATGTCAGGTTTTGCGTCCGGAGTCCGCACTTTGAGGGGGGGGGATACTGTCACGTCCTGACCATAGAGAGCTTTTATTCTCTGTTGGTTAGGTCGGGTGGGATTTAAGGGTGGGTTATCAAAGTGAATTATATTTCTATGTTGGCCTAGTATGGTTCCCAATCAGAGGCAGCTGTTTATCGTTGTCTCTGATTGTGGATCATATTTAGGTAGCCATTTTGCCATTGTGCTTTGTGGGATCTTGTCTATGTATACATGCCTGTGAACGTTATATTGGCTTCACGTTTCGTTTGTTCGTTTTGTTGTTTTCTTTTCCAAAATAACGGATGGAAACATACCATGCTGCGTACCCATACCCACTCCTTATAACGATCGTGACAGAAGCCCCAAAATTGCCCTCGCTAGAAGCCTGTGTTTCAGACATAAGGAAGTGGATGGCTGCAAACTTTCTAGTTTTAAACTCGGACAAAACAGAGATGCTTGTTCTAAGTCCCAAGAAACAAAGAGATCTTCTGTTGAATCTGACAATTCATCTTGATGGTTGTACAGTCGACGTTACTCTGGACCCTGATCTCTCTTTTGACGAACATATCAAGTCTGTTTCAAGGACAGCTTTTTTCCATCTACGTAACATTGCAAAAATCAGAAACTTTCTGTCCAAAAATGATCCAGAAAAATGTATCAATACTTTTGTTACTTCTAACCTACCTAAAGCATTATATGGGCTTGCTCCTACCTATCTGTCCGAGTTAGTCCTGCCGTACATATCTACACGTACACTACGGTCACAAGACGCAGGCCTCCTAATTGTCCCTAGAATTTCTAAGCAAACAGCTGGAGGCAGGGCTTTCTCCTATAGAGCTCCATTTTTATGGAATGGTCTGTCAACCCATGTGAGAGACGCAGACTCGGTCTCAATCTTTAAGTCTTTACTGAAGACTAATCTCTTCAGTAGGTCATATGATTAAGTGTAGTCTGGCCCAGGAGTGTGAAGGTGAACGGAAAGGCTCTGGAGCAACGAACCGCCCTTGCTGTCTCTGCCTGGCCGGTTCCCCTCTCTCCACTGGGATTCTCTGCCTCTAACCCTATTACAGGGGCTGAGTCACTGGCTTACTGGTGCTTACTGGTCCCTAGGAGGGGTGCGTGAGTCACTGAAGTGATCTTCAGCCTCAGGACTACCTGGCATGATGACTCCTTGCTGTCCCTGTTCTGCCAGCGGCTATGGAACCCTGAACTGTTCACCGGACGTGGTACCTGTCTCAGACCTGCTGTTTTCAACTCTCTAGAGACAGCAGAGCGGTAGAGATACTCTCAATGATCGGCTATGAAAAGTCAACTGACATTTACTCCTGAGGTGCTGACTTGTTGCACCCTCGACAACTACTGTGATTATTATTATTATTTGACCATGCTGGTCATTTATGAACATTTGAACATCTTGGCCATGTTCTGTTATAATCTCCACCCGGCACAGCCAGAAGAGGACTGGCCACCCCTCATAGCCTGGTTCCTCTCTAGGTTTCTTCCTAGGTTTTGGCCTTTCTAGGGAGTTTTTCCTAGCCACCGTGCTTCTACACCTGCATTGCTTGCTGTTTGGGGTTTTAGGATGGGTTTCTGTACAGCACTTTGAGATATCAGCTGATGTAAGAAGGGCTATACAGTATAAATACATTTGATTTGATACATGTTTTGGGATACTTTAATTCTGTACAGGATTCCTTCTTTTCACTCTGTCATTGAGGTTAGTATTGTATAGTAACTACAATGTTGTTGATCCATCTTAAGTTTTCTCTCCAATCACAGCCATTAAATTCTGTAAACTGTTTTAAAGTCACCATTGGCCTCATGGTAAAATCCCTGAGTGGTCTCCTTCCTCTCCTGCAAACAGTATCTTTGTGGTGACTGGCTGTATTGATACATCATCCAAAGTGTAATGAATAACTTCACCACGCTCAAAAGGATATTCAATGTCTGTTTTTTTTTTTGCCCATCTACCAATAGGTGCCCGTCTTTGTGGTTGAATCTTTGTTTGAAGTTCAATGCTCGACTGAGGAACCTTACAGATAATTGTATGTGTGGGGTACAGAGATGAGGTAGTCATTAAAAAATCATGTTAAACACTATTATTACACATAGTGAGTCCATGCAACTTATTTTGTGACTTGCAATTTTTTTTCTAAACTTATTTAGCCGTGTCATAACAAAGGGGTTGAATACTTATTGACTCAAAACATTTCGGCTTTTCATTCATTAATTTGTAAAAAATGTCTAAAAGCATAATTCCACTTTGACATTATGGGATATTGCGTGTCAGTCAGTGACACAACATCTCAATTTAATCAATTTGAAAATCAGGTTGTAAGATAATCAAATGTGGAAAACGTCAAGGGGTGTGAATACTTTCTAAAGGCACTATACGTAGATGCACATTTTTTATTTCAGCCAGTGGTGCCTGACTTTAACAGGCCTATTCTTCATTTCACTCTTCAGAATAAGGTAGCGGTCACTGCTTTTTCAATACAATACACTAAGCATTCCCTTCACACCATTGACAACTTCTCAACAATCTGTTAATGTCACAAAGAACCTCATTCTTCAACTCTGGAGTTACAGCATCTGTTAAAGTGGGACAAGAGAGAGAAGGGTAGTGTTTGAGAGGTTTACCAAGGTCCTTAACAAAGATTCTTTTTTACCTTTATTTAACTAGGCAAGTCAGTTAAGAACAAATTCTTATTTTCATTGATGGCCTAGGAACAGTCGGTTAACTGCCTTGTCCAGAGGCAGAACTACAGATTTTTACCTTGTCAGCTCGGGGATTCGACCTTGCAACCTTCCGGTTACGCTCTAACCACTAGGCTACCGGCCGCCCCAAAACTGTGTGGAAATTACATGACCCAGTATATGGTCTGTTTTATGCCAACCAATCCACACTATGCTGAAAATATGCATTCAAGGCCCAGTTTTGTTGAGAAAGAATCCAGGAAATAACTCATTCTGAAAAAGCTTTGGGGGATGTTGTGCGAGCTGTGAATTTGGTGACAAAGTTCAATGTGACAGAGTTCATAATACATTTTCAGACAATGAAAGGTTTAACTTGAAGATAGAATTAAGTAACCATTTGTTGTCCCAATGTGCATAAACAATAACTTATAGTATAACAGAAATATCTAGCCCACACAGTAAGTACCAATATTGTCCCAAGATGAGTTAGAGCCAGTCTATTACTATCTCGGTATGCTAGCGAATGTAACATCATGTTCAATATTTAAAATCACCCTATCACAGACGGACTTTTCGAGTCAGCTGATAAGTGCCGATTTCCTCTATGACCGTTGCCTATATTTACAGAATGGTGCATTACAAAAGTACTGTTGTCTACACAAGTAATGAATACCTCAATAAAGAAATCCAATACACATTCACACGCCTGCTCCCCCTCCCTGGCGCTTGAGGGCGACAGGCTGCCCGTCATTACGCACACGTCACCATCATTACGCTCACCAGCGCAATATTGGACTCACCTGGACTTTCCCCTTCTACATCTGTCTGTTCCTCAGTTTCTTCCCGGTGTCAGCATTATTGTCGTGATGTTTCCCCTGTTCAGACGCTATCCTTGTTTGTTTCATGTCAGTTATTTATTAAATGTTCACTCCCTGTACTTGCTTCTCGTCTCCTAGCTTCTGTCCTTAAAGAATGTCCTTACACACATGGCTTTCAACCATCACCTCTGTCCCACATTCCATCAACTGGAAACAAGTACTGTCTGTGGTGGTGAAAAAAGGAAAAGGGAAAATCTAGGGTGAATGTGGACCGTATGTGGGTGTATGTGTGAGAGAGTCCAAAAGACAGTTTCCTAAATCAAAATGTCCCCCCAATACGTACAGTACCAGTCAAAAGTTTGCAACTCTCTTCAAGGGTTTTTCTTTATTTGGACGCTTTCCTACATTGTAGAATAATAGTGAAGACATCAAAACTATGAAATAACACATATGGAATCATGTAAAAACAAAAAAAAGTGTTAAACAAATCAAAGTATATTTTATATTTGAGATTCTTCTAAGTAGTCACTTGATGACAGCTTTGCACACTCTTGGCATTCTCTCAACCAGTTCCATGAGGTAGTCACCTAGAATGCATTTCAGTGGGCCTTGTTAAAAGTTAATTTGTGGAATTTGTTTGAGCCAATCAGTTGTGTTGTGACAAGGTGGGGGGGTATACAGAAAATAGCCATATTGGGTAAAAGACCAAGTCCATATTATGGCAAGAACTACAATATGAATTAACTAATAGAAATGACTATTTATAATTAATCACATCACGGGTGAGCTTACCATTGATCAAAATAATTGAGTAAAACACTCTCTGGAAATCGAAAGTAATCCGACAATGGGTTGTTTCTGCACGCTGCCATTTTTTCTCTCTCACAGAAACCAAAAATAAGAAGACAAGATGAGTTTGGTCTGTTTATAGTATGCATGTTGAAGGGGTTGTCGTCTACCATCGTTCACAACCCACCATGCATTTCCGGAAGTTCTCAAAAAATGTGTGAACCCTTACTCACCTAATTTTGTTATAACATATTTGGTTCGACAGACGATTACATGAAACCCAGAATGCATTGTATGTCAACAAACATGGCTCTACACACAGCTGGAATTAGCTTAGCTCATCATAATCAGTACAACCTTCAAAAAAGTTTTTTTACACACATTTGTGCCCATTACAATCTATGCAAGAATCGGAATGCCTGATTTGTCAATAGAACTTGAAAACGTGAATAAAACAGTAAATATATAAACAATTAACACAAAACATTTTCTGATAGTCATTTACTGATACAATTGGTGCGTACTGGCAGCCATTCACGTAACCTCTCACTCTGAGCCGGTCAGTGTTGTTGTTTCTATATGTAGCTAGTGAGATAAGCTGTAGCATTAGCAACGTCTTTCAAAAGGAGACAACTCACAAATGCGTATATTTTGAAGATTTTTTAAAATTCTGACAATGAGTCTGAGTGTGAAAGTCAGGAATCAGATTCTGACAGTGAGGAGCTGCCCCCCACCAACCTCGTAGCCATTGAAAACCCTGAATCTGAGGACTCATTGTCCACTGACGAAGTCCCAGGTCCCTTTGAAGATGCTGGTGGTGATGAAGGCAGACCGACAGTGGATGAAGTACAGGAGTTCTGTGGTAGCTGGAAGGCCGCCAGCCATTTCACCCCTCCTGGCCCTGCGGTTTGCTTTGATGAGTCCCAGTCTGGAGTGCAATGCCCCTTGCCATTTCCATCTAGGGCAGAGTGCTTCAAGTTGTTTCGGACAGAGGAGCTGGTGGGAGACATAGTAGAGGAGACCAATCGCTGTGACTTGGAGCTACAGGAGAAGAGAGAGCCAGGAGTGAGTGGGAAACTCGCTAAATGGGTGACAACCACAATTAGTGAAATGTATACCTTCTTGGTGACAGTCCTTCTCATGGGAATAGTAAAGAAGAACTCCCTAAGAGAATACTGGAGCACAGATCCTATGTTTGCAACTCTCTTCTTTGCCACCCTCTTTTCCTAGTTCTATTTCATCAACAATGCTACTGCCATCCTAAATGACCCGTTATACAAAATAAGAAATTACATTAGCATTTGGTCGAGTCTTTGTGCCATACAAGGACCTATGCACTGATGAGTCCCTGACGTTCCGTCAGTATATTCCCTCCAAAAGGCACAGGTTTGCTGTCAAGTTCTTTGTCATGTGTGACGTGAAGAAAGGATTTGTCCATAAAATTATAGTTTACACAGGGTCCACCAACATTATGAGGGGCTTGGGGTGTCCGGGTCCATGGTGATGACCATGCTGGCTCTTCATCTCAGCAAGGGACACACTTTGTATGTGGACAATTGTTACAGCATCCCACATTCTTCCAGCATGTGCTCTCTAACAGCACAGGGGCCTGTGGCACAGTCAGGTCAAACAGGAAGGGGATGCCGGTATTCAGATGCAGGAAGATGCGGAGAGAGGAGGTGGAGTTCAAGGAGAACGGTCAACAGCTGGCAGTAAAGTGGCATGACAAACGAGACGTCCATGTCCTCTCGACTGCCCATACAGCAACCATGTCGGCCACAGGGAAGGTGGACCACCTGACGGGAGAGAGAAAAATCAAACCAGACCGTGTGCTTGACTATCACCTCAAAATGGGGGCAGTGGATAAGGCGGACATGATAAACAGCTTTGTGGAATACACTCGGAAAAACGACCAAGTGGTATAAGAAGATATTTTTCCATCTGACCGACACTGCCCTCAATGGCCACATAGTTCACTGCCAAGTAACAGGTGAGATGATTACTGAACAAGGTATTTTTTGTAATTGGACATACAGTTACAAATCACATATAGAAACTATTAACGTAATAAGGCACTTACTTTGATAGAAACGCCACTTGGGAGTCATAAGGCCAGGGTAGCTTCAAAATACAACACAAGCTAAAACTTCTCTGATGCAATTAGCATTGTTTTACAGAGCTAATAGAAGATTGTAGCTAGCACGATAAGCACGATTGAATATAACACCATAAAGGTTATGAAATGAGTAACGTTACCTCGCGTGTCCGCAGTTATAAGGAATATACACAAATATATTATGCTCCATACATACAGTGAGCTGCAGTAGAAACACCATAACACCACATGCAGAAACTATTATAACGTAATAAGGCACTTACTTTGATAGAAACGCACACATGTCCAAAGTTAATATTGGTAACGAAAACAACAATGACTGCGATGCGGGCAACAGATGGAAAATGTGAACACGTGTGCAGATCCTGCTCTGACGAGAGATGCGCAAGTGTCTGCAGACTTGAACTGCACAAATAATTGGGAAGTGCTTGGGGAATTTTGTCCGGGTCAGAAATGTCTAAAGAATTCATTGTCCGCGAAAGTAAAAAGGACTACTTTTATGTACAGTATATGAATGAGGAGGCGGAACACACCTCAATTGAAACTGTTCTTAGAAAATAAAAACTTGTTTGAAAATCATTTGAAATTGACAAGTTGAAAACAAGCCTATAAATAATGGCTTGAGGGCAGCGCGGATTAAATCTACTGCTGCGTAACAATCACATTCTGGAAAGGAGAGAACATTCTAGCATCACGTGCATAAAAAAACTGTGACATTTGGAACTCACACATGAAAAGGTTAACATTATTTTTGGTTACTACATGATTCCATATATGTCATTTAATAGTTCTGACGTCTTCACTATTATTCTACAATGTAGAAAATAGCAAAAACAAACTGTGTCCAAACGTTTGATTCCAAACTTTTGACTGGTACTGCATATCGAACGCACTTTGACTCTCAAATTGACTGAGGTTAGCATTCATTTTCTGCTAGGCAATCACCTATTTCTGCACGTTAATGTTCCCCTGTGTTGATGACAGTCAGATCGTTCGATCTCCTGTCAATAGGAAATACTGATGATTTCTCAATTTTATGACGTATGTAATAACAGCATTACGATGATTTAGCACAATGGCAGACAGGCATTACTCTCATGGCACACATCTCTCAGCAAGCCTTTAGGAGGGCTTTAAGGATAGCTGTAAACAGCCATAAACACCAGGGTCTAGCACTTTAAATAAGATATCCCATTCACACGAAGCATTCTGTTGGTTCAATGCCTGACTTGGATCAGATTCACAGGCAACAGACGGTGAAAAACACCACCAGAGAATCTGTGCAAATTGCAGTGTTTGTATTCATGTCGGCTTTGAGGGTCAGGGGGAAAAACACAAAAAGAAGTCAGTGGAATTTAGTTTTCAGAAATAAAGCCTACTAGGTAGGGAAGTGAGGCTAACCCCGATACTAATGATGAATAACTCCATTAGGAGAAGGTTGTAGGACTAATGGGGTAATATATGGTGGGGTGGGGTAATATATATAGAGAGAGCTGGACTTTTCAAACCTCATTTATTTTTTACCTCTGGGATCCCTTTTTCCCTCTAAAGTAACTTGGATTGGCTGCCATTGTGTTACAACCATCGGGTAACACAGGTTATTGGCTACATGGTGCCATGAGGCAGAAATAGGCGAGGTGGGGATAGGGTGTGGGTGTAATAGGTTTGTATAGGGATAATAAATGAGGAGGGGATGGAGAGAATAAAACAGGAGAGAAGAAGGTGTAACAAGAAGGTAAATCAGCCACAAACAGGCCTGTTAGTCTCTAGGGAATGAATCCACTTTTTTATTTTATTAGAAAAATTTCACACACCAGAAAAATTACATGTACAAAACTATAAGATTTGGAATTGCGTTATGTACAGATACAAAAGATAAAGCCAAATAAAAAGTGACGGAGAACACAGAAGGTGAGTCCCCAAGCAGTGAGCGTTTATTCCCCTTTAAGTCTGTCTGTTCGATTCAGTTCTCCCTGGGTTCAGCTCAAAGGTGAGAAAATAAATAAACGCAACACACAGGAGGAGAGGGTGATGAAGACCATTGTGACGAAGAGGTGGTGGTGATGCACAGACATGCGGTTCAGTTTGCTTAGTCCCTTCTGGTTGGAGTTCTTCCTCCTATATATCCTTGGGTCCTCGGAGTCTGGATGGACGAAACACAGCACATACCTGCAGAGAGAGGGGAGAGAGAGACAGGGAAATCAGTGAGGAATATGTTCTATTCTGGCCTAACGTCGGTTACGGTTGACCACACATACAACCCCACTTAATCCAGGTTGATAATTGAAAGGGCTTCATAAAGATCAGCCAACAATTTAGCCCCTGAAGTATAGTGATGATACTGGTTCCCCTTGACCAGTGTTAGATTCATTGAATCCCTGCCATACTAAGGCTTTATATATGTATATATATACATAATGAAACAGAGAACATTCATAACATGTCCATAAAGACAATAGACCCAAGTACATCAGTTTAATACAAACACAGGAAGCTTTCACAAACACTGGCAGCCATACGGCCACCGTGCTTGGACAATGCACTCGGATGGATCCACGCAGTGTTGTGTTCTACTGCTGTTTGATACAAATGTAAAATGACTGGTTGCCATGACTTGCAGCCTCCCTCACAGCACTGGCCAAACCGTGGTGGGCATGCCTGCTGTGGCTATGAAACAAAACCGGATGACAAAACAACAACCCAGTGCCATTAAACAGCCATTGAAGTGACCGGATGCTTTCCCCAGTATAACGCAAGATTACATTTGGGACTCCTCGGCCTTAGACTCATCCTCAATGTCTCACGCACTGTCCACAGAACAGTGATAGGAGTTAAGCTGGTCAGCTCAGACAGCCAAGCCTGACTAAGCCTCGCATCGGGCTGGACATATCATGGCCATGGATACCTGGCTGGTGGTGAGCTGAAAACGAGCCTGGCAGACATTTTAAATTAACACTTTTGCTTACGTCTACACATGGAACTAGGCACTTTGAAAAATGTTGCTGTATAAATCAATTCAAATTGTATTTGTCACATGCACCGACTACAACAGGTGTGGACCTTACAGTGAAACGCTTACTTACGAGCCGTTAACCAACAATGCAGTTTTAAGAAAATACCTAAAAAGAAAATTAAAAAAAAAGGTTAAAAAAAATAAGTCTGGGTTTCCGTTTGATTAGCTGTTCAGGAGTCTTATGGCTTGGGGGTAGAACCTGTTTAGAAGCCTCATGGAAATAGACTTGGTGCTCTGGCACCGCTTGCCGTGCGGTAGCAGAGAGAACAGTCTATGACTAGGGAGGCTGGAGTCTTTGACAATTGTTTGGGCCTTCTTCTGACACTCCCTGGTATAGAGATCCTGGATGGCAGGAAGCTTGGCCCCGGTGATGTACCGGGCTGTACGCACTACCCTCTATATATAAGCTCTCTGGTGGCGTATCATTGTGTATGGCACCTGGAACTAGCTGGCACTGCAGGTGGTTTGAATTGGAGAGAAGAGGCTGAACAGGTGCGAGAGCTACAATTATGGATGCCATTTTGGAAATGCTGTTCCCTTGTATATCAGGCTAACATGTTTGTGCTGAAAGCACTGAGTGGACTGAGGCCTATAAAGTGGAGGGAGTTCAGAGGGTACTTATTTAAGCTCAAGCTTATTTATTTTCTCAGTTGGCTGTATGTACTAGCATGTCAAAAAAACATAACTGCATGACAGTGTTTTCAGTCAATTATTGCTGACTTCACGAGGCAGACGTAGATTGTCCATTCGAAGCATAGGTGGCCATTACATCTTCACCCCCAACGCATTCAAACAAACAATTTGCTTTTCAATAACAAAGTGTACTGTAACAAGTGACTTGAATTGTTATTTTTTTAAACATTCCTTTATCCTGTGAAAAAATGTATGGCTTTAAGTGCGACATATTCCTCTTCAAGACCTTAGTGACCATGGGTGTTCTCTGCCACTCCCTCCCAGCGTGGGAGCGTTGATAAAGTCAGCTAGCATCTACCCAAAGCAGAACCTGCCTTCTCTACTACTCTCTCATTGACACAGCAGGAGAGTCTCTCTTGAAGCACAACCAGACATTACGAAGCGCTTGGATTCTGCAAAAGTGCAGACATATATTTCTGTACTTCCTTACCCACTTTAAACGTGTAAGTATCAAACTGAGTAAGGGAGACCTACTTGTACACTAGATTATAGCGTCATACCGTAGCTTGCTTTCCATTAGACCTGCCACTTGTTCTAAACCATTCATGGTGTTGCATCACACACTATTTCTAGCGAGTGTATACGAAATAGCTTCGTTTACATCCATTTACAAACAAATGCCTGTTTCCTTGCGCTGAGCGTGCACCATTGAGCTATTTCTATGATCTTCTACCACCATCCGGGAGAAAGGATATTGGACCTGAATGAGGACCGGACCAACATTGCATCCGCCACTCTAGAAATGTTCGAGAAATTTGACAATGTTCCAAGGAGGGGTCAGTCCGATACACATAGTCAGACTCTTTTACTGTCATGCCCTGATTAGTATCACCTGTTCCTGTGATTGTCTCTACCCACTCCAGGTGTCGCTTATTTTCCCTGGTGTATTTATCCCTGTGTTTCCTGTCTCTCTGTGCCAGTTCGTCTTGTATGTTAGTCAAGTCAACCAGCGTGTTTTTCTAGCACTCCTTTTGCCATTCTCTTTTTGATAGTCTTCCCAGATTGACTCTGGACTACTTTCCCGCCTGCCTGATCATCCTGCCTGCCCTGACCTTGACTCTGCCTGCTCTTACCTCGATTCTGCCTGCCCTTCGGTACCTTTTGGACTCTGAACTGGTTTTGATCCTTTTGCCTGTCCACGACCATTCTCTTGCCTTATCCTATTGGATTAATAAATATTGTAAGACTCCAACCATCTGCCTCTTGTGTCAGCATCTGGGTCTTGCCTTGTGTCATGATATTTACACTACCCTAATTATGATTCCCATCATCACACCTTGCTTCTCATCAGTACCTATTGATTATGCAATTCATTGTGGCCTGAACAGGAGATATAAATTGGGAGCGGCTGTATTATGGATTGCAATCCGCCCACTGGGGCAATCATCCAGTGATCATCTGAAATTAATCACCTCAGTGTGTCTGCCACACAAATCTCTCTCTCCGAATGCCATCCAATGCCTGCCGACCCAGACACTGTTCAGGGGGCAGACAGTAATTTATTCTCCACACCACCTTTCATCATCTCACCATTTTACATGGGATGTTGATGTTGTTGCTGTTTCACATTGTCTGGCTAGAGGGCGAGTGATAACAGCAGTATTTTGCCCTTGGTTTTAGGTGTCTTTTAGTCACCAAAACTGGCAAATTCTCTTTAATAAAACCATCACTGTGGTATCGTGAAGCTCCCGTAGCCTCCTCTGCATTTGCCCTGATCAGAAGAACATGATAAAGTGACAAAATGAAAACAAATAGAGCCTACAACCTAATGTCCCCTGCCGCCTCGCTTCTGCCCCATGATATCTGAGTCGAACATCATTCTGTCTCCTAAATAATAACAGAGCTTGTTTGCATAATGTTTGCATAGTGACGCCATAGCTGAGACTTCAGACAGTTCAGCACAGACCATTTAGCCTGCTGTTCTTGACTTCCATTAGTGGGGAGACCTCTGTGATCTCACTCTAAACAACCTGATCATTGATGCCAGGGACCTGTGATCATCAGGCGCTATGCTGCTGCTGATACATTGGGTAACAGGCTTTTCGCTGCGTCATCAGCTTGAAGCAACGATTAGCCACATCACGATACTTTAATTGCCAGAGAAATGAGGCAGGAGACTTGACACAACTTAATGCTAAGTGTGGGAGGATGGAAAGATGGTTGCCATCAAGCCATACAACACGTCATAATTGATTTCTCCCAGGCCTATTTGAGCAAAGTGGTGATAGCAATCTAAAGTCTGCTGCAATCTCAAATTTTGTTTGTTGTTTTTGTGCAGATCTTTTTTTTTGGGGGGGGGGGGGGGCTCCAGAGCAAAAAGGATCATAGCACATACAGCCAAAAAATGTCAGCCCCCAACTTGATTCTGTTCTTGCTCAATACAAACACGAAGAGACAAGAATGTATAAATATTTTTTTCTGGGCGCAGACCGGCTGTGTGACAAAAAGAAACAGAATCCATGTCTTTGCAACTGTTTGGAAATAGGGCCAAGTTTTAATTGAGCTGCAGCACGCCTCTGAGGCCCAATGCTTCATACACACAGAGAGCAGAAACTACGTCCCTGATTAAAGCAGCCATGACAATAAAGAAAGCTGCAAAATTTGCTAAATAAATTCCTCTCTGACATTTGCCGGCCTCTTGGTACAGTAGTAATTAATTACATTTGGCAGTGGTTGTGATATATAAAGCATCATCTGATTTTGGTTTGTGTGGTCTATGTATTGTAGGAGCACCATAATTGGCCTGAGGGTGGAATCTTGTGTAAATATGAGAGGCATGGTGTTCTGTTCTCACAACAAACACATACACGCACACACACACACAGGCATGCACACACACACACGTATGTATGAAAACACCGCACACGTATCCTACAGATTGCTAATCAAAGCAAGGGCGATGAAAAGACAAAAACACTAATTAGGAAATTACACCAGCAGCAGAATTACGATCCTCTTAAAGTGGTTCTTTTTTTCCAATCTTCATGTTATTTTGTGAGACAGAATGCTGACGATACCAGGCTGTTTGAACTCGGTTTTAGATGAATGAAATAGACACACACATCTATCTTGGCCTCATCTCTTTCAAGTCTAACCTTAAACCCGTCTCATTTCTCAAACTCATGCTTGATGGTGAGATATGTCTTATCAATAGTGATTTCATGGCCCTGGCCTAGGTACTGACAGCCGGCTGAGCCTTTCCATTTGTCCCCGTCCTCTCTGGGAACGGTGAGAGCTTAGAACAATGGAGTCCCCTGATTTCACACATCACAACTCCTCAACCCTCTCCACATTACTATCCAACGAAAAATACAAACAAAAGCACCTGTCCACCCGCCACTCTACATTTTATTAATCAGACAGGCACACAATTAGTTTGCTGATAAAATATATTGATGGTCAGTTTACTCTCAACTATCAAAGGCTAAACCCATCAGAGTCGGAGTAGGGCGAACCTATTTGTTAAGACATAAAGTGATGCTCCAGTGCATGTTCACATTGCACTCTCCTCTTCATTTCCCCTCCCTTCTCGACACGCTTCTGTGCTCTCAGATGTTAGCAGGTAAAAGAAAAGAGTTCGCAGGGGAATTGATGGCAAGGTTTACGTCTTGAGGCGAGAAATAGCTGCAATTATCAATTATGCATACCTCCCTCCCTTGCTTTTTCAGAAAAGCCGATATTTAATAGCAGAAGCCCTTTCACTGTAACATCCCTCCTCTCTACCACACGATAGGGCCAGATCACCTTGTAATCACCTTGTCGTACAAATTGTAGAATGGCCGTCACCCAAGCCCTGTCTGAACACAAGCTGGGCGAGGGTGAGAAATAACCTGCAATGAGTTGTGGGATCAAATGTTCACGGGATTGATTTGTGTTTGGCTGTACTACGGTATACCATGACCACTGCAGTGATCTAAGATGTCATGGCTTAGGTCTATGTTAAGGTCATTGGATAAATCTCTAGAAAGCACAAACCTTTCATTGACTTGAGAATAATTAAGTATGATCTCATAGGCCTCCCGGGAAATGACCACCCACTTGCATGCCCTCCAAGAAACGTATTAATTGACTTAAATAAACAAAACATTTCATGTTAGCACGTAAAATAGGGCAGCAGGTAGCGGCAGGTAGCCTAGTGGTTAAGGGTCTTGGGCCAGTAACCAAAAGGTTGCTGGATCAAATTCCCAAGCTGACTAGGTGAAACATCTGTCTATGTGCCCTTGAGCAAAGCACTTAACCATAATTGCTCTTTCAACTGTTTAGCACTGCTGGCTTTGCCTCGGCAGCGGCCAGTCCTATGTGGGCCAAATACGGCAAACGAGTCCGTATTCATTATGGCAGGGCAAATTTGGGGCGAATGTGGCTTGCGATATAATGGCAACATATATTTCTTTTTTTCTTTTTATTAAATATGCACTCAATATTTTATCCCTATAATATGTACATATCAATTTCACTGTTATATTTAATTTCTTTTAACTGCCTGTTTGCACATTCTCTGTACCCTTTGATCCATTGTTATTCATCTTTTAGATTTTGTATCAGTATGTTTTGTTCTGTTGGCCTACATGGGAGTAAGCATTTCATTGTAAGGTATTACTCTAGTTCTTCATATGACAATAAACATACTTTCCATACTTGCCTTGACAATGGATTGAAATTAACCCCCTATTTTGGTGCTATATAAAGTTGAACCTATTTACTGGTTTAATGGTTCTTTAGAACCATACAGGTTCCATTCCTAATCTTAAGCATGGCTTTAATATAAGTACAAATAAAATAAACATAAAATAGGGTTTAACTATCTTTAAGGCAACGAACTTTCACTATTGAAAACTGAAAGAGACACCTGAAAGTGAATACCTCCAACTCTTGGCGCCAGCCCCTAGTCATATGATATAAACAACCAACTAAACTGCAAAACCCCACCTATTTCGAGAGGAGACCCAAGATCAGTTAAAAACTTGCAGCATTGCTAGCTAGCTACATGCGACAATAACACTGTTGTTGGATCGGTTGCATCCAATAGCTAGCTAGTTAGCTAGCTAGCTAACTTCATGAAATCGGTACCTGACCTTTTATATAGCTTAGCTAGCTGTTTATAATATACGTTCCTTATGAAACTGCAATTGGACTGTGAAAATGTAGTGTAGGCAAGGTAACCTGGCAAGGTAACCTGGCAAGTAGGCTGTCAACTGAAATTATTTGGTGTCCGGTTATTTGACTAACATTTGTGAGCTAAATCGAGGAGCTTGTTCTTTGTGATCGCTAGCTTGCTATCTAAGTTAACATGTCCTTAGCTGCCCAGGTGTCACGTTCTGACCTTAGTTCCTTTTTTATGTCTTTGTGTTAGGTTGGTCAGGGCAGTCTATGCTCTTTTTTTCTAGGTTGTTATATTTCTATGTGTTTGGCCTAGTATGGTCCTCAATCAGAGGCAGGTGTCGTTCATTGTCTCTGATTGAGAATCATACTTAGGTAGCCGGTTTTCCCCATTTTGGTTGTGGGTGTTTAATTCCTGTTTAGTGTCTGTTCACCTGCCAGAACTGTTTCGTTTTCTCTTCGTTATTATTTTGTATAGTGTTCAGTTTGTTCTATTAAAACATGACGAACACTTACCACGCTGCATTTCGGCCCTCCTCTACTTCCACCAACGAAAACCGTTACAGAAACACCCACCAACCAAGGACCAAGCTGTGTGGTATCGAGCAGCAGCGTTCTCTGGACTCATGGACTTGGGAGGAGATTTTGGAAAGCAAGGGACCCTGGGCACAGGCTGGGGCGTATTGCCGCCCCAAGGAAGGACTGGAGGCAGCGAAAGCTGAGCGGCGGCGATATGAGGAGGCAGCACGGCAGCGCGACAGGCACGAGAAGCAGCCCCCAATTTTTTTGGGCGGGGGCACACGGGGAGTGTGGCAGAGTCAGGTTGGAGACCTGAGCCCACTCCTCGTGCTTACCGAAAGCAGCGTTGTACTGGTCAGGCACCGTGTTATGCGGTCAAGCGCACTGTGTCACCAGTACGCGCTCATAGCCCGGTGCGCTATAGGCCAACCCCCCGCAAGTGCCATGCGAGAGTGGGCATCCAGCCAGGGTGTATTGTGCCGGTCCAGCGTGTTTGGTCTCCCCTATAGGTTAGTTCCTTTTTTATATCTTTGTGTTAGGTTGGTCAGGGCGTGAGTTGGGGTGGGTAGTCTACGTTCTTTTTTATAGGTTGTTATATTTCTATGTGTTTGGCCTAGTATGGTTCTCAATCAGAGGCAGGTGTCGTTCGTTGTCTCTGATTGAGAATCATACTTAGGTAGCCGGTTTTCCCCATTTTGGTTGTGGGTGTTTAATTTCTGTTTAGTGTCTATTCACCTGGCAGAACTGTTTCTTTTTCTCTTCGTTAATATTTTGTGTAGCGTTCAGTTTGTTCTATTAAAACATGATGAACACTTACCACGCTGCATTTTGGTCCTCCTCTCCTTCCACCAACGAAAACCGTTACACCAGGTAAAATGAGCAGGTGTACTGGCTAACGTTAGTAGCTAGCTACTGTTACTCACTAGCTAGTTCAAATTTTTCCTTTAGGTTGTGTGAGTTAGCTGTCAAGAGGCCACTACTGAGGACACTAGCTATTAAAGGGTGAGTACTGTAGCTAGCTAACTATAGCCAACTCTATTTGATAAACGTTTTATGTTTGTAGCTGTCTAGTAACAGTGCTATGGAACGTTAGATATATGTGTGTGCTTGGCTAGTGTTACCAAGCTAATTAATGTGTGTTAGCTTGGCAAACATTAGCAAGTAGCTGACATTACTGTGTAGACGAGAAGTCGGGAAGAGTGTCTGCCACTTGCCATTTAAGGTAAAGTCTCCCTCTTTACGTCTTTGTTGTTAAAGTTTAGTAGTTTCAAACATAACAGATTTAGTAGGGCATGTCATAATAATGGTGTATGCCGTTCCCCTTTTGACCCTCCTTTTGACAGTAGGACCTGTTCCTCTCCATTACCCAACATACAGCCCACAGTAAATGTCAATAATATTTATATTCTAAGGTTACCTAAACCTTCCTAAACACAACCAAATATACAGTATAGAATGTTTAATTACTGTTAGAATGTTGCTTATTTTGTTGCTTGAATCGGCCCAGCAGGTCTTATGTTAACTGTTTAGTGCTGGTAGAGAGGATCACATAACCATGACAAATTAAAGCTAAATAATTGTATTCTTCAATATTAATATCAATACATACTGCACTGTTTATGATTTTTAATACTTATATCTTGAGCTACCTTTTGAATATTTTCATGCCTCCTCACAGCGATTGAAGTGTCCCCAGTGTTGCTTGTTGTTTTGGCCTTGGTTGGAGGTGTTTTTTTTATCTGTAAGGTTTAGCGACATTGTTGGTCTCTTTTTTGCATTTACGTCTCCTGACCTAGTTAGCCATTATAATTATGCCTTAAAGGTTTGTGGAGTTATTAGCAGAAGACAACCAATGTCCAGATCTGTATGGCGCATTAGTTATCCAAAACTAAGATAGCGTTTGTGTTTTTGATATTGTAAAAAAAAACTAGTTACTAGTTTTTCAGCAAGCCAATAGGCTATTAAAATGAAGTGAATTGCTTAATACTGACGTAAAATATACATATCTTATGGTCCCTTTTATGTTGTCTGTGTGGTTACAGATTGACTATTTGGGATTGAAAGGAGGCTGTGATGTGAAAGAGAGTGAGAGGATCATGGCACACATAATCTTCCATGATCTTTCAAAGACCATGAACTGGAGGGGAATCAATGGAACGACTGCAGCTCAAACGGAGAGTTCACTGTAATTTAATGTTCTACTGTTGCCAAAGTCCTTCATGAATACTAGAAAGCATAGAAAGAAACCTCGAAATAAACCAACGATTCCCCAATTTTAATTTGAAAGCTGCGGTGCGGAGAATAATCAATTCCATTTTCAGGAATCTTCCAAGCTGATTAAAGGCACAGTCAACTTAGTGCATGTAAACTTCTGACCCACTGGAATTGTGATACAGTGAAATTATTAACCATAACCGGTTGTTGATAAAATGCATGTGTTATGGCTTTTCAACCTCTGCCAAATTTGTGCATTCAGCGCTATCTAGGAAGTAGAACTCATAGGGGTTTCTTTAATGGCAGCTTCTCCAATGTCAAACATGTAAAGTGTGGTGTACCGCAAGGCAGCTCTCTAGGCCCTCTACTCTTTTCTATTTTTCCAATGACCTGCCACTGGCATTAAACAAAGCATGTGTGTCCATGTATGCTGATGATTGAACCATATATGCATCAGGAACCACATATAATGAAGTCACTTCATTGAAGTGAACCCCTTAACAAAGAGTTGCAGTCTGTTTTGGAATGGGTGGCCAGTAATAAACTGGTCCTGAACATCTCTAAAACGAGGAGCATTTTATTTGGTACAAATCATTCCCTAAATTTTAGACCTCAGCTGAATCTGGTAATGAATGGTGTGGCTGTTGAACAAGTTGAGGAGACTAAATTACTTGGTGTTACCTTAGATTGTAAACCGTCATGGTCAAAACACAGATTCAATGGTTTTAAAGATGGGGAGAGGTCTGTCCGTAATAAAGAGATGCTCTGCTTTCTTGACACCACACAAAGCAAGTCCTGGAGGCTCTAGTTTTAGCTGATCTTGATTATTGTCATATGGTCAAGTGCTGCAAAGAAAGTCCTAGTTAAACTGCAGCTGGCCCAGAACAGTGTGGCACGCCTTGCTCATAATTGTAATCAGAGGGCTAATATTAATACTATGCACGTCAGTCTCTCTTGGCTAAGGTTTGACGAAAGGTTGACTGCGTCACTTCTTGTTTTTATAAGAAACAATGTGTTGGAAATTCCAAATTGTTTGCATAGTCAACTTTCACACAGCACTGACACACACACTTTCGCCACCAGGGGTCTTTTCACAGTCCCCAGGTCCAGAAATTCAAGGAAACATACAGTATTATACAGAGCATGAACCTCCCTTCCATCTTATAAAGCGCAAGTGAACAGCAAACCTGGTTTCAAAAAACAAATAAAGCAACACCTCACGGCACACCGCCTCTCCCCCATGTGACCTACTTGTTGTGTGTATGTACTGACATGTATCTGTAACTGATAGATGGACACACACACACACTACATGTAGCACTGTTTTTAAATGTATGTCAATTGTGAAAAAGAAAGACTAGCTGTCGCCATTGTCGTTGGCTAATGGGGCTCCTAACAAATTAATTAAAAAAAACATCTAATTGGGGACAACAGTCAATGGAGTGAGTGGAATAGTAGAGAGTTAAGAGAAAGTAGCCTAATCCAGACAGATCTAGTAATGCCCACCCCTGAGTTGCGGCTGGGGTCCTCTCCCGCTGTGCTCCTCCATCAATGTTTTCAGGGCCTAATTGAGCTGATGATCACTTACCAAATTTGACTCCTCAATTGCCTGTCTACCCATAATTATCTCCCATCCGTTTAGCCATGTTATTAGTTAAGCCAGAGGAACCAGTAGAGTGGACAAGGAGGAGATGGGAGGCAGACATGAGATGACTCTGGGAAAAAGATTGGGTCCGCCTCCAGAGTACCCCAAGTTTATCCTTCCACACCCTCCCTCTCCTGTTTGTAGTCACAAACGAATCAGATTGGGCCTGTCTGGGGCCTCTAACATGGTTGGTTAAAAGCAACACAGAACACACATCTCCTAAATTAGAGATATCTGTGGCATGCATCCTTGAAATATATGGTCAACTTGGTTAAATAATGAGGAAGGCCCTGGGCGGTTTCCTGACCTTGTGACCCGACCAGGGAGTGTTTCCTGGTCAACCCACAGAGTACATAATCCTGTGTACACTCACCCTTGGCTGGGTCCCCATCCTGAGTCTGAAGACAGTCACGTAAAGTAAGGTACATTATGAGCAGGTCCAGGAACAGGTCCAGGTATTGGCAAGTCCTGGTCCCAAGTACAGGGCCAGGAACAGCGGACACACAGACAGTCTGAGCCACAGAGGGATTACAAGGCAATACGTTTCAAAAGCCACTGGCGAGGCCGTTGGCTCGTCTAGCTCCAATCCATTAGATTATGATGGTGAATTGAGTCCTTATTAAATCCATCTTGGGGTGTTTTCGTGGGGGGGTCTGTAAATACAGTGTGAACTAGTGAGGACGCAAGGAGGATGTCTGGCAGGAGTCCTAAAAATGTTCCTGATTTATAATCCAATCTCCTTGATTCCTGGAATCCTGGGAATATTCTGAAAAACAAAAACATGACCAATGGTTACTGATTGAGTGGAATGCATGTACAAACTAATCAGTGACTGAGTTGAATGCATGACATCAATCACAACTGTTCTCGAGATATGTGCAATAGTTTGAATGGTAATTGGATTTATAATGATGATATTTACTGGAAGGTGGATCAGATGATGTGTTTGTTTGTAATTGCTACTGTGCTAGGATCTGTTTTGTGTTGCTACTATAGTGTATTGGTATAGGAGGAAAATGTAAGTAATTGTAAGTCATGCTCCTGCATTATGTTGTTTGGATGTCTGCTGCTTTCAAAGGGGCAACACTGAGTGTTAAGGGGGTGGACTCTGCAATTAGTCTCGCTGAATATGCCATATGTATAGGAACCAAATCCTGAGGGAGGTCTCTGGCAGTAACGTGGCTAGCAATATGTTAGCTCTGACTAAGTGACATTTTCTCTCCGACACGGCCATCTCTCCATCTCTTACACTAAAGCCCCCCCCCCCCCTCATATTCTTCTCTCAAGTAGATGAATGGAGAGGAACAGGGAAAGAAGGGAACCATTACTCTTGGAGGTTGATGGCTGCTTCTCGCCCGAAGAAGCAGAAGAAGTCATCAAATTTTAAAGTCACTCCAGTCTCGGTGAGCCCTCTTGTCGTCGTCGGCGGCCACGGGCGCTGGCGTGTCTGGTGGGAGAGACAAATAGAGGTGAGGGATGAGGCGGCTAGAGTTAGTGACAGCCAAGCTGGACGCGGTGCGGTGCGTTCATCACCCCTCGTCTCAGGGACACAGCAGGGAGCCTGCGGACATGGCTGCGGGAATGTGATTCATGGCCCGGTGTCAACTGTACCAAATTGGCACCATTTTGTTTCACACAGGGCAGCTCCACAGGTTTTTGGCACAGATCTGATTTGGAATCCGGGCAAAGTGACTCAGATCACATGGTAGCCTTGCACTTACGGGTTGTGTGTCCGATAGGATTCTACTGGTGGAAGTAAATTGTGATTTTACCGAATGATTACAGAATGTAAGTGTATAGCGTGATTGTTCACTGCAGCACCTTTTCAGAATGAATATATGTGCGTTGCAGTGCAAAGTGTGCATTTACACAGCAATGACTTTGAGAATGTGGTTGCCCACTGCAAAGGTTTTGGTCAGGTTCAAGGGCAGCCATATTCAATCGTTTTCATTGACAAAATTATCCTCAGCCTAAATGGATCATTTTGGTTCATTATGCCCCTTACTTTCCACTAAAATCAATGTTGTAGCTGACATGGGTGATTGACGGAATTGAAAGAGAGGGCCTTGTCTCTCCCTGACCCTGATTTAATTCACCATATTGATTTAGTGATTTACAAGACCATGGCTCTGGAAATCCATGGCCATTCATTCAGAAAGTGCAATTATCCAATTGGAACAATGTATCCAAGTTTCTCACTCTGGCGAGGTTCTTTAAAATATATCTGGCTGTGGCCCATTGAATCAGCTGAATGGCCCTGTTCTTAGCAATTACATGTCTCTGAACTGCCATTTTATGTGATGCAATGAGGTGTGCTGGGTTGGGCTATGCTATGGGTTCATGTTCAGTGGCAGGGATCTAGCTGCCGATACCTACTGTAGGTCACAGAAGGAACACAAATGAATTACATGCCAGTTGTTTCAGACATGCCATAGAGATACCACATTGAAAATGATGAAAAATTGGGTCACTCTCTCATTCACCCCAATCACAATCATTTGTATCTGCCTCTCTATCTGTATCTGTCTCACTCTCTCAAGTACTTACTTCCCCCCACATCGACGATGGTGGCCTCTCTGGGTGTGAGGGAGGCTCTCCTCTTCATCTCAAAGGCAGTCCTGGAGTGACGCCTCTTACTTGGCGACAGCAGGTCCTCAGCAGTCATGTCTGAGATCTGCACCGCCTTCTCACAGTCAACCACCAGCGCCATGGTGTTAGAGTTCTTTAGGGTGGCATTAGGCGATGCCACTCCACTCACACACCCCCCTAACCCTGTCCCTGGTCCCACTCCCACCCCAGCAAAGGCATGATCCTGCTGCTCCTCCTGACTCTCTGTAACTTTAGACCCAGAGTGGGACACCTGTCCCCCAGCCTGTCCTCCATTGGTCTGGGCACGGATGTTGGCCAGGGTGCCCACCTTGCCTGTGTCCATGCCCTGGTGGCTGTAGACCTTGTAGCGGATCATGAGGATGATGATGAAGACGAGCACGGAGGCCACGATGATGCCACCAATAATGATGATCATGGTGCCGCCCAGGAACTGGCTGTGGAGGGCCTGGCACTGGCTGTACTCGGTCTCCGTGATGAACTGGACGCAGCCCACCTGCCGCGTGGCCGTCAACGAGGTGATGCCGTCGTCGTACACCGCCAGGACACACAGGTCGTACTCGCGCCCTGACACCAGGTCACGCACCAGGAAGTCCTGACTGGTAGACGGGATCATTCTATTGATTAAGAGAGAGAAACATGTCTTAGGATTGATGATGAACATGGTATATACAAGGAACTAATAATCTGTAGATGGGGAATATTTTGATGAGATGATTCATTCTGGGTAAAGAAAAGTTGTGTTAAAAAGTAGACTTGTCTATAGGGCTATGAGAATGGATATGGATGGTTCAAATAGACCGCTAAGACATACTTTTTTAAATCTTAAGACATTTTTCCACAGTATTATAATAGCGTTATGGTACACCCCTTGTTTTGAGGTGCGACCGAACTGTTACAGCCTATTGGGCTTACTAGTGGGACCGTCAAAAATGACTAACCTAAAAATCTATATTAAAAAGGTCCATAACAATGGATTTACCAGAAATGTATAACATGGAATGTATTGTGGGTGAAAGTAATCAGTGTAAAGGTCCTATCTAACCCTGGTCCAATGAGTTTGTAGAGAAAGACCATATTGAGATCAATGTCCATCCAAGGAGTAAAGCACGTGTCCAATAGGTGCCAATACTACCAGATAATATGGTGCATGTAGGCTTCAGAAGCACTGTAGAACCTATCAGCATCAGGAGATACTGTATGCTCCTCCAACACGAGCAATTTCCTCTTTTCCTTTTGGTACCGTATCTTTTCATTCTTACAATCACCCCTTTCAGCACGAAACTGAAAGGATTTGATATGATTGGACTCAATTTATCAGGAACGCTCCACTTTTCCAGATTATGTCCATTTCCGTGTCCCATTCACGCAGCTGTACAGCAGGGTCAGAAAAACTATGAAGAAAGAGGAAATAAAACTACGCAGTCCTTGGCCCGACACCGTTCCCTGTCATAATAGTCTGGCGAATCAGACCTTTGCAATGACAACAATATGCAGACTGTTGTGACAGAATCTACAAACTTGGCAAGACTGTACAGTAGTGTCGACCCTTGAAAGGCACCGTGACAGTGTGTGGTCATGTGTGTGATTTCCGACAGTGTAAGTGAGCAGTGGATCATCTGTACACAAAGGGATGCCAGCGACATCTTGAGCTGTGATTTAATGTCAGTCCCCATTTTGCATAACTCCCAAAAGCTTCCAAATCTCCCATTTTCATGGTGTGTGTGTATCACTAACTGGCTAACAAGTCTTGACATTTAAATTCACATCAACAGTTCAAAAAGCTGAGTTTGTAAACAACGCCCAGTATCATCTCATTAAGCCACCTTGCTTGAGGCAGAACACAGTAGAACACTTGGTGTAAATTAAGAAAACTCTCCTGGACATGGCAAAAGAAATGACAATAATTGAATGTTCACCCTATATTGTTGACAGTGTTGAGAGAATGGATGATTTAGGCTAGGACCTCACCCTCAATTGACTCAAGTGACTACAGTACTGAGCTGTCCGTCCCGGAAAGTCCTCCCCCGGGACACAGTGACTGAGAATGTGCATGGCTCAGTACAGTGTTAAATCACAAGGTGCTTGGGATCATTAGCACCTCTTTTCATTATAAACCAAGAAATATTCAAACTTTTCTGGTTGGAAAGTTTAACAATAAATTGTAAATATAATAATGGAAATGTCATTTTCATTGGTCAAATACATTTTATATTAGCGGAGAAATCTGTTATGCAAACCAGACATATTGACACAGTAATTAAATAGGAAGTATTCTCGGGAGTAGTTTGCGCCGACTTCCGAATGATCTAGTGCAGACACGAAAATGAATGAATTGATGTGAATTGACAAAATGAATTACATGGGGGGAAATAACAATAATCGTAACCCCGGCATACGACCTGAAATGTTATTACTGCCACTGCAACCCCTTCCTAATCTTTATTCACCCTGATTATCTTTGCATCTTTTTCTAGAGTCTTGTCCAATCCAGCACCAGCTAGAGAAGTGACATGCAAATCGCAAGGTTATGAAAGGTTCACCTCAGCCTTGGTCTTGACCCCCTCTTTTTTTTTCTCCCAAGAGTCATTGTAGCTAATGCTCTTACAGATGCTCTTGGCTACAATGAAATCTGAGTCCAAGGGATTTCCTCGTTCACATGTAGTACAAAGGCCTTATGGGTTTTCATGACAATACAACACATCACCTCAATGGGGATTGAACAATAGAAGAACATAAATAGGGTTCAGCTCCCTTAGCATGCTTCCATTTATCTTGGTCAACGTTCTCAATATCGCACTTACGTTGGGCAGGGAATTGGTTGAGTGTATTCCTGTTGAAAGACGGTGTTTATTAATTGCGGGTCCCCTGAGGTGGCCGTTTGGCTTGGGTAACTCCTCCAACCTATTGACTACTAAAAAGAGAGCACCTGTTAAGAGGAAGCATTATCCTAATCCAACTAGGTTCATGGAAAATTGGCCCACGAGTCTGCACTCTTTTTTTCCTCTCTCTCTCCATCTCGGTCTCTGTGTCCCACTCTCTCCCTCGCTCTCTGTGTCTCTCTGTCTCTTTCTCTTCCTCTCTCTCCTTTAATAGTTAATTTTATGGTCTGCAGGGAAAAAAAGAAGATGACCGTGCAGAAGAGAGTAGCTGGCGGGATCTCAATCCTGGATCCTATTAAAAGCGTGGCAGGGGAGAGGGAGGTTCTCTCCGTCTAACCACTTTAAAGGTGCTTTGAAGTCCTCTCATTTGCCTCACCTTTGCCTGTTAATTTGACTGGGAGCCCAGAGTCTCTCTCTCTCTCTCTCTCTCTCTCTCTGCGAATAGGGATGACATCCAGACTGCCTTTACGGAGATTCATTATAGCACAATGCCGAACAAAGTCGCCTTGATCTGGGCTGTGCAGAGGACCTTTATCTGGTGTTTCTGTGCTTTGGTTTATTATAGGACTTATCATGGACGTGGTGGCTCTGGAATAGGCTATCGGACATGAGACACTTTATGTGTTGGGGGCAAGGACGACATAACAAAACAGTTACAAAAATCAATTGAAAAAGGAGGTATTGGAGCGATGCAGGGAGACTGATTCCTGAAACACCCTTGCGGCAGATACCCCCCAAAATGAAATGACTCCGCAATGAAAGCCGGGTGCCAATTGTGAATAGGGGAGGAAATGATTCTCTCTGTGGGGAATTTTAGGGCAGAGAAATGAAACTGCTAGTTGTTTTTGCTTTTTCCAATCGTCACGAGACTGATTGACACCTCTAAATGAAGAGCCTGATGAGATGAGTGGAGCTTGAAATGGAACGCTGCTTTTTTTTTGGTAAATACCTACGACAATCCGCTTGTTGATCTCAAAACGCACACGCGGATCACTAATATTGATACATCTGTTTATTTAGTAGGCGTTCAAACACAATTTCCTAATACGCTGATTTCAAATGCACCACACATGCATCCTCTCAACAACATATGGTATCAAACATCGACCCGTAGTAAGAGAAGTCTTGATTGCGTAGACAGGAGGTAATGAAATTATTTCTATATACTGTACTCTGTCTGGACTCTTTAGAGAGGTGATAGTTTATGTGTGCTACAGGTGCCATCTTTCTATCAGTAACATACACTATTGTTCAAAATGTCATAATATTGGTAGTAGCGCTTACTAAAATCTCTGTTTTCCCAAGAGGAACACAAAATGTCCTTCCCACATAATCCCATCTGCTCGGATGCACTGTATCATTTCCTGAATGATTGGCGTGCAGTCCGGCGGAGAAAACACTGGGGGATTATGCTATGTGGATGATGGTGTATCGGGGATGTAGCGGAGATTTAAGGCATATCACTAGTGAGGTGTGTATGCCTAACTTATTTATTTATACAATTATCAGAGCTAGCTCTAGTCTCAGGCACACCTGACGACTAGGTTACTAATGAACCCCCATTGACTGAGGGGGAAGGGGGTGGGGGGTGGTGGTGAGTGGAGCATGCAACTTTGAATCATTGTGCTCTCTCTCTCTCTCTCTCTCTCTCCCCCCCCCCCCCCCCCCCCAAGGTTGCAGTTTTTTTATTATAATTCCCCAAATGGGCTTTTCCAAAAGCAAGGTTGAGGATAAGTGACAGTCAATTTCATTTCTCTGACTCTCTTGTGCAGTCCCATTCATATCAAGTACGTCAAGCGGCCCCAGAATGAAATTCAGATGGGAAATATTTAATGCTCTTTGTTAAATAAATGAGCTTGACAGGATTACTCATACCAGGTTGGGATAATAGACAAGCCAGAGGTGAATTCAATTAAAGAGTGACAATAAAAAATACACTTCTCAAGTATTGTTGAGTTAAGCAAAGTTTGACACAGTTTGAGGATAAAAATGTTGGATTCATGGGGCTGAACTTATTTTTCCCTGGTATTTTCTTAGCCAGCCTGGGGTCACCGAGAAGCACTGTTTGGGGACAGATTAGGAACACTAACACATAAACACAAATGTATTCTTAAATTTCAACGCATCAGGCTGCATTTCCACTGAGATACAAACATCAATTTGATACAGTTGAGTCAATGATTTAAATAGAAGTTGTTTGATAAAAGAGGGAAGCATGAAATACTGTTGGTGCCGCTGCTCTCAAGGGTACGCACATACCCGGCGCATACATAAAAACGCACAGGTGCACGCACGCATCCATGAACACACGCACGCTCACACACATAGTTAGACACAGCTGCCTGCCAGCTTCTCTAACAGCATGAAAGGGGACTGTATTGTGCCGACAGGCCTGGTTTTCACAGAGACTCTGTGCCACGCCCCATTATTCATTCCACTCACAGCATCAGTGAAACACTGCCCCTGGGCCCCAGGACGAAGAGCACAGCCAGGTACAATCAGTCTGTGGGTGGTAGAGCCTCTATCCAATTCACTGATGAACTAGGCCTCTCCCCTCCTGATCCTTAGCACAGATCGAATCCTGCCCACAATGTGGTATGTAGGACAAAAAGGTCCTGTTTGGTGAGGAAGCAGGTCATAAATAAAATCTGCAGAGAAGGCAGTGCCCACTACTGCCTGCCAAGCTCCCCATTCACCTGTAAGCAGGGGTCTGATGCATTATCGATGTTGAATGGCATCCACTGTGGTGAGGATCAGGCAGGGGAAAGTTGACACTTCCCGTTTAATCAGGATCGGTGGGTCCCCCACCGGACCGTTGAGCTAACGTAGGCTTATGCGATTAGCATGAGGTTGTAAGTAACAAGAACATTTCCCAGGTAGTATTGATATACTGACACATATCTGATATTGGCAGAAAGCTTAAATTATTGTTAATCTAACCGCACTGTCCAATTTGCAGGAGCTATTACAGTGAAATAATACCATGCTATTGTTTGAGGAGAGTGCACAGGGATGAACTTGAAAAGGCACATTTGGGCAGGCTTGATACAACATTTTGAAATGCAGTGGTTCTTTGGATCAGTCTAAAATGTTGCACATACACTGCTGCCATCTAGTTGCCAAAATCTAAATTGTGCCTGGGCTGGAATAATACATCTTTCTCTTGCATTTCAAATAATTATTTTTTAATCTGTTTTTTTTTCTTTGTATTCTCTTTTACCAGATCGAATGTGTTATATTCTCCTACATTCATTTCACATTTCCAGAAACTTCAAAGTGTTTCCTTTCAAATGGTACCAAGAATATGCATATCCTTGCTTCAATGCCTAAGTTACAGGAAGTTCGATTTGGGAATATAATTTTAGGCGAAAATTGAAAAAAAGGGGCGGATCCTTAAGAGTTTAACTTCTGGGAGGAATGTGTTGTGAAATTGTGATTTATTTTGTGTGAAGGAAGAAAGGGAAGTCTCCTCCCTCGCAAAAGTAAACTCTCGGGCCAACCCCCTCCCTTGTGCTAATTTCAACTGTGTTTATGATCCGGGTGGACACACGCGAAGCAGTAAACATGGAAGAAGTGAGTGAGGATGTTTTCAACCCAGCTATTTCAATTTCAGCAGTGTCCATTCTATCCCGTCGTTTAAGCCACAGCAACAGTTATGCTTAAAATGTTTGACTAGCAAAGGGGACGATTTCGCATGCTTGCCAACTGGAAACACACACCAAGTGATGTTTGGAGAACATTTCTACAAGCAAGCATGTTCAGCAAGCGGTTGATAGGACTGGCAGTGGGCAAAGTGCGTATCGGTGAGTATACATTTCAGATGAACTCGCGGCTTGCCAGCTGTATCATTCATCCTACATTACTATCAACTGGCCAGCTGTATCAGGCAGCCCAAAAAATATATTTGCTAACTATCCATTTGATTGATGAAGTTGAGAAAATGGCATTAACTAGTTTGCTAGATTGAAACTGCTGGACGGAAAGTTGGCTAACAGTTTTTTTTAGGGGGTAGTTCAGCTTTAATATTGCAGATAGATTGTGACCTCAATGTAATTGTCTGCATCACTTCCAATCCACCATACATTATATATATATATATATATAATGTATATATATAGTATATATATATAATGTCATGTATTACATACAGTGGGGCAAAAAATAGTCAGCCACCAATTGTGCAAGTTCTCCCACTTAAAAAGATGAGAGAGGCCTGTAATTTTCATCGTATGTACACTTATTCATCGTATGTACACACAAAATCCAGAAAATCACATTGTAGGATTTTTAATGAATTTATTTGCAAATTATGGTGGAAAATAAGTATTTGGTCACCTTCAAACAAGCAAGATTTCTGGCTCTCAGACCTGTAACTACTTCTTTAAGAGGCTCCTCTGTCCTCCACTCGTTACCTGTATTAATGGCACCTGATTGAACTTGTTATCAGTATAAAATACACCTGTCCACAACGTCAAACAGTCACACTCCAAACTCCACTATGGCCAAGACCAAAGAGCTGTCAAAGGACACCAGAAACAAAATTGTAGACCTGCACCAGGCTGGGAAGACTGAATCTGCAATAGGTAAGCAGCTTGGTTTGAAGAAATCAACTGTGGGAGCAATTATTAGGAAATGGAAGACATATATTTTCTCATTTTGTCTGTCATAGTTGAAGTGTACTTATGATGAAAATTACAGGCCTCTTTTTAAGTGGGAGAACTTGCACAATTGGTGGCTGACAAAAAAAAATTTTTTCTCCCCACTGTATGTACAGTATATACTGTATTCTGGTAGGGTAGGGGTGGTATACAGAAGACAGCCCGGTTTGGTAAAAGACCATGTCCATATTATGGTAAGAACAGCTCAAATAAGCAAAGAGAAATGACAGTCCGACATGAAGGTCAGTCAATCCGGAAAATTTCAAGAACTTTTAAAGTTTCTTCAAGTGCAGTCGCAAAAACCATCAAGCGCTATGATGAAACTGGCTCTCATGAGGACCACCACAGGAAAGGACGACCCAGAGTTATCTCTGCTGCAGAGGATAAGTTCATTAGAGCTATCAGCCTCAGAAATTGCAGCCCAAATAAATGTTTCACAGAGTTCAAGTAATAAACACATCTCAACATCAACTGCTCAGAGGACACCGTATGAATCAGGCCTTCATGGTCGAATTGCTGCAAAGAAACCACTACTAAAGGAAACCAATAAGAAGACACTTGCTTGGGCCATGAAACACGAGCAATGGACATTAGACCAGTAGAAATATGTCCTTCTGTCTGATGAGTCCAAAGTTGAGATTTTTGGTTCCAACAGCTGTCTTTTGTGTGACACAGAGTAGGTGAACGGAAGATCTCCGCATGTGTGGTTCCCACCGTGAAGCATGGAGGAGGAGGTGTGATGGTGTTGGGGTGCTATGCTGGTGACAATGTCAGTGATTAATTTAGAATTCAAGGCCCACTTGGCCAGTATGGCTACCACAGCATTCTGCAGCAACATGCCATCCCATCTGCTTTGCGCTTAGAGGGATTATCATTATTTCCAACAGTACAATGACCCAAAACACGCCTCCAGGCTGTGTAAAGGCTATTTGACCAAGGAGAGCGATGGAGTGCTGCATCAGATGACCTGGCTTCCACAATCACCCAAACTCAACCCAATTGAGATGGTTTGGGATGAGTTGGACCGCAGAGTTAAGGAGAAGCAGCCAACAAGTGCTCAGCATATGTGGGAACTTCTTCAACACTGCTGGAAAATAATTCCAGGTGAAGCTGGTTGAGAGAATGCCAAGAGTGTGCAAAGCTGTCGTCAAGGCAAAGGGTGGCTACTTTGAAGAATCTCAAATATGAAATATATTTTGATTTGTTAACACTTTTTTGGTTAATACATGATTCCATGTGTGTTATTTCATAGTTTTGATGTCTTCACAATTATTCTACAATGTAGAAAATAGTAAAAATAAAGAAAAACCATTGAAAGAGGAGATGTGTCCAAACTTTTGACTGGTACTTTATATTTTCCCCTAACCCTACCATCCCTCCCCTAATTGGAGTAAACTAATGGACAACAACTCTTAGGCTTCTACTTCCATCTTATACATACTATATATACATTTAAGGACACAGTATAGTTTACATTTGTATATTTTGCTTGTTTTTAGTGCCATCCTTCAGCTCCACTCAACCCCTCCCATCTATTTCTGAACACTATCCAGTTTTTAAATCTATTTAGGCATATTTTTCAACTGTGCTGTGATGTTTCACAAAAGTTCTGAACCTTCTTATTCTGACAGATACTACATATTGTAAATTAAATATATATATATATTTTTGGTAAGAGTATTATTGTGTTATTAATTGATTGACTATGCCTTTTTAATTCACCTGGCATTGCTAGCGTTATCTCCAGGTAAATGTTGCAATTCTTTAGCCTTTTCTGTACCTGTGAACAAGCTACATATGTATGGACAGTACCAAAACAAGTGATCTCTTCGCAGGAAAAGCTGCAGAGCTGGGATTGTTGTCTCCCCCATTTACTGTATATAACATTCTATTGCTTGCAAGAATTTTGTATAATAATTTAAATAGAAAAACTCTTAAGTTTGAATCCGGCACTGTTTTGGGTATCAGTTTATAAACCATGTGCCATAGAATAGGGAAATCGGAAATTTCTTCCCAACTATTTTGCGATCGATTTGACACAGCTGTCAATTTTTTGTCCTTAAATGGAACTGTTATACTTTTTTTATTTATCACAATTTTGGTCTTTAATGCAGGGCCGACAGACAAGACAACTTTCTCCCCTTCCATTTGTGGTAATTCTGCAATTAGTTGGTTGTAATTTTGAGTAGAGCAGACATTTCCATATATTTTTGTTAACAGCAAGTTTGACAACTCCACCAGTCCTATTTATGATATCATTAACACAGATTATACATATTGTTTCAAAAAATGTAGTTTCTCAATTAGTATATTTGAGTGTAATCATATTTGTCTATAAATATATAAATATACATACACAGATGAAGTTGGATGTTTACATACACCTTACGCCAAATATATTTAAACTCACTTTTCACAATTCCTGACATTTAATCCCAGGAAAAAATCCCTGTTTTAGGCCAGTTAGGATCACCACTTTATTTTAAGAATGTGAAATGTCAGAATAATAGCAGAGAGAATGATTTATTTCAGCTTTTTTACATACACTCAATTAGTTTTTGGTAGCATTGCCTTTAAATAGTTTAATTTGGGTCAAACGTTTTGGGTAGCCTTCCACAAGCTTCCGACAGTTGGGTAAATTTTGGCCCATTCCTCCTAACAGAGCTGGTGTAACGGAGTCAGATTCGTAGGCCTCCTTGCTCGCACACGCTTTTTCAGTTCTGCCCACAAATTTTCTATAGGGTTGAGGTCCGGGCTTTGGGATGGAATACCTTGACTTTGCTGTCCTCAAGCCATTTTGCCACAACTTTGGAAGTATGCTTGGGGTTGTTGTTCATTTGGAAGACCCATTTGCGACCAAGCTTTAACTTCCTGACTGATGCCTTGAGATGTTGCTTCAAAATATCCACATAATTTTCCTTCTCATGATGCCATCTATTTTGTGAAGTGCACCAGTCCCTCCTGCAGCAAAGCACCCCCACAACATGATGCTGCCACCCCCGTGCTTCACGGTTGGGATGGTGTTCTTCGGCTTGCAAGCCCCTCCCCCCTTTTCCCTCCAAACATAACAATGGTCATTATGACCAAACAGTTCTATTATTGTTTCATCAGACCAGAGGACATTTCTCCAAAAAGTACGATCTTTGTCCCCATGTGCAGTTGCAAACCATAGTCTGGCTTTTTTTATGGTGGTTTTGGAGCAGCGGCTTTGTCGTTGCTGAGCGGGCTTTCAGGTTATGTCGATATAGGATTAGTTTTACTATGGATATAGAACCATGGGACCATGACGGCTGTATGGTCCCATGGTGTTTTCCTTGCATATTTTTTTTATATTTTTACAGATGAACGTGGTACCTTCAGGCGTTTGGAAATTGCTACCAAGGATGAACCAGACTTGTGGAGGTCTACAAGTTTTTTCTGAGGTCTTGGCTGATTATTTTCATTTTTTCCCCCATGATGTCAAGCAAAGAGGCACTGAGTTTGAAGGTAGGCCTTGAAATACATCCACAGGTACACCACCAATTGACTCAAATTATGTCAATTACCCTATCAGAAGCTTCTAAAGCCATGACATCATTGTATGGATTTTTCCAAGCTGTTTAAAGGCACAGTCAACTTTGTGTATGTAAACTTCTGACCCACTGGAATTGTGATACAGGGAATTATAAGTGAAACAATCTGTCTGTAAACAATTGTTGGAAAAATTACTTGTGTCATGCACCAAGTAGATGTCCTAAACGACTAACAAGAAATGTGTGGAGTGGTTGAAAAACAAGTTTTAATGACTCCAACCTAAGTCTTCAACCGTATAACATGTTAATTCCCATCATCAGTCTGAGTTGAGTTCACCTTAGCCTAGCTAAGTGGACTGGAGCTAGGCTTCTAGAAAATAAGCTGGGTGCACAGCAACAGTCTCTCTCTCACAGCTATTCCATCACCATGTATCGTATGTAACCACTACAATTTATGGGAAGAACTATGGGCAATAGCACTGACTTAGTTGATTTGACCATGACTGGGATATAAAGTCTATTTTAGTTGACATGCCTGTGTGATGTGTCTGAAATACATAAATAAACATGTATTCTCTCTTTTGAATCACAAGCTCTTTGCTCTTACCACAGTAAAGTAAAACAATTTAATAAAGACCATGTATGCCAAACATGCTCTGAAAAAGTGCGTTTGCAATCTATCAATTGAAAAATGAAAATGAGTTGTTTATACAAAACTTTATTGCATTTGGTCACCCCCAAAATTAGGCCATTAAATGGTTAGTTACTTAGTTGCATCCTTCCTCAGGGAACTGTTTGTGGATAGCTGACAACAGGGTGGCAGGTCTTTAGATGTGCTGCTCTAGAGTTCCATAGCCCAGAAGACTCGCCTGGGGACAGAGGGATGGACACATGTTATTTTTTTTAAATAAAAGTCTGGGAAACTTTTACAGGGAGGAGAGAGCATGCGTTTGAGTGAGTACATTAAATCCAATCCCAACCAGTGGCCCAGGACAATATGCTATGCTATCACACCGGCAGACTGCCACAGTGAAGGAGATTTACAGAGTGAATCAAGTGTACTGCTACGAGTGGAGCTTACTTCTATGTGCTTTGGAGAGATCTCAGGTAGTTGGTCAGCGGGCTCTGGAGGTCCTTGGACCATTCTGTCGCTATGGTAACTGGAGAGAGACGGAGGTAGTGAGTGTGCTTGAAATACAGTCCTCACCCCTGACCTCCCACTGGCCCAGGGCATTCTTCCTAAACCCTGGAATCACAGTCTCTCTGACAGGGAGTTACTCCAGGATTATACAGGTGTATGGTGTACAGGGCTTCTCCACTTATATGAGTTGAGTATTAGTACTCTTGATACTGAAACAGCATCATGCAATTCAAAGAAAAACAATATTATGACTTACTGACAAAGTGTTTGTTCTATGTTCCTGCTGGTAGCAAACCTCAACCTGGATGCAGATACAATGTCCTGCCTTGTAGAATGGTGGCATCTATCTCCACCAGGCTCAAAGAAAACAGACGACAAACCTGAAGAGATTAACAAAAGAAAATGGTGCCTGCATTTAGGGTTCATGTATTAGTTTGCCTATTTCATGATTCATGTCTGTAAATGACAACAATAGAGCTGATTTAAAAAAAATATGGCATGCCATCCAATCAAATTATATTATGGCACAAGGTCCAGCTCACGAACAATTGCTACCTCAATTTATTCCATCACAACATCATGCTCCTCCTTATTTGACTGTAGTTAGTAAACTTAGATGCCTGTGATTGGCTGCCAAATTGGGTTTCAACAAACTGCCTCAAAGATGGTGATGTTGGAAGAAATTAGCTTGTCAACATGCATTGCTTTTGACACATGCCACGATTCTTGCTTTACGTCTTACCGTCGGTAGCTAGATAATAGATAAATTGTTTGATAATGGCAGTTTAGTTTATCATCTACTGCAACCAGCTATGTGTAAAACTGAAAGACTCTGGCTGTAAAACGCAACAAGTTAGCTAGCTAACTAGATAACCAACAAGCTAGCTAGCTACTGTAGCTGGCTTGACACTCACTCCTTAACGTTAGCTTACCATGCTTTTCAGGACAACTCAACATTCTTCTTGCCAATCCCTTCGACTCCTTCTTGCCTACTCCTGTCTCTCAGTCTTCTTCTAGGTTCAAAACGTTATGGATGTAGACAGTCCGGTGTCTTATTGTCAAAGAGCAACCCACTCATTATACAGCCACCTGGTGCAGTCAATGGCTCAGTGTTCGAGAGCTGGTCACTGGCTAAGCGGCATCGATGTTATCTCCGATTTCCCAACGTCAAATAAAAAAGTGACACATCACATTGATACATATCTGCACTACATATTATTGTTTGGGGGGGGGGGGGGGGTGCTAATGTCAAACATGGCATTTCACATGACGTGACATGAGTCTTGATGGATTCTCGCTGTTCACGTGTGAATCTGTCCACGAAAGATTAGCCAATACAGAACACACCTAAGGACTGCCTGCCTGAGCCAGCACGCAGGACAGGCATGACCATCCTCTCAAAACAGACAGCAATTATTTCATCATTTATTCATGGTCTAACCTCAGTGCCCTCTACCTGGTGGAGAGGAAGCACTATAAACCACGCTAGGTTTCCCCACCATGCTAATCAGAGTGAGCGCTTCAGCTCTGCATCATATGATGAGCAATGCTCAACAGGGGTCAACAACAGGGCTCTTCAAGCTCTACACCATGCACTTCAGGTAAATAGGAATAAATATGAATGGTTAGAAAATGTACTTGTCTGAATAATTAATTTCCCTAAGCACTCAGCACAAAATGGCTGTATGTTGACCTTTGCCCTGCAACCTGGTTCTGAAGGTCTGGCTCAGATTGGGGTGTCAGAGTCCCCTGGCCATGCAGATGGTAGGTGTGCGAATGCTATGTTATTGTATATGAGCCTAAACAGTTATTTTGTCATTCTCTCTACCGGCTATTCAGCATGCTACCATTTCTATCCACACATGCTATAATTTCTAACGAGATCTCATCCATGACCCTCCAGGAGACTATCTATGACTCTCCAGCATTCACCTAATCTGTAAAACACACAGATACCGCGTACGTCTTAAACACACACTCTCAAATCGTCAAACTGCAGTAAATAGCTATCCAAGGTATTACCGAATGTTAATGTGGCATCTGTACTACCCTCATAATAGTCATGTGTCCTTTTCCCAGTGCAGTTTAAGCATCTATTATAAATTCCTTTAGTGTGTACCAGAAGATAAAAGCACCAGAGATACTGTATAGTGATCCAATGGAATGCCCATTCCCCATGTAGCCTTCGATGAATCAGTGGTGGAGGTCGTTTTGCATGGCTCGGTGCTTCGGGTGGCTGAAGATTTCAATTAAGGACCAATGGAATGGTCTATAATGAGCAAACTCTCCCTACCCGGGGCACACAATACGAACTCAACCATTGTCACGACGCCGCGATGCAACCAACCAACCAGCCAGCCAATGATAAACATCAGAGACCCGTGAAACCACTGCAACAGCCTTGAGATCCCACAATCTACCCAAATTAACAGCGAGACGATTCCATTCAGCATTTATCCCCAGATGAGAGACTGTCATTCGCCATCACCCACAAAAAAAACAGAAAAAAACAACCTCTATAGAGCCGACAACAGTCAGTCTCGCTAAAATGAACTGGGTGAGAATCACAGGCAGGTTGAATAGAGTTTTGATGGCGTATCAGTGCCCCAACATTAGGAGTTATTCATATTCCCAGCGCAACGCTGCCTTCAACCGCCGCGGTGTAGGGATGGGATAATTCATTGTCTTTATGGAAGAGGAAGAGATAACAAATCCCCACGTGGAGGATGTGAGATCATTTTAGCTTCAGGTAAACAGTGTGGCCTCGTATCTTCACAGGGGGAGCCAGACTAATTTGAGGGAATTAAAGAAACCCCCTCAGTGACAAACACACGGAACCCACGGCCATAGAGCAGACTGGCACAGTAGACCATGAGAAAGGGCTACGTGGGTTGGATTGCGATGACAATGGCACACAAACTTGAAAGACAAAAGCGTACATTGGTTTCAGTAAGAGACTTTGGCAGAGGCAAGGGTGGTGCTTGTGCCAATTTTAAGATTGGGGGATCTGGGTGAGATGTGTGGTTGGATGTGTGTTGCTGCCCATCTGCCAGTGTCACTCCTCCCCTCCCGCCATGTGAATCATCTGTGGCCTGAGAATGCTGTGGTCCTGCGGGCTCAGCCCACGCTGATAAGAGTTAACTCTCCACCCCCCCCCGCTAATGTGGAATGGTGCAGAGGACGGAGAGTCGTCACCTGCCACGGACAGACATGTTACCGATACGGAGGGGAGAATCGCAGGATCGTTTGCCAGACTCTGAGCAAGTCAGAGCGAGTCAGAGCAGGCTGGTATTGCTTTGGGATAGGTTCCTGTAATTGTCATGGCCATCATCCTAATTATAGAAGCCAACAATGTCATCACTGACGTCAGTCATTACTTTCAAGCCCGTCATCTATTTCCTGCTTCTGGTTGTCACCATCAACAGCCGAACCATCACCTGCAATCACCTTACCACCATATGAAAACTCCCTGAATAAAGTTGATCAGATCCATTGTCATCTGTGCGCCGTCGATATCGCATAATATATATACACCCGGCAGGTAGAGTAAAATAAAAACACTTATCTCCGGCTTTTATTCCACTGGAAGAGGAGGACATTTGTGTTAGTGCTAAGTGTGCGGTAGCTGATAAAATGGAGAATACAGTACATACCGGCGGGATGAGAGATTAAGAACAACAGAGGGAATAAAAGTAATGTATCTTTCCTCTCTGCAATCGCTGTAGGCGGTCATGCTAAGAGGGCGCATTTATGCAATTAAAGTCTGTGTGTGCCGTACCGCATGCAAGAGACCCTGCTGACAATGCATTTGGCTATCCTCGCTTCGCGAGTTAGTGAGGAAGCTTTATGTACATGCCATTAGGCTGGGTAAACACATCAGACCCTGAATTATGTGATGAACAACGGCATTAAAACAATCTCTTTAATATGTAACTAACATACACGACTAACGTGTCTGTTCTTTTTGTGATTGAATGTTTTTTAACCCATTGTTTCTAGTAAGGTACACAAGACAGGAACACATAGACAAAGAAGCAAGCGACAAGATCGAAGAAAACATACAGTTCCCATCCCACAGGACTCCCAAAAACCCAAAGTTACATTAGCGGTTCACGATAGCAGTCTTTTTTTACAGTCATATGCTGATGCAAGAGCAGATCTGTTTCTCTCACCCGGCCAATGTATTCGTGCTACAGATATTTCTATGTTTATAATGTAAATGAATGGTAGCACCCACTGTTGTCTGTTTAACGAATGCGGAGCCTGCCAACGTGAGGCTGTCGTCTTCTTGACTGCTGTTAATCCAGCCAGACAAATACGTCGCTGTCTGGCAGATGGGTCTAAAGTAGTGTCATCATTTAACAATAAAACAGATGGTGAACATGGTACACTTCTACACATTATATCAGAGAGATGGGAGGATACAGCCCCAGAAACATAAAACCTCTCAATTTTGATACGGTTCTAGAAACTTAAAATAATTTCACAAATATATACACTTATTGTACACTGTTTTAAATCGGCTTTATCACGGTTGCAGCCGACAGTATTTTTCAGTGAAAACACGCTTCTGATGGCCTTCAGTTGCACACAGGTGTTCGGCGCATGCGAGATAGCAAATTAGCACAGCTGGTCCCTCTGTCTCCCGTCTCTCGTCCGTAAACTCACGCTGCAACATGGGAGACATTGTCGTGTGGGAACATTAACCATATAAAAAGGTGTGTATTCATTTAACCTTTAGTTTTTTTAAAAAAACATTATTTCTGGCTGATATGAAAGAGAAGGTATATCTCCAAAACCGTACAGCAAGCGATGCATGTTAATGTTCTGACCCAGCGCCAGGGGTCTTCACAAAAAATGACTTGCAGTCGGTTAGGGCGTCTACTTGGTGTCATTTTCCCAACAATTGTTTACAGGCAGATTATTTCACTTATAATTCAATGTATCACAATTCCAGTGGGTCAGAAGTTTACATACACGAAGTTGACTGTGCCTTTAAACAGCTTGGAAAATTCCAGAAAATTATGTCTTTGTCATGTCTCCACCTCCTATTGGAGTCAATATTTCAAGCCCTACCTTCAAACTCAGTGCCTCTTTGCTTGACATCATGGGAAAATCAATAGAATCAGTCAAGAACTCAAGAACTTTACAAACGCCTGAAGGTACCACGTTCATCTGTACAAACAATAGTACGCAAGTATAAACACCATGGGACCACGCAGCCGTCATACCGCTCAGGAAGGAGACGCGTTCTGTCTCCTAGAGATGACCACATGACCTTCTCCCATTCCTCTTCTGGATCATCCAGATGGGCCTGGACATGCGCTGGCTTGAGCAGGGGGACCTTGCGTGCGCTGCAGGATTTTAATCCATGACGGCGTAGTGTGTTACTAATGGTTTTCTTTGAGACTGTGGTCCCAGCTCTCTTCAGGTCATTGACCAGGTCCTGCCGTGTAGTTCTGTGCTGATCCCTCACCTTCCTCATGATCGTTGATGCCCCACGTGGTGAGATCTTGCATGGAGCCCCAGACCGAGGGTGATTGATCGTCATCTTGAACTTCTTCCATTTTATAATAATTGCGCCAACAGTTGTTGCCTTCTCACCAAGCTGCTTGCCTATTGTCCTGTAGCCCATCCCAGCCTTGTGCAGGTCTACAATTCTATCCCTGATGTCCTTACACAGCTCTCTGGTCTTGGCCATTGTGGAGAGGTTGGAGTCTGTTTGATTGAGTGTGTGGACAGGTGTCTTTTATACAGGTAACGAGTTCAAACAGGTGCAGTTAATACAGGTAATGAGTGGAGAACAGGAGGGCTTCTTAAAGAAAAACTAACAGGTCTGTGAGAGCCGGAATTCTTACTGGTTGGTAGGTGATCAAATGCTTATGTCATGCAATAAAACATTAATTAATTAATTAAAAATCATACAATGTGATTTTCTGGATTTTTGTTTTAGATTCCGTATCTCACAGTTACAGACCTCTACATGCATTGTAAATAGGAAAACATGCAAAATTGGCAGTGTATCAAATACTTGTTCTCCCCACTGTAGCTACCATAGCATTTCACAAAATGTAACAACATAACATCTGGTTATGAAACAACAAAATGTTAACATGGATGCAACTGTAGGATAAACCATAAAGGGTGGCAGTAGATATTGGAGGGAGGAGTTTAATGTGCATCTTCTTGCGCCATCTTGCACTTGAATGACCTCTAACCTGTGAGCTTCTTCGTGTGGCTTTCTGGCAGACTAAATGCTGTGTTGCACAATTTGGGGAAAACTTAAAATGCAATGTAGGGGGTTCGGAACATAGGCCCTCACAGAATAGCAAATATAACCCAACCTGACCTTATCAAGGTAGACACTCTGTGTCAAAGCTCAACAAGACAGACAGGGTATCCTCAGTCACACCATTGCCGTCGGGTCTACGTCTCACCAAACGGCGGGCGTTACAAACACTAAGAATCTATTTAATTTGATCCGCCTCTACGCTGCCCCACTGATCATTCCTTTGAGAGGCGCCCTGCTCCGGAGAAAAACATCACACTCCCTCCAAAAGCCCTCTAACCTTGTCACATGACATGAGTCATGGCAAATAAAAGGCAAATATTTTACCAGTAGTTGGCAAGAAGCCACGTGACCACCCTTGGTTGAAGTCAGGACATGATCTTTGCAGCACCTGAGTCACACTGGGTCCAGTAGCACTTGCAGTTACTACATTTCTACTCTTCCCCAATGTTTTATGTGTGTGTGTGTGTGTGTGAATGTGAGAGAGAGTCAGAGAAGGTATTTTTTTGTATGTGCCACACACACACCCACATCCACTCACACACCGACGCACACACACAATCGTCCGGAGCATCTGCTTCCCTCTGTTGGGTCCTCAGGTGGCACACAGGGCTAGTTCAGCCCACTTACACTGTTGGCCATCTGGCTTAGGCTATATAAGTGGCCCATCACTTTACACATGGCAGAGAGACTCCCTGCTAGGCTGCCCTCAACCCATGGTACACACTCCTGCCACCACTCAGTCTTATGATGTGCATGTTCACCAGACAAAACCTAGTGTCCCAAAACCAAATCCTTCTAGCCATCTCAAACTGCCCATACATTTTAGCAGAGCCACAAGATGGAGACTATTTATCTCTCGTTGTTTCCAGACAATGAGACGTAACTGTACAACGTCAGAGCTACAGTAGGAGCTGCACAGACACATAAAACACAACGACAGTACACCTCTCTCTATGGACGAGTTGCGAATCGATAGATTTGATGAATTGGGGGATAAATATGGCACTGCAAGTGGCTTCCTCAAATCTGCCCGATTACATGAAGTGGCTTTGAGCTGAAAGAGGGTGTAGGGAGTGTGGGGCTCAGAACACCTTAATGCCTTGCAGAGAAATCCCAGTCATCCACAATCACTAAGGGGCTTAGCCACAGACTTTGAGAAGAAACACCCCAAGAGCATATAATGGATTTACTATCAGTGGTCCTCTCACAAGCGGGATTGTACATTGGCTTAGTTAAATTGAGTATTTCACGAATGAAATCTGCTTGGAAAAACTCCCTGAAAATCATTGTGGGACACTTTCTGGGAGAGGAGAAGTGGACAAAGTCAGCTTAAAAAGTTCATTTGTTTTTGTATGACTTCACAGTGCAGGCGGCTTGTGTGCTTCCTACGTATCAAACTGTTTCTGCTCTGGATTGTAACTTAAAAGAGCAGGTGCGTACTTCGTATAACATTCCCGCTAACCAAATTAGTGTAATGCTTCGTTTGGTCGAAGTAGTCAAATGAGTCCTGCAGAGTTTTCCCCCAAAACAAATTAGATTGTCTATTCAATTCACCACAACAGCATCCAAAACGTAATAGCATTGACCTACGATACAATGCAAATAGTTTTAAAATCCCATGGAGGACAATTGGATGGCTTGTGTTTGTGTGTGCGCTTATGAGAGAGCGCGTGAGCGAGGGCGAGAAAGAGAGAGAGCGCATGCGACTGTGTGTGTGTGTGTGTGTGTGTGTGTGTGTGTGTGTGTGTGTGTGTGGGCATGCATTCACACACGCGTGGGTGGACGTTCATGAAGACACCGAAACAGGGCGAGTGTTCATATTACTAAAGGGTAATGAAAAAGGCATGGCCTTATCGCCCATCATTTCCGGTGCATCAATACACCTCGACCCATCCTCCTCATTCAATGGCGTAGACCTCCGTTATGACATCCACCAATAGGTAACTCGACCAGCGTCTCTCTTACATTCCGCTGCATTAACTCCTTTACAACAGGAGTGGCCCGTCGGCGGCTGCCGTTAAAAAAATAACTAACTGGGGCCAGCGCCTCCCTCCCTCGTTATCGCTACGGCTGTCGCGTGTCTGTCTGCTTAATTAATCGACACACTCTCAGGGATGGAGGAGGTGGCGTGTCAACGCCCATGATTAAAAATTGATCTGGGGCATGGGGAGGATGATGATAACTCTGAGCAAGACGCCGGGGATTAGCACATGATTATGGGCCTGGGGAGGTGACAGGGCCTTTCGCTGAGCTCGGCTGGATTTGGACCAGAGGAGGACAAAGGGAAAAGTGCTGCGGTGACTGTGCAGTACAAAAAGGGCCTCACTCAAGCCCATGTAACCAGCTAGAGCCAAGTGGCGTCTTTGAACTGTCGCCCTTGAATTCATTCATTATTTTTCATGGCTTGAGTACAATTGGCAGTCATTGAAGCAGGTTTTTGGTACTTGTGTGAATGCCCAGTTGATGCTAGGGGGTGTTATCCAATTAGTTAATAGTAAGTGAATAATTTAATTAAGAGACAATAGCCTAATGGTTAAGTAAGTGCGTAATGCCATGTGTGTGTGTGCGTGCACACATATTAGTAGAGAATTACAAACAAATTAAATAAGGAAGGCATGAGTTGTGGGTGAACTAACTACAGGCAAGACTCGGTAGAAGAATTGGGGAGAAACACACTGCTCACACATTCTCCCATTGATTGATAAAAACATACCATGACTGGGGTTACAAAGCTACCCGTAATTTACCAAAGTTACCAGAATCTTGAGTGATTTTGGTCATTAACAGAAAATCTATGGGAATCTATTGTAAGTTCTGTAATGTATACTTGCAAATAGCCTAATTAATGAAGAAAGGATCAAGAATGGCATTATTTTCAATTCCTTCTAACTCGCCCAACTATTGAATTATTTTCACAGCTGTTACCAGTTTGACGCCAAAACATTGACAACAAATACATATTGGCATAGTAAAAAAAATATCATATGAAGGCTATTTAATGCTGCAGCCCTCATATTAAACACCAACGGGTATTAATTAAGTTGATGGTTTGTATTTAGGATAATGTTTTACAGCTTTGTCCTATTTTTTCTTTGAAAATCATCTTATTAAATCGCATGTGATAAGGCCGCACAGAGAGCCAGGGATAATTACACACACTTCTGATATTCTGAAGTGCATAGATATTTTGTGATAGATTACGTAGAATCCATGAAAGATACCATAATGCTGGTAGTTTACTGGTAAAACCTCGAAAGTTTCCAGTAATATGCCCTGCCTTTGTAACCCGGACCATGACACAACATTCCTTTTTTTTTAAATGTTTTTAACTTAAGTTCAGGACATAATTGGATCATTCCAGAGTTGAAACAGGGATACCAGTGTGTGGTTTTAGGGTTATGGGTCATCTTACCACATAGTACACTCCCTGCAGCCTTCCGGCAAGGAGAGTCATGCTAATCATACCATCAATCATTTAAGATGGGGGAGTTACTGGCTTGGAGGGGAAGACTATATATCTAGGCTATTTTCTGCTACATGTTGGGGTTTTGGAGGGGAGAGTCTCTTCTCCATGCTATCTCCCAGTTCGCACATTAACCGTCTGCCAATCACCTCTGAGGAAGTGCAGCTTCCAGAACTATTACTTGGAGCCTAATGACATGCTGCACTTCCTCATCTCCATGCGTGGCCTTGGTTAAGCTCATAGTACCACGTGAGATAAAAGGTCTGGCTTCAAATTGAAAATATCCTCTATTGCCCACATGAGAAGTCAAAGGAATCGGTCCACATTTCCAGCTCATTTCGTGTTGAGCTAAAACACTTGATCCCTCTGCAGTCTCGTCATAAACCTCGTTACAATCTCTTTCCAGAGAGTCATCTATTATTTATTCCACAGCAACGTGATCGTCACGTAATTGATATGCAGCCATGGTAGCATGCAGAGAACCAGGCCTGTGTACATTTAGGGAGTTGAGTTTTTTGGGGGGGCGGAGATGAGACACCCAGATTGGTTCATGTCTGGGTCTTCTGGTAGGGGATAAAGCCAATCGTCCCCTCGCTGCCCTTTCCAACAGAGGCATACGTGAGGAGAATACACTAAGATGTATAAACCTGGAAAAAGGGGAACATCACCGGATTCTAAGAGGCCAGCCATAGAAAATGTGAGCAACACAGAGGAAGAAGGAACACTTCTAAGGCTAAGCTTATAGATTTAGAGTCAGACGTGGTATGGTACTTTGAAGAGCAGTGTGTGTGTGTGTGTGTGAGAGATTGGCTTGCACAACGAGCATAAGTGTAGTGCACATGGTTATGTGCAGATGAGCATATTATGTGTGATCTCACAAACACTAGCTGAAAGCTTCAGCACGGTGGACGCATCCAAATGAGATATCGCACGTGATGGCAGCCTATCAGAATCCCCAACATCTTTTCCAGGCTGTAAATAACTTAAAAATGCCACCATGGGGTGTAACCTTGAATAAAGCGTTTCCGGTTGGTAGGCGGACGAGGAAGAGCAGGTTGGGATAATCATCTGTCCCACCTCAACATGCTCAACACAGCACCTGGTTTCATTTGGATTGGCAGGCCTTACAACCAACAGCTATTGTCTAATAGAGATTTCACAGCCTTTTTGTTCGTTTCATTTCATCAGTTCAATCGACTGATGTGGACATATGGTCCCTTTTGCTTTTAAACACATTTGTGTGTTTTGACTCAAATCTTCGAGAGTCGATTTATACAAAGGCGTGTTTTCCCATCGACATCTTACACAACGGTTCATGTTATACAGTTATTGGCATCTGATGACAGAAAAAAAATGTGTGTTATGTTGCCATTCTTTGTTGAAATATGCTGTCGAAAGGCAGGCCACAACATTCTCTTTCTTGGATCTCTATTCGAGATCTCCATGCGAGAGCCAATACTATGTGAACCTGATGAGTCATCCTTTAAGCTTTGCTGCCCATGCCAGTTTGGAGGTTAGTTCCAATGAAACATAACACCGAAGACTGTAATGTGCAGAGTCGTTGACAAAAGAACCAAGGTTGGCCGGCTCGTTCCCTCGGCCAAAACCGAGGGAACTAGTTAACCTTTATCTATCATTCTCTGTACAGGTGTTATGCTGCACCAATCGTGCACAGTGAGACAGCCACGTTGAGGGTATAACCCGTTGCTCGGGAGAAGCTGTGTACAGCAACGTAATGCTCTTCGGTTTGATTCTATTTTGATTTCTCACGAGGCAATGCCGTGAACATGTCATGTACAACACCAAAAGGAAATTACCTGTCACGTTCAAAAATCGGGTGTGGGCAACAAGTCTTATCAAAACCATAATTCGGGGAATTCACTTATGCCACGCTCTGTTCCGCGCCACGCATCCTGCTTTGCCAAGCCTTTGTTTAGAAGAATCCCTATGATTTCGTGTTTTTATTTGTTTCGACTATATATAGTCCTTATAAGGACTGTCTGAGAGACATCGCAGGTACACTTCAAGTAGACACGCGTTTGCATAACAAATGATCCCACTGGGCCCAAACGTCCATTCAGCGTCGGTTCAATTGATTCAACCAGCGTGTGCCCAGTGGGATTGGCTTTGTCGCAACCCAGAAATGTCAGCTCAGAGGGGCCAACGAAAAGGCCCCAAATAAACAGGCGATGCAAGTTGCATGTATACTGATGAACCACTCCGGTATAAAACCGTCAAGTGAGTGGATTGGCGAGCTCATTAGTCGTCACAAAGTATTAAAACCACCAGTGGTGTAAAAATCACAGCGACAAAATGTCTGCTCCCTCAAATCTTTCTCTTCGCTTCTTCCCTTCTTTCCTTCTTTCACCGTCTCCACCTACAGTGCTCTTCCACCCATCCCTAATAGAACCTCAAGCAGAGGGGACTTAAAAAGTAGAGCATGAATGTGCATGTGCAACGGTGCCATTCTATTGCGGTGGGGCCTTTACTCACCGGGGGGGGGGCGCGCATCACAGAGCGGGACTGAGACTGAGAGGAGCTCGGAGGAGTCGGCGCGTCCCACAGTCCTGTAAAGTAGAGGCGTTAAGGGGAATTGAGGAGGAGTGACTATTGCCAAATGTCCAGCTGGGTCCAACTGATTCCTGGTGACACCCCGCATGGAGACACCATCAATGGCATCGATGGGCACCGCCCGAGTGACTGTGCCAGCAAATATACAGCGGGCCCTTGACGGACCTCACAGCCGGTCCCGTGTGCTTCAAGCCTCATCCGTCTGATATAAACTGTCAATCACTCACCGACATCAGAGGAATGGCGGAGGCCGTGTCCCAATACTGTCAAAAGCCTTCCTTTCATAGTCTCATTTTATTTTTTGGCCATTGACATGTGAGAGGAGGGCATTAATCAAATGGCCACCGGATTATTTACATTGACACCCCTCCGCCCCAACTGTTTTTTACACTGCTGCTACTCACTGTTTATTATCTATGCATAGTCACTTCACCCCTACCTACATGTACAAATGACCTTAACTAACCTGTACCCGCACATTGACTCGGTACCGGTACCCCCTGTATTTAGCATCGTTATTTTTATTTGACACGTTTTTACTTTAGTTTATTTGGTAAATACTTTTCTTAACTCTTCCTTGAACTGCACTGTCGGTTAAGGGCTTGTAAGTAAGCGTTTCGCTTACAAGGTCTACACTTGTTGTATTTGGCGCATGGGACAAAAAAAAGTTTGATTTGATTTACACTGTATCACATACATCTGTCAAGTCATTTTAGATCGGTGGTCTGGAAGGAAAGGACTATCAGGCCCTAATTGGGCCAAAATGAACATTTGCAAGAAACATTTGGATGGAACCTGTTTTTTCTTTTATTTTATTGTTGTACAGAAATGCCTAAAATGATCAAGAACACATTTTGAGTAGGAGCTGGACCAAACCAAAGCGAACATAGAAGCTCATTTGCAACGGGCCAAATCAGCAGAAGGGTACCCGACAGACATTTCAATAGCCCTAATGCGTAGCGAGCTGGCAGGACAGACCATTCGTTCGGTCGACCCACTTCCTGTGGGCATGATACTGATTCGCTCTTAATAATCTTTGGGGCTGCAGCGTGTCGCGTACTGGGACCTGGCAGTGGCTGTTACGCCATTCCTCTGCACAGCGTTCGAAAATTGTCTAGAAATTACAGCTTCAAGGTGTTTGTTGTTCGCTTGAGCTCTTTGTCTCTGAAACGTGTCCTTTATGCACATTCCTCTCTTCTTCCAAATCAATATGGAAGACAAGAGGCAGAGTTTAAGCAAGCGTTTCTGCCCAAGAGTCGAAACAAAACCTCTGATTCGTCCAAAACAAAGAAAGATTTTTGTTTTTTTTATGATGAGCTGTTTGAGAAATGTACTGTACTTGCGTTTTGTGTGGGTGTGTGTTTGTATTAGTGTATTGAACATCTTTGAGTATACTATGTGCTCATAACCCTTCAGTGGGTGTGTAGAGAAGTGCAAGATACATAATATGCTATGTTTACATAACATAGGTGTATGTGTGCGAGCATGCATATGTTCGTGTGTCTGCAAGCATCCGTGTGTGCTCATGGCTTTCCCGGACCAAGTAAATAAAATCAGACAACTAGTCAATGAAGAACAGGGAGCAATGTTTAAGTACTTAGTCCTAGATAAATTCACCTATAGGAACATCTCTTCTGTCCCAGTCAGTTAATTGGCTGCCGTGTTCATTAGTTTCGGCTCCCCACAATATCTGCTGAGAGAGAGTGTTTATCAGAGCACAGACACATCAGTCTATAGAGACTGTGTACCAGCTCTGAAACCAGCCACAATCCAAACTGTGTCTCCCTCCGTGCACAACGTTCCTCTACGTGTTCGGCATTCAAAATCATCCCTCCAACTCCCAGTGGTAACAGAAACCGCTTGGGGAATAGGTTTCCCCTGAAAACACCAAAGAGAGTGAAGTTCCCTCTTTCTCTCACTCTGGCTGTGCTTTTTCCCACCGTGGGACAGAACCGCCTATCTTCAGTCACTAGGATTTGCATCCAGGATCTTGACCCTTCTGCTGATTAGGCCCGTTGCAAATGAGCTTGTATGTTCACTTTGTTATATTACTCATTGGTTATTACTGCATTGTCGGAACTAGAAGCACAAGCATTTCGCTACACTCGCATTAACATCTGCTAACCATGTGTATGTGACAAATAACATTTGATTTGGGATACCCTAAATGAGATCCCAAATCAATATGCCCCCTCAGTGACAGCAGCCATTGATCAGAGCAGAAAAACTAAACAGGCCGCCTGCACACAGGCTTGGGCCAGGCCCTGTAAGACAACGTGAGGAGCCCTGGGCCAGGCCCTGTAAGACGACGTGAGGAGCCCTAGGCCAGGCCCTGTAAGACGACGCGAGGAGCCCTAGGCCAGGCCCTGTAAGACGACGCGAGGAGCCCTAGGCCAGGCCCTGCAAGACAACGTGAGGAGCCCTGGGCCAGGCCCTGTAAGACAACGCGAGGAGCCCTAGGCCAGGCCCTATAAGACGACGCGAGGAACCCTAGGCCAGGCCCTGTAAGACGACGCGAGGAGCCCTGGGCCAGGCCCTGTAAGACAACATGAGGAGCCCTGGGCCAGGCCCTGTAAGACGATGCGAGGAGCCCTGGGCCAGGCCCTGTAAGACGATGCGAGGAGCCCTGGGCCAGGCCCTGTAAGACGACGTGAGGAGCCCTGGGCCAGGCCCTGTAAGACGACGTGAGGAGCCCTGGGCCAGGCCCTGTAAGACGACGCGAGGAGCCCTAGGCCAGGCCCTGTAAGACGACGCGAGGAGCCCTGGGCCAGGCCCTGTAAGACGACGCGAGGAGCCCTGGGCCAGTTCCTGTAAGACGACGCGAGGAGCCCTGGGCCAGGCCCTGTAAGACGACGCAAGGAGCCCTGGGCCAGGCCCTGTAAGACGACGTGAGGAGCCCTGGGCCAGGAACCTGTAAAACGACGTGAGACTTGGAATGGAAAGAAACACTTTTTGATGACCAAAATAATTCACAAATTACAGAACGGTCCATCAGCATCTATCAGAGTGCTACAAACTCAAAATAATTGATATAAATTGATGTTGGACCTGGCATATGCAATGAGGGAGGCATCAAAACAGAAAATAAATCAGAATAAACCTTGGAACAAGGACGAAGGAGCGAAATAATAAACAAGGAGAGAAGAGAAGAAACATGTCTTCTCAAAGCAAATGAAAAATCAGACCTTTTTTTATCTCTTACAAATAACGATTAGTAACTACCAACCTAATTTATTAACTCATTATAATTACATAAATGTATACAACATGAAATGTTTCTGGTGTTCTTATGATTGCTACTGTTTAGCTGATAGACATCTTGTAATTGTATGTCTGTGAGTCAAAATGTAATTTCATCATAAAACCTTGAGTAACTCATTAACGCACAAAAAAAAAAAACATTTTGAAAGTTTTTAAACTCATTCTAACCAAGAGACCCCATCAGCCCTGTTCAGATCCCTCCTCACCTGTAGATGAGTGTGTCATCCAGGGAACTGTTGTACTGGACCTGGTACATCCTGATCCCAGGGACGTGGTTCTGATATGGCCATTTGATCAGCACTGAGCTAGCTGTCAGCTCCGCCATCAGCACCCTTCCCTCCTGGTTCCTCCGTGTGTCGTTGCCCGTGGCCGTGGTGGACTTGGCCGAAGTGAGGATGTCTGAAGGGCCAGGGTCGGGCTCCCGTAGCCGATTGGTGCTGTTGGCCAGGTGGGGGAGGAGGTTGACCACCAGCTCCACCTGGCCCGTGGACTCCCCCGCCGCGTTGGAGGCAATGCAGGTGAAAGTTCCAGAGTCCTTCATGGAGGTGATGTTGATGTCCAGGCTGCCATTGCTGAAGGTGACAGTCCTTGATGTGTTGGAGATCAGACGGCCCTCGGGGGAAATCCAGTGAATCTCTGGGTCCGGGTCTCCGTTGGCCTTGCACTTCAGACTGGTTGGCTGGCCCTCCATGGTGAAGGTCTTGGCAGACTTCCTGGTCATGACCGGAGGGTCACAGATGAACTCCTCCTCGGGGATGGTCCAGAAGTACTTGGCTGTGAGGTCTGGAGGAGAGGCACAAGTCTCCAGGTCATCTTCCCTGGTCAGCCTCCTCAGCCACAGCAGCTCACAGTTACAGTGGAGCGGGTTTCCACCAAAACTCATCACCAATGACGACTGAGGGGATCCTTTGGCTTTCGCGTAGACGGGGATGCGCAGAAAAAGTGGATCCGGAGGGATCTTCTTCAGCTTGTTGGAAGTCATGTCTAGACGCGCCAGCTTGTGCAGGTTGGTGAAGATCCCTTGGGGCACGTGCTCTATAAGGTTATGGTCCATGTTAAGGGTGTTGACGTTGGTTAGACGACCTATCGTCTCCCAGGGGATGTCCACCAGGTTGTTGTAGGACAGGTCCAGGTCTTCCAGGGTTCCTGTGAAGTCGTCAAAGGCGTGGGGAGAGATATCGTGCAGCTGGTTGTTGGCCAAGATCAGGTGCCTAAGGTTGGTGAGCCCCCGAAAGTGGTCATCCCTGATCACACTCAGCCGGTTGCTGTCCAGGTGCAGCGCTCGCAGCCGCTTGAGGTCCTCGAAGGTGTAAGGCATGATCTGGCTTATGGTGTTGCGGGACAACGTCAGATGGATCAAACTAGTCATGTTGGCAAAGTCCCGCCTCCTTATGGCTGTGATAAAGTTCTCAGTGAGACGCAGCTCCACGGTGCGCCGGTCGATGACGGTGGGCACGAAGAGTAGGCCCGTCTTGGCACAGAGAATGGCCAGCGAGGGGGACAGGTTCTGGCACATGCAGCGCTTGGGGCACAACTGCCCCCTGGTGGAGACGGCCAGCACCAACAGGGAGAAGATCAGCCGGTCCATCCTCCCTCGGGCGTTCTGGGGAAACTGCAAGGCAAAGGAGAGAGGCACTAGTCAGGACATGTCAGGATGTGGTACTCCAAGCGGGGAATTGACTAGGTGAATCAAGATTTTATATCTACGTTGAGCTATTACAGTGGTCAAACTGAGATTAAATATCTCTATCAGCCATGATCGGAATGTAAAACAGCCGTGTTCATCTGAGCATTCAGATGATCAAAGCCAGTAAACGTATGCGAATACATTTCAACGAGTGGGCAATGCCCTCAATTAAATGTTTAGCACACACTGAAGCATAAGGCAGAGGTGACGTTACAAGCGAGCCAATTTTATTCACGGCTTGTTTCTTATTTTCCTCCTCATAGATACTTCTTGAAGATTTTCGGGAATCATACACATGGCATGCCAATATGTCCAATGAAGAGATAAGGACAAACAATAGGTGCGTGTAATTATAGCTTAGCAAATCATTTAACTCAACATGCAATCCCTGGACAACGTTAGCTGGCTGCCATATCACAGTTTAAGGATTTACCACAGCGGGTCTACCTTCTGTGGATTATCTAAAAGCCACTTTATTTTTTATTTTTCCATAGCTCCCTCCATCTCCAACATGAGTGAAAACACAAATATATCTGTATAGAAGACACCAACTGGGAATGCATATACAGTTGTAGCAAAAGCACGCAGTCATCCACCCACCCACACACTTACAAACTCATTTTATACCAATACACACGCAAATACACAAAACAGCAATGCACACACAACACACAGCACGAGTGCATGCGTAACCCCCACACACACACACACACTCTGAAAAAAAAAAAACGATTGGTAGTCCTATTACAAATGGAAAAGATCTTCCTGAAATGAGGTAGCGAGACAGATTTGAAGTGCTGCGAACTGCCGATGGTCGAGATGTTCCCATCTCTCTCGTCGTAAAATGTCACTTGAATGTATTTATCGTGGTAATTCCTTGCTCATGGCAAAGTACCCTAAACACACACACACACACTATCTGTATTTACGACAGCCTTTCTGCAGCTACAGTTCTCAGCATTTACAACTCAATGCACCAGGACATGCAATGGGATTTGTCATCGGCCATTAAAAAGGCCTTATGTTCTTCTCTGTGAATTGAATGAAACCATTGAATGGAATTGGAATGGAGATGTAGGATGCCATTGAATAGCTTCTCGCCTGTGACCAAGTGGCCATCCGCCATACAGCATCAGCAGAAACATAGCAGCTGCCCATATGCATCTCATTTCACCCACCCATTTCACAGCTGCACCTTGGATTACGGGGCTGATGCTATGGTGAATACCAAACAGACGTAAAGCCATGGAAACCACGTTGAAACTCTTGAAATCTTTTTATTTATTTCACTTTTTGTTTGTACATGCATTCAATTTGATCTAGTGAATAGAGGTGCGGTAGACACTGATGCAGTTAGTCTCAAGGTCAAATCACTGTGTGAGACATTTAAGCTGCCATACATACCGTAATAGCCCACATAGCGTAAGTAGATCAAATGGGGTGGATCCTCTGGCAAACGTTTACCTCCTGGTTCTTCATAATTAAAAAGGAATTAACTGTACTGCCAGCCAACACAAAATCCAACTTAGCTTCCGTCAAGTGCTTATCCTGTAGCAATCCCGTCCTTTTAAAACGACAGGTCAACCGCTATTAGGAACTGTACATTGCGGTTTTGCAGTGAATACAAATAAAGATGAACAATAAACATACAGATGTGTAACTCCGTTGTTGAATAGATGGCGGGTCAGGTTGCGTTCAATTCGATAAGGGGAGATGCGGGTAAATGGCAAAACAACATGGCCGCTGTTAAATTTCCCTCTGTTAATCATCTCTCTCTCTCTCTCTCTCTCTCAGGCTAAGCTGTTGTAAGACAACACCATCATCTAAAAAGGTCAACAATCTGCTCTAAGAATGAGGGCCTGATTTCCAACTCCTCTCATATCACATATACTGAAGCCACAGCCCCGTCAGCTGGGGAAACATCATTATGTGGGCAGAAATCTCCCAAGGTACAGGGCTTAAAATGCCAAGCAGCTAACCGTCAGCTCTCTGGTGAATCTTGGTGTGGAGACTGGAGACAGTTGACACCCCAGAGCTTATTTACGGGATGAGCCTCCACTCTGCCCTGCTCTGACAGAATTCTCTGACCCCCGTGCCACCCCACAATGGAGATGGATTAGGCTGTCGGGCTGTGGAGTGGAACGGTCTGCAGTGCCCCGGGAAGGGCCCAGTCGATGAGAAGGGAGAAGAGAATAGGAGCAAGACCCAGAGCGGTTCACTACGCATGGAGTAAACACAGCCAGGGCGACACTTGATGGCTGCCGTTTCCTCCACTCTTGAGACAAACAGAACACGGGATCGCTTGTCCCTCTGTTATTAAAAGAGTCGAGCTTCTGCTTACTGTCAGTATGTTTTAATGCTGAAGAGTTGTACAGGAGCACTAATGTATTCTGGTTTTGCTCGTACAAGACAGGCTACAAGCGTGTGCAAATACTAAGTCGTTAAAACATGAGCATCGTTCGTTTTTTAATCATATAAATGACCAAGTTCCTACAGTATACATTGAAACATGAGGCAAGATGAAAAGAGCCTGGTAGAACGTGATGTCAGTAGTACACCAATGACCTCACATAGAGGACGACTACGGGAATATATTTCAAGGGAGATGAATTAGTCTTCTCAGAAAGGCCTACCCACATAAATGGACAGAGGAGATCTGGCACACGCAGACGTTTTGTTGTCTCAGCTAACCCATCTGCCTTTAGAGCAGGAACTTCATTGCGAGGACAATCGCATCGGTGCGCGATATTTACTCACGTCGCATGAAGTGTTCGTTTATCACAGCAATGTGGCACCACATCCTGTGTGTCTGGCTGACATGTTTTGACAGATATGCGCTCATGTCATTGTTTTCTGTGGTACGTAATGAGCTACAAATATCACAGTGGTGTTTTTTCCCCCCTACTTGACGGTGTGAAGCCGATATTCAAACAGAAGAGCTCCACAAATATTTTTTGGGGGATAAGTAGACGATTCTGGTTTGTGTGTTTGTTCAGAACGCTGCTCTGGTCTGGAGCTCATCCATTAGCCAACGGACCAAAGGCCTATCTCTCTCACATCCCATTACACACCACCGCCACTCTCCTCCTCTGATGAAGGGATGGACTGGAAAGAGAGAAAACAAAGTGCTTCAGCAAGACGCTGTGCCATGCAGCTCTGCTATTGGTCGGGGTGACCCTCAGAGTGTGCTCCGAGGTGTTTGGTCTCATAGCAACCGTAGACGAACAGGCAGACTAGGGGTCTAGGAGAAGGAGATTGGGTTTCAAAAACCCCGTAAATTGTATATTTGGAAACTTGTGTTTGTTTGTGCTTGGGCCTGTGTAGGATTGAGATGGCGGTGCTCAGAAGGAGGGAGACCGCAAGAGAGTCAATCATTTGACACACTGTCTCAGCCACTGAGTTATTTCAAGAGACACATATACACTGAGGGGCAACATACCAGCATATCCAATATAGTACATTTACGGTATTGCTAGTAGATACCCACAGAGTTCCAGTAATTGCGCTAACGCTAGTTAGCATTGGCTCGCAAAACTACCTCTAGCTTCTGGCTACAGACACAGAAATGGTACCCAATGAGTTCATCTGACTCTGGAGAAGTAGACAAAGTAGACAAATCCCAAAGTATCCTTTGAATCATTAACTCCGCTGAGTGACATCAACTATGCAGTATTAATGGGGAAACGGGGCAAAAAGGAGCTTCTCGCCGTCTGTGCTCGTCAAATAAAATGGATAACACAGTAACTGGGTTCCGTTTGATGCCCGACACCGAGAAGACTTTCCTCGAGGGTATTTTGGATCCATATTCAATGTGCTCCAGCGGTTAAGTTACAGTACGACATTGTGTGATTATTGCAAGGCAAAATAACCTCAGGGTTTAGTATAACCTACCGTACCATAAACCCAGTGAGCCTTCAAAAAAAACCCCCTGCTTTGACTGGAGCCTTTAGAGATCAACCATTTTGCTGTGAAACCCTACGATGGGCGTTTATACCTCGAAGTCGACGGACCCCTCGCCACACGTCCCCCACATTGGCCGCGACAAGCTACTGAGATCTAAGCCGCGCAGGGAATACAGTGCACGTCATGGGGATACCACCGCTAACACATAGCACTGCGATTGAATGATCCGCCCGCAATAGCCCCGCAGCATACCGCGACCGTGAAGCATACCGCAGCACTAATCGAACGCGACTGGTCAGAATGCATGTACATTTCATGCAGAGTCGCGGCAGGCCTCAAATGAGAGTGGAAATCAAAGGCGCCAAGAAAATACTCGGTCGGCGGTGGACTTTACACGGTGACACCGGCAAGCTGGGTTCCCTTTGAAAGACCCTTTTTAGCGAAAAAAGAGGCTAGGCGGGGGGCCCTACTTGGTAGTCAGCCGTGCTAACTGAGCTCGATTCAGGATCGCCACATGCAGCTGTTCCTCTAGGGGCTCGTCCGTTCGAAGAGATGAGACAAACTGTTTAGAGGTGTACACTGCTTGTGGTGTCGGAAGTGGGGCTATCATGCTCTTTTTATTTCATTTGAATATTCCGTTTCTTTAACCCCTCTTGGCATCTTACTTTGCGGTGAAAGAAATGGAGGAAAATAGTGACAAATTAGAGGAAAATAGTGCAATTGTAGAATGTGAAGCATATAGAATATTGTTTTTTGTTTTACATTGAATCAGACACGGTTAGATTTGCGCATCACAATCTGCCCGATTTTGCACGACTGGCATACTTTTCAGACTGCTGAGTAGGTTCATATTTAAATCCGTGTGCCGTTTCTTCTGCTACACCCCGGCTGCTATTACTTTGGATGAAAGGCACTGAGACATATTCAATGGTTTTAGAATTGTCAGATCGTTCCTCAAGTCTCACAGTTCCTTCATAGACAAGTCTGTGAGGCCTTTGTCTGACTGTCACATCACTGCATTACTGTGTGGTTCACCCAGATAAAATAACGTAGCTTCCCATAAAGTAAAGTTTTTTTTATTTTTAAATAACAATGAATAAGGTGGTATATGATGCTGTGCTATTCCCAAAATATGGTCATTTAACAGACTTTTATCCAAAGCTGTCAACAGTAAGACATACGCAATACACAGTATGTGGCCCATGTGGGAATGAAACACACAACCCCGCTTGCTGCCTGAACCATGCTCTAAACCATCGATGGTATTATAACTACCATACACGGAAATCAAGTGATTTTATCCACGTGTGATGCTGGGATAAAAAAAAAGTTGCATTTCTGTCCGTTGGCCTACTTCTTATTCCTCCATCATGTGAAAAAGAGCCAGTCCTTCAGCCTCAGAGCATTATAAAATCCACTCGAGTATGCTTCATCAACCTTTCCTATGCAAAACTAGCTGAAATCAAGTATTCCATGGCCATACCGTAATGTGAATCTACACTGTTTGCCTAGTATTACTAAAACTACAACATGCATAGAGAATATATGAATTCTCCCCTGTCCCGCAGTAGAAAATGTCCTTTATTTTTTTGCCTATGGTTCATGTGATTATAGTTGTGCTGCAAGGGTACCCAAGGGGAAAGGAACTCTGCAGTCTGTGATGGGACCCAGTACAGTTTGATTGAGTCCGATTTCAGAGCCACTCTCTTCTGTCACATCTCCCCGGAAAAGGGTTTGAATAATCTCTAGCAGCTTCAGCAGACTTGCTCCATTTCACAGCGACTCCCAGTGAATTACCTTGGGAGAAGACACACTCCCTCCCTGGATATATCTGCCTTGACTCATCCCTGTCTCCCACTGCCCCCCACCGAACCCATCCATACATGTCCCGCATCTACATCCCTTCATCTCTCTCTCTCTCTCTCTCTCCTCTTTCACCTTTGCCTCAGCTCCCATATCCATCCATCGTAATCTCCAACATATGGAAAAGAATCATGAGAATGAAATAATCTGATATGGCAGAAGAGGATTATTTATACAACAATCTATTAAGAATCTGGTAAGATGTTGTATGTGTTGCCTTATATGACAGTGGTGTATTTGTATATGTTTTGATTTATATGCCTTTATATGTCATACACAATTGAATAAATGAAATGATGCCAACAAAGATATGGTATGACATATTTAAGACAAAATATTGTATACGAATTATGAGTCACCTATAAATATTTTATGAAAAGTATCTTCTGAGAATGTAACCTCTACAAAAATAAAGGATTTCGTTAATAGGTTTCACATAGTTTTTTTGAAAGTCAACAAATTAAAAAATATATATATATATATATATATATATATTTGCATATACATTTTCATGTATGAGTTTCCATGGTGAAGGTTGGGCAGCACTGGACTGTTGATTTATCTACAGCTATGCCTTTGGTCTCCCATCCAGGGTTTTAATCAAGCCCATCCCTGCTTAGGTTTGATATCTGTCACCGACTACTACCAATGTGCTATCGTGAGAATGGCTATTGAGAGATCTCCACTTAATAACCAAATAGATTCACTGCTGCTATCAAAGTCATTCCTCCTCATCTCCTCACTCCTTCTCTTCCTCCTCTCCTCTCCTCCTCTTCTTCTTCTGATCATCCTCCTGTCCTCCTCCAACTCTCCTCCTCCTGCTCTTCCTCCTCCTGCTCGCTGCAGACTGCTTCTTTTTTTCAAAAAGTGTCACATTGCATGCGTCAATGATGTCAGACAGTGGTATGCAAGTGCTTTGAAATGGGTATGTCCCATGTACGTGAGACTTCAGACACTATGCGTTTCATATGACGCATGCAACATTTCTGTTATGTCTAAATGTTAACCACCCGTATAAGTCAGATATTACGAGAATCTTCTAAGTGTATTTGCTGCCATATGTATTACTGACAAGTTCCAGGTAAAACATACAGGAATCTTGTTCAATTCTTCTATAGCTTTCCCATATGGGATCCTGCTATCCTACCCTCTCTGATCTGCTCTTCATCCCCTACCCTATAGACTATCCATCAACCAATCCAACATTCTACCAATCCACCTATGCATCCACCCATGTATCCATCCACCCTCAAACCCACCCAGCCATCCAACCAGCCACCCCTCTGTAAAGTCAATATTCAAGATGGCTCCAGAATGTACAAATCATTCCAAGGGAATTCTTCTCAGTTTTTCTCCATTAACTCAAAGATGTAGAAATATCAATTTATGCACATTTAACACCACCACCTGCCCAAAATGACCTGTTGGCATTACTAGCGCAGTGTTTTCCTTAAATAAAAAATCTTAACAACATGCAAATAGAAAAAAAGGGCACTTTAGGGTCCGTTACGTGTTTCTACGGAAATGTCAAGGTCTCAGAATAGCTGAGAAATACTGCAAGACCTATCCAGGCAAATGACAAAATGACTCACTCAGACTGCATGCTGTGTTTTCTTCAAGCATTATCCCCATTTCTCTTTTCTGTTACAGCTCGTTCAGTGATCAATTCACCGCTAAATGTAGGATGCACATCAATGTTACTGGCTTTTAAAGCAACATCGAAAGTGCCTGAATAAATTAAGACTGGCACACAAGACAACCCTGGGTGCACATAGGCACAGCTACAGTATTCTTTTCAACTTCACAAGTAGTAGTTGAGTTTGTGCTAATGTACAAGCAGATTTGACTTATGTATAATGTTGTGGTAGGTTCTGCCCCATTAAGGGACCAGTCACTTTGTGTTAAGGTACAGTTGACTTGTGACCCCAGGCCAGACAGGGGCCGCTGCCTCAGGGGACAGGCTACAGCAGGTCCCTGTACTTGATAGAGGCTGTGACACTGACCTTTGACCTTAAACCTCCACACACTAAGGGCAGCTCTCCCAGAGGGACGTTGTAGCAGGTGCCGCCATGGCAACCGGTTGTGAAAAGTTAAACCGGCCCTTAAACCTCAGCCAAGACGAATAGGAATGGGAAAGGCTTCCTTTAAATTCTGTCAATTCAGTTCTTGGAAATGAGATCCCACAAACCCAACTGGTGGTTTAGGGTTGGGATTTGGACTCATCAAAATCACCATTATTGATGGGCCAGATGGCCAGCAGATTGGAAATTGTGCGGGAGCTGTCTCTTGTCTTGGATATGTCAACGTTCCCCCTTCGTGCCTCTGAAATCAAGACCAAGTCCAAGACAGCTGTCTGCCATCAAGCCACTGCTGCCTCATTACAATATTCAATGGAAAGTCTGTCCATTAGGCACACAGTGCTGTTCAATACGAGATGTATCGAGGCACGCTGCACTGACATACATACCTCTATCTGGTGTGGTCTGGCAGGGTCGTGATCCTCATGAAGACTGTGTGGGCTGTGTTGGCCTAGCAGAGGAGGGCAGACATGGGCAGCTATGTGGTCAGGGTGCCGGTGAGCAGGCGGTAAGGTTGACTACCCAAGCAGCATCTGGGTGTCGGTACTGAGAACTAAAGGAAACAACTGGGTCCCTTGTGGAGGATGTCCATTGACCTGTGGGTGAGAGAGAGAGAGACACACCACATGATATACACTGACTGTACAAAACATTAAGAACACCTTCCCAATATTGAGTTGAAATTTGTCAGGGCATGGCAGCGCTCCACAATGCCACTTAATATAATGTTTACATACCCTACATTACTCATCTCATATGTATATACTGTACTCGATACCATCTACTGCATCTTGCCTATGCCGTTCTGTACCATCACTCATTCATATATCTTTATGTACATATTCTTCATCCCTTTACACTTGTCTGTATAAGGTAGCTGTTGTGAAATTCTTGATACACAAGGGAAACTGTTAAACGTGAAAAACCCAGCAGCATTGCAGTTCAGGACACAAACCGGTGCGCCGGGCACCTACTACCATACCCTGTTCACCCTCTGAATGGCACACATACATACAATCCATGTCTCCATTGTCTCAAAGCTTAAAAATCCTTTAACCTGTATCCTCCCCTTCATCCACACTGATTGAAGTTGATTTAACAAGTGACATCCATAAGGTATCATAGCTTTCACATGGATTCACCCGGTCAGTCTGTCACGGAAAGAGCTGGTGTAACGTGCTTGATATGTTTTAAGAAAACAATTGTGGGATCCACTAACATCGGGTAGGTTGTAGAACAATCTACCAACAACGAAATCAAAATCAGAGAGCAGTTGTGTGGTACGACGAAACACATTCCACAATTGATTCTAACCCATTCCAGACTGGATTCGATCTATTCGATTTATTCTATCAACTTATATATGCGCTGCTCAACTTAACTATAATATCCTCATCGTTATTCTATGCTATGTATTCTAATCTGAGAGTACGTGACAGATCTATTCCCCTCTAAAACGGTCCCTTCTCCGGCTGACCTCTCGGGGGGAGAGCCGAGTTCAACTCTCGCAAATCAGCCCCACTCGCCGCCTCACACTCCGGCTTAGAACTTTTTGCTGTCGGGAAATATGCCCCCAGAGTAGCAGAGCATATTTGCATTTTGCATTGCAGAGAGGAAAAACAGTGCATGATAACAACACACTGATGCACTGTCAAGTCCTTACTAACAAAAGGGAGAGGAAAATAACAGACTCGCTCACACACAACCCAAACAAAGAGACTGATGGTTAACTCTGGGGTTATGTACATTGTTGACCTGCTTTCAAACTAGGCGGGAAGGAATTGGGTTTTTATTTCGTCCGGGTATTTACCTACAAACACATTCCCGTCTTCCACTCCTTCGCTCTTTCCCACCTTCCCATCCAGCTTTCTTCTCTCCTCTCTCCCTCGCTCTGCAATATGATGATCGTAATTGGACAACCACTCATTAGAGCCTGCATAACAAAACCCCATATGCTCCCATTGGTTTCATGATCTAGCGAGAGGCTTAGTGGTGGCATAGGTTGCCACGAAAAAAGCATTGCCATCATTTACAGAAATACATTCAAATTAGGAGAGGAAGGGAGAAGAGACTACCTATGGTATTATTGATAACAATTCATCAGTGTAGCCATGTGTAAAGGGGTAGCTCATGTTTCCCTGATCTACCATTTCCTGCATTTTTGATCCTCCATGTACTGAGCTGAAAGTTGGAGCTGAAAACTGCTCGATGTGTCACCTGAACTGAAATGCACAGGCTGGCCCTTTGTCTGTGGCGTGTGCCCTCTGTACCCACATGCTCTGTGTGTTTCAACAGACCTGAATCCAACTCTGTGACCGTTCACCTGACCCAGATGAGCACAGCGTCATGTCTTGCCTAGTTAAATAAAGGTTCAATAAATACAACAAACAAAAAAAATATGGAGGAGCTGAGTGATCAGATGTAACCGTCAGCTCAACAGCCTTGTCAACCAGCAGAAAAACAACACCAGTGGGTTACTTTGATCAGACGGAAAAGACGTTCATTTTCCAAACCACAACACAAACATCAGACAGGAAACACTGGCAGCTGCTGTACGTGGATGAGGGGCGTGTGTGGATAGTGTCGGGTAAACGCGCCTGTTGTGTCTGCGAGACAGTCTGAAATATCCACTTAGGCCCAAGAACCCTGAATAAATAGAGAATGCATTAAGATGTTTTTTTTTTTTTTTTTTTAAGTGTGTGTTTGTGTGTGAAAACTGACGTGTGAGTGCATGTGTGTGTGAGTGCATGACTGGGGAATGTGTACAAAGTACACATACGTGTGCGCATCTCACTGACACGTCTCCTAGCCGTGAATTACCAATCTGTCCATAGGGACATGCTGCGCTGTCTGACCTCGCACAGCTGTTCACGAGGAGAGGATTATACACATCTTAACATACAAAGGAATCGGTCAGCCACATAAATACTACTGGAAAGTCATTCCGGTGTCCATGCATAGTACACACTTAAATACATCAAAGATAAACCACGTCGGTTCTCATATTGGCAGTCAGTGAGACGCTTGTGAGTCTGAGTGCGTCACCGTGTCTGGAGATTGGAGAGGGCTCTAGCCAGTCCAGTGGCTTATTCCAGAACAGTGGGCAAAGCACTGTGAAGCACTGTGGGTGGATAGATGCCGAGATGTCACTTTGCATTGAGCAGAAGGAACGCTTTATAATTGGAGCCCACTCTCGCGATCTGCAGGGCGGAGAGCGAAGGCCTCGGCGTGGTGTGAATCCAGTCACTCGTATTACAGCAGCGTTCCAAGTCACACACCCCTGTCGCCTCTACTGCAAAACAAACCGAAGGAGTGCGGCACCTCGTGTGAAACTGATGGGTTAGCGCTCACCACGACACATTACAATAAATCACGCTTAAAAAGTCTCTGAACGCATGCGATGCAAATGGTCCAATCTTATCTTCTCTCTCCAGTTTTGGTACCAAGGCGACAGATGCAAGACTACTGATAACTGACCGGCAGATGTGAGCCTAGCGAAATCCCAAGGGAACATTTCTCCGCATTACTGCCAACAGATACTAATCTGCTTTGCAAGCAGGGGGACAATTCAACTAGGTTTTTAGCAAAAGGCATCACATTTACTCCTCATTACGAGTATGCAAACGCATATCGACACACCCTCACTCCCCAGAATCCAAGCATCCAGTGGCCTAGCGTTAGGCTTATTGGCGTCTATTATTGGTCTGATTATCTTCCAAGTTAATGTCCTCCCTCCTTGTGGCTGTCATTTGTCAAATGCTGGTGTGGATGTGTTTCTGACACCTCTGTGGTACGGGCCTGTTTTCAGACGATGCAGTCAGCGTCTCTCTCAGCCTATCCTCTGTCTGTCTCGACAGCGGCTGTAGCAAGGCCCAGTTCGCCTCCCCTCTCTCTCTGACTGCACCGCTAACGATTTAGTCTATGTATAACCCCCCTCCCACCGTCTGTCTGCCTGCCTGGACAGTCTGCATGCGTGTCCCTCCTTTTCTCTTTTCCCCGCACCAGACCCATGCATCTAAACCCCATTTCCATTAAAACTCCACAGCGGGTACCAGAATAAGACACGTTGGTGTGGATAAAGAACGGCGCAGTTTGAGTGAAAGGCTCAATATTTGCTGGTTGCTAGTTTTTGACGGTTGTGGCAAAGATGAAAGAAGAAAACGGAAAATGTGAGCACATGAGGTGCGGTGAACGAGGGGGGGGGGGGGGGGGGGAGAAAGTGCCTGTTCTTCTGCCAGATAGCGCCGAGGGCTCTGTGTCTTACTGCAGTCAATCCAGAATGTCTGGCGGAGACGGATGTAATCTTCTGAACACCAGCGTGTTCATGTCAACGCCGTTCCCATCTCGGCTTGTAGACAGTCCTCGGCAGTGACATCGTGAACATTCGATTGCCTTCCAACGTCAAACGTGTCATTGCCGTTATGTAAAAGTATAAAGACAAAATGACATCAACGGCATGGTGGCCCAAGTAACACAACTGCTGTATTTTAACACCAATAAACACATCTGTTTAAATATGTCATTTGGTATATGTCAGTGTAGCAAGCCAGGCAACTAAAAGCAACTTTCTTTTTTTGGTTAGTTTCTAGCAAGGTAGCACTCCCTAAAAAACTGCCACTTCCATGCAGCTACGACCGGAAGTGGCTTTTCGTAGCAGGTTAGGAAAGCGTTTTCGCTAAACCTAACCCCAACCCTTTTCCTAAACGTAACCTAAGTTCTCCTAACCTGCTAAAAATAATCACTTCCATTCGTAGCTGTTTCGAAGTGGCGTGTTTTTAGGGAATCTCCTAATGTTCGCCAGTTCAAATAATGACCAAAGCATAGCTGACGACATCTTAACTTTAGCCAATTTGTGTTCATTATTACAGGAAGATAAATCAGAACAAGGTCATTATTTATAAGGTAATGATAATTACCTGATAATGATAGATAATCAAATAAAATCAAATGTTATTGATTGCATACACATATTTAGCAGAATGATAATGATAGATAATGACCTGAAATGGTCTCTTCACACAGACAGTGTGGTGAAGACGTCGCAACAGCACATATTGAACCTCAGGAGGCTGAAGATATGCGGCTTGGCCCCTAAGACCCTCACAAAAATCTCAGATGCACCATTGAGAGCATCCTGCCGGGCGGTTTCACTGCCTGGTACGGTAATTGCACTGTTAGCAACCGCAGGGCTTTCCAGAGGGTGGTGCGGTCAGCCCAACGCAATACTGGTGGCGCCCTGCCTGCCTTCCAGAACATCTACAGCACCCGGTGTCACAGGAAGGCCAAGAAGATCATCAAGTACCTCAACCACCCGAGCCACGGCCTGTTCACCGCGCTACCATCTAAAAGACGAAGACGGTGGAGGTGCATCAAAGCTAGGAGCGAAAGACTATCAATCAAACAGTCACACTAGCCAGTCTCCGCCCAGTACCTTGCCATGAACTTTAGTCACTGTTCTAGCCGACTACCATTCGGTACTCTACCCTGCTGCCCTATGTGCATAGAGTCATTGAACACTGGTCAATTTAATAGTGTTTACATACTGTTTTACCCACTTTATAGGTACAGTATATTCTGGTCATGGCTCATCCTTAATAACTTATTATTATTGGTAGGTATTACTGCACTGTTGGAGCTAAAAATACAAGCATTTAGGCTACAATCCTTAGGAATCCTCACCCAGTTGACTACTTTGACTACTTTAAAATGGCGGAAGCATGGTGGAAGCCCTCAATGGCGCTGTCAATGCTAAAACGGCCCTCTGGTAACTAGAGGCCTCTATCATTCTCTATGGGTGTGCACTGTCTCGTTGCTGGTAACCATGACAACGGACGCTGCTACAGGGTCAGACTTTTCCATTTGAGACATGGAAAACCAACAGTCGCAGGACGGTCTACAGACATTCCACCGTGGAATTAAATTATATTCTAATAGCCTACGGACATGTTGTTAGACCAAGTATAAACCAGCCTTAAAGAACCACTGGAAACGCACACGTTTTTTTCTGTTCCTCATTATAAAAACAAGATGTTAGTCTTTGAGGAGTGTTTCCTTGACCGATTCTGGATTTGTCCCCCATGAGACATTGTGGATTGGGAAAGCCTCTTTCATTTCCTCAAAATCCCCAGAATGATAAGATAACTCAAGAAATCTGTAATAAACGTTGACGTGTTGGTCGATGATGTTTCAGTTGCTAATTTTCACATCTAACTAAGGTGTTTAGTGCAGTGTTTCTCAAGTAAAAAAATGTGTGAGGTGTCGTTCTATGTAAACAGTTGGCGCTGCTGGGCAGGTCTGTCTCACTGGGGACAAATTACCTGCCCTCCTGGACACCTACAGCTCCCGATGTCACAGGAAGGCCAAAAAGATTATCAAGGACAACAACCATCCGAGCCACTGCCTATTCACCCCGCTATCATCCAAAAGGCGACAAAGCTGGGACCCGAGAGACTGAAAAACAGCTTCTATCTCAAGGCCATCAGACTGTTAAACAGCCATCACTGCCAACATACGGACTCAAATCTCTGGCCACTTGAATAAATGGACTTAATAAAGGTATCACCAGTCACCTTAAATAATGCCACTTTAATAATGTTTACATATCCTACATTACGCATCTTGTATGTACTGTATTCTATACCATCTACTGCATCTTGCCTATGCCGCACGGCCATCGCTCATCCATATATTTACATGTACATATTCTATTCATCCCTTTACATTTGTGTGCATTTGGGTGTATAAGGTAGTTGTTACTTGTTAGATACTACTGAATAGTCGGAACTAGAAGCACAAGCATTTCGCTACACTAGCATTAACCTCTCTGCGCACGGAACCCGCTAGCGGGCTGAAATTCCACAGCATACGGTGATTGCTACATAAATATTCAAATAACATCTGCTAACCATGTGTATGTGACCAATACAATTTGATTTGACAGTCTATGCGATTGGATCGAGAGCAATCACTGCAGCTGTTCACCCCATGTTAGTGGGCAAACGGACATTGTCAAATCAAAACTCAACCTTAATTTACCCGGTGTGACGCAGGGATTTTCCAAACTCCGTTTTAGACGAGACTGACTTTATGGCCTTAAATGATCCTTTCACACTTTGCAGTCAATCGATGAACTGTTTCTGAGTAATATCGATGCCACATCGGCCGTTTTGTAAGAGAGGTGTTTGCTTTGTAAAGGCAGTCCCTCTTTAACACCAGATTTCTTTTTGAAGGCTGCCATAGTAAATAGACGGTCTCCGTTCCTGTCGCTTTCTTTCAACCTACTGTTGAGACTAGCCTAGGTCCTAATCAGTGGAGGCTGCTCACTCAATCCACTCCAGCCATTGCCACGAGCCCGTCCTCCCCAATTAAGGTGCCACCAACCTCCAGTGGTTGCAATAGTAGAATGAACCAGGTCCCAATTTCAAAATCAGCTAGCCCATGTCAGCTAAATAGATTTAGCTAAGTAGTTAAGTGAGGCTATCCAGCTATCTAAACCTTGTAGTTATGATGGCAAGATTACGCGTCAAGCGGCCTAGACTTCCGAGGGGGTCCCCCCATTTGATTTTGTTGTAATGTTTGAGTCGTGCAGACATCATTAGAACGCACAAAAGACATGGCAATTTTTTTTTGAATTGCAGGAAATAAGCATTAAAACTGCAACACTGCCTCTCTGCCAACAAGAGGTGTGTGAACAGTTGTGTCATGGACAGGTTTTTGAGTGTGTGTGTGTGTGTGTGTGTATATTAACACCCCTGTTAATACACTGATAAATGACTATATCCATCTGGGTCGCCTCAAATACTATTTGAGTAGCCCTGCTTTAATTAAGGTTCTACTTTGACCAGGCACATGGACCTCAGTCGATCTGTAGAGTACAGCCCAGAGATTGTAAACAATTCTAGCTTCCTTTTACTTCTTGAAACCCTTTATCTGATGTATTGTTCGGGCACTTGAAAGTAGGACTATTTTTCTTCATTGACTTCCTCTGCCCTGAAATTGTGGAGGTGCTTTGCCATCGTGTTGTGATATTTTTCCACTAAATTGACTTAATTCGATCAGGCTCGGCACAAGGTCCTCCAGCGTGGGTTATATTTAAGAGCAAATCCTCATGACCTTTTGGGAGCTCTGTGTCCGCTGGATGCCAGCCACTTAGCCTCACTCTCTCCCTCCAAGACTGAGTGTACCAGGGTGGAAGAGTTAAGCTAGCCCGGATCCTCAGGCTGATTGGGACTGAAACCCCTTCATCTCAATGTTGGCACAACACAACGATGTTGTTCCTGCTTTTACCATGTCACCCATCTCTCTATATCTATTTGTCTGTCTCACTCTCCTCCTGGGTCCCAGTCTCTCACTTCAGCAAACAGCTTGACCTTGAAATGTCCTGGCCCTCCCTCCCCCACTCCATCCCTCGCCTCAGCCTCCCCTCCGGCTGCATCTTGTACTCATTAATTTATCCATTTCTTTATTTTGTGACAACCGGCTATCCTCTCCGCCTGAACGGCCATCGTGATGTAACGTGAGTGGTTGCTTGACGAACACCCCTACGCCTCTAACTCCTGGCGCTGTGTCCTCTGCCTCACGTACGTCAGAATCAGCTCCACTAATAGGGACTTTGACGGGCAGAGGAGAGGGAACCCTGGTGAGGCCCCCTATCATTACTGACCGGCAACGTGAGCAGACGCGCTAATGGGCTGCGGTGTTGGAACAGACATAAAAACAGGCATTAGAGCACATGCTATTTACATTCTCTGAAACCTCCATTACAGGACATGCCGTTCAACATTGCACAGTCTTCCAAAGCCCTCCAACCATGTCACATCTTAAAAGCCCTTTATCAACATGCCAACCGCTAAAGTGTCTACATCCAGTTTCGCTGCAAGATGGCCAATTACCTTATACACACACAGCTATACTCCACCTCCTTGGGGATGACATTTCAGGCGAGTTCAGGGGACCTAGTTGACACGAGCACCACCACCTAAGAAAATGTCTGTAAGGGATCACACACAATTTAGGCCGTTTTTATGCCCACAAGCTATGTCAATAACACCCATGAAAACTATGACATCTCATCCAACAGTAGAGTAATGGGAAGCAGTTACAGGAGGATCTTTTTATTTTTAACCCCACCTACCTGCAATCAAGCAAAAATAAGGATCTGCTTACGACCCCCACATACAACCACTATTTGAATAGATCACAACAATACGCCCAATGGCACTGTTGGCCCAGCAAAATCTAGCAGACTGCCCAAGAATATGTTTAAGAGGTGGAAAATATAGAGATTTTTAAAGATGCAAAAATGTGTATACAGTGCCTTGCGAAAGTATTCGGCCCCCTTGAACTTTGCGACCTTTTGCCACATTTCAGTCTTCAAACATAAAGATATAAAACTGTATTTTTTTGTGAAGAATCAACAACAAGTGGGACACAATCATGAAGTGGAACAACATTTATTGGATATTTCAAACTTTTTTAACAAATCAAAAACTGAAAAATTGGGCGTGCAAAATTATTCAGCCCCTTTACTTTCAGTGCAGCAAACTCTCTCCAGAAGTTCAGTGAGGATCTCTGAATGATCCAATGTTGACCTAAATGACTAATGATGATAAATACAATCCACCTGTGTGTAATCAAGTCTCCGAATAAATGCACCTGCACTGTGATAGTCTCAGAGGTCCGTTAAAAGCACAGAGAGCATCATGAAGAACAAGGAACACACCAGGCAGGTCCGAGATACTGCTGTGAAGAAGTTTAAAGCCGGATTTGGATACAAAAAGATTTCCCAAGCTTAAAACATCCCAAGGAGCACTGTGCACGCGATAATATTGAAATGGAAGGAGTATCAGACCACTGCAAATCTACCAAGACCTGGCCGTCCCTCTAAACTTTCAGCTCATACAAGGAGAAGACTGATCAGAGATGCAGCCAATAGGCCCATGATCACCCTGGATGAACTGCAGAGATCTACAGCTGAGGTGGGAGACTCTGTCCATAGGACAACAATCAGTCGTATATTGCACAAATCTGGCCTTTATGGAAGAGTGGCAAGAAGAAAGCCATTTCTTAAAGATATCCATAAAAAGTGTCGTTTAAAGTTTGCCACAAGCCACCTGGGAGACACACCAAATACGTGGAAGAAGGTGCTCTGGTCAGATGAAACCAAAATTGAACTTTTTGGCAACAATGCAAAACGTTATGTTTGGCGAAAAAGCAACACAGCTGAACACACCATCCCCACTGTCAAACATGGTGGTGGCAGCATTATGGTTTGGGCCTGCTTTTCTTCAGCAGGGACAGGGAAGATGGTTAAAATTGATGGGAAGATGGATGGAGCCAAATACAGGACCATTCTGGAAGAAAACCTGATGGAGTCTGCAAAAGACCTGAGACTGGGACGGAGATTTGTCTTCCAAAAAGACAATGATCCAAAACATAAAGCAAAATCTACAATGGAATGGTTCAAAAATAAACATATCCAGGTGTTAGAATGGCCAAGTCAAAGTCCAGACCTGAATCCAATCGAGAATCTGTGGAAAGAACTGAAAACTGCTGTTCACAAATGCTCTCCATCCAACCTCACTGAGCTCGAGCTGTTTTGCAAGGAGGAATGGGAAAAAATGTCAGTCTCTCGATGTGCAAAACTGATAGAGACATACCCCAAGCGACTTACAGCTGTAATCGCAGCAAAAGGTGGCGCTACAAAGTATTAACTTAAGGGGGCTGAATCATTTTGCACTCCCAATTTTTCAGTTTTTGATTTGTTAAAAAAGTTTGAAATATCCAATAAATGTCGTTCCACTTCATGATTGTGTCCCACTTGTTGTTGATTCTTCACAAAAAAATACAGTTTTATATCTTTATGTTTGAAGCCTGAAATGTGGCAAAAGGTCGCAAGGTTCAAGGGGGCCAAATACTTTCGCAAGGCACTGTAAGTGCATGAGGTCTGCGCTGGTTGTCTGCTCTTGTTGCCCACAAGTGACAGTGGCAATTTTACACTGATGTCTAGAAAACAACAAGTTATATGTAATAAAAAAAGTACAAAAATAATGTGAACTGGATGGAATATATGTGGAAAAATGCGCCACATGTTTTTTTTTTTATATTCAATGCAACCAAAAAATAATTTACTGAACAATATGTTGAAAGAGGAAGCAAAGTACTTTAAGCATATGTTTTCGTATCAGTCTCCTCCATCTCCACTAACCAAAGTTAATTTAATAAAGTTAATAGAGTATTTTTCCTTATTAATAAGGTCAAATTAACAGAGGAGGAACTTCTTGATGCCATTAAAGCTTTAAGTCTGGGAAAACTCCAGGGCTGAATGGCATACCATTTGAGGTATACCAAAACTTTATTGATGTACTATTGATGTACTCAGTTACTGGCATGTTTTAATAAAATGGTAAAAAACGGTAGATTAACAGATACTCAACAAGAAGGTCTGATTTAAGTATTACTGAAACAGGAACCAAGTGGTAAATATAAAGATCCAGTCCACTAAAAAAAAAATGGAGGTCCCTTACACTTCAGTGTTGTGATGCAAAACATTTTGCAAAGTGCATAGCACTTAGAATTAAAATCATCTCTTCTACAATGGGTTAAATTGTGTACAATAACCATAGGTGTAAAATAGTAAATAATGGCCTCTTCTCAGAAAGCCTTAAGCTGTCAAGAGGAGCAAACTATCCAACAATAATATCAAGTGCCAAGAAATCCAGAGCTTAAAAACAGACAGATGTGTCATTGTACACTGATGATTCATGTTTTCTTTTAAATCCACAATTTGTATCCCTCCACAGCCTCATAGAGGATCAAGAAATATTTTTCTAACCTCTCTGGATTAAAACCAAACTATGATAAGTGTACTATATTACGTATTGGATCACAAAAAAAACAACTTTTACATTACTGTGTAGTTTACCAATAAAATGATCTGACGGTAAACTGGACATACTCTGTATTCATATACCGAAAGAAAGAAATTATCTCATTACAATACATTTGAATAGAAAGTTAGCAAAAATAGATAAGATCTTGCTACCATGGAATGGTACCTGCCTATTTGTGGAAAAATCTGATTAACAATTTATTCATATCGCAGTTGATCTATTTGCTTATGGCTATCTAGCGACTTGTTTTTAAATTATATGAGCCAAACAGATTCAATTTTATTTGAAAGGGCAAGCCCCACAAAACTAAACGGCCTATTTATAAAATGAATATAAATTCAGAGGGCAAAAATTATGAAATATTAAAGCATTAGACCTCTCACTAATGACTTCAGTCATACAAAAGTTATACTTAAATCCAAACGGGTTCTCTAGGAGATTAGTAAGAATGTCTCACCCCATGTTCAAGAATGGCCTTTTCCCCTTTATTCAGATTACAACCTCTCACTTTTGGTTATTTGAAAATGAAATGATCTCCAAAATATCACTATTTTCAAAACAAGCCAAAGAAAGTTGGTTTGAATTTCAGTTTAATCCACCAACAAATATTATGGTTAAACTCAAATATACTAATTGATTAAAAAAATATTTGGGGGAAATAAATTAAGTCATAAACAGGACTGGTGGAGTTATGTCACACATGCAACTAAAAACAATATGGAAATGTCTGCTCTCTTCAAAATTACAACCAATTAATTGCAGCATTACCAAAAATGGAAGAGGTAAGTGGAAGGGGGAGAAAGTAAGGAACGTATCTGTCAGCCCTGCATCAAAGACCAAAATAGGACTAAGAAAATTGGGACAAATAAAAAAAGTATACCAGTTCCCCAAAAAATGACCATACAAACTATATACTAAGCAAAAAAAGAAATGTCCCTTTTTCAGAACCCTGTCTTTCAAAGATAATTTGTAAAAATCCAAATAACTTCACAGCTCCTCATAGTAAAGGGTTTAAACACTGTTTCCCATGCTTGTTCAATGAACCTGCACCTGTGGAACGGTCGTTAAGACACTAACAGCTTACAGACGGTAGGTAATTAAGGTCACAGTTATGAAAACTCAGGACACTAAAGAGGCCTTTCTACTGACTCTGAAAAACACCAAAAGAAAGATGCCCAGGGTCCCTGATCATCTGCGTGAACGTGCCTTAGGCATGCTGCAAGGAGGCATGAGGACTAACAACACCTGCACGGGATCGGTACATCCGAACATCACACCTGCGAGACAGGTACAGGATTGCAACAACAACTGCCCGAGTTACACCAGGAACGCACAATCCCTCCATCAGTACTCAGACTGTTCACAATAGGCTGAGAGAGGCTGGACTGAGGGCTTGTAGGCCTGTTGTCAAGGCAGGTCCTCACCATACATCACCGGCAACAACGTCGCCTATGGGCACCGTCGCTGGACCAGAAAAGACTGGCAAAAAGTGCTCTTCACTGACAAGTCGCGGTTTTGTCTCACCAGGGATGATGATCGGATTCGCGTTTATCGCGGAAGGAATGAGCGTTACACCGAAGGCTGTACTCTGGAGCGGGATTGAATGTCCAGGAACTTGCAGGTGCCTTTGTGGAAGAGTGGGGTAACATCTCACAGAAAGAACTGGCAAATCTGGTGCAGTCTATGAGGAGGAGATGCACTGCAGTACTTAATGCAGCTGGTGGCCACACCAGATACTGACTGTTACTTTTGAATGTGATTTTCTGGAATTTTTTCTCTCATTTTGTCTGTTATAGTTGAAGTGTACCTATGATGAAAATTACAGGCCTCTCTCATCTTTTTAAGTGAGATAACTTGCACAATTGGTGGCTGACTAAATACTTTTTTGCCCCACTGTATGTATATATATATATATATATATATATATATATATATATATATATATATATATATATATATATATATATATCACAGAATTGCTCGCTGTCGGGGACAAAGGAAATGCTCCAATGACAAAAAAGTCAATATTGTGTGTGAAAATGACTGGGGTGACAGACTATTCCTCTCCGTGGGATTGGTGAAGCAGACAGAGAGAGAACCACCTGTTTCTCCAAGGGACCCCGACGGAGATTGAAACAATCCACAACCAGAACCCCTGGCTTTGATTATGACTGCAGGCACATCACAGACAGCCAGGCTGCAAGTTCACTTAGAACGGACTGAAGCGTTCTACCATTCTGGAGGGACGTATTCGCATATCAGCTGGGATGGCTTGGGGGGGGGGGGGGGGGGTCGAGGCTGTGTGAGTCTTGTGCTAGATCGTAGCTGGTGTGTTCAACCTTCAGCTCGCGGTCAGGCTTCCTCGGAAGACAAACATTACACAGTACATGCAACTGTATCAGATGGGGCAAAACTAAAACCTCTGAGCATCGACATTATCCACCTGTAGTGTTTCAAACCTTTCACTGTGAAGAAATAGTTTTTCCCTTGCAACTTTTATAATTTCATATACAGCTCGGTCAAAAGCTTAAATATTAACCCCCCCCCCCCCCCCCCCAAAATGAAAAAAAGCCACGGTGCTGGTCCCCATCGCTAACAGTAGGTGCTCTGAGGCCCATGCAGAGCATCTGAAGGGCCATGTTAAGGTTTCATCTGTCAGCAGCCAGGCTCTCTCTTTCTCTCTCTATCTCTCTCAGCAGCCAGCTAGTTTAAAATGTCATTAGTCTGACTGCAGCCCTGGCCGTCTCGCCTTGTTATGCTCTCTGGCAAACTCCAGGCTTGCTGCATTATGTATTCTTCCCGTTAGCTTCCTGCCACGGAACTAATAACGTTTTTTTTTTTTACTCCTCTTTTTCTTCTGGGGAGGTGAAGAAGTACAAGGAGAGGTTGGGAGGGGAGGGTGGAGGGTGAATATAGAGATAAATCAGATGTAGTGGGAACGTGTTCCACTCGAGTGATCGCTCCCAATGGAGACTACCCATCCCCGTGACAGTCTGCAACTCTGCTACTCACTTCCAAACGAGCTACAGTAAAAGCGGAGAGGGGAGGAGATGCTTCGGCAAAGGAACGCATGCTTCCAGGATGAGTGGCGCCTCTATGGGACCGGCCTCTGGCTGATATGATATGTATCCGCCTTTCACCACTTCATTTGCATGACAGTGGAACTTTTCAGGGAGAGGAAAGATGTGTTTGCATGGCTTTCCTCTAACTGACATTTGGAGATGACACCCGCATGCTTCTACATTTTCTTTTGTAGATGCTGCCCCATAGCTTAAAAATAGCCCCGTAATATCAACGGTCCACCACCATATATTATAGTAGGAAAGGGGTTATTTTCTGCTCATGCATTCTCCCACTGGTGTGCCTGGCCAAAGAGCTCTATTTTCATGTTATCCAAGAAATGTAAACACCTAGATTTTGCGGAAAGGCATCGGGGACTTGGATTGGAACCGGTGCTTTGATCCGATGACATAAAAACAGAGTTGTTTCAACCACACACACCAATGAGAAGAAGGTAACCCCACACCTACTGTAGTATGGTGGTGGATCTTTGATGTTACGGGGCTTTTGCTTTTTCCTGATCACTTCCTGAGGCCTTTGTTTAAGGTCAACGGCATTATGAACTTCACCCAGTACCAGGATTTAGTCCAAAACCTGGTTGCTTCCAGCATGACAATAACCCCAAGCACACATCAAAATCCACAAAGAAATGGTTCATTGGCATTTAAAAAAAAATAATCTCCATCTCTCCGATTCTGTATTGAAGTAATGGCTAAGATCCCTCCCAATGGGTTCCTCAACTCATAAAACACTTTAGAAAAAGGCTCAGTGCCATAATCCTCGCAGTGTGAAGTATTGATGGGTATTGTAAACAGGAGTGTCAATCATTTTGACCCCTACCTTTTTTGAGAAAAAAATAAATACATCTCTTTCTCTGAGCAAATGTATTAGTGTAAAATCATATAATTTCCCCCTTTTTTTTTTAGGAGCATACAATATAGCTCAGTATTTGAAGGATATATTTCATGCAGTAATTTCTGCTCAAGGACATCAAGGATGTCAATAATTTCGGACCCCACAGTATACGGTCACATCATATTAAGTAAACATTGGTCTACTGTGATAGATGATTAGCACAATAATTTACGTAATTAACAAGATAATTACAGTCATGTCTTGTGCACTCAGGCTCGCAACCCTTCCGCATGTTGAAGACAACATCATCCTTCACTAATGATCGAATTTCCACCAGATTATTGTAGAAGAAAAAAAAAACATGGAAAAGACAGACAAGTTACTGTAAAACGACTCCATGTTCTTTTATTCATGCCTGAAACCAGAACAGCAGCACTCCAGCCTCAATGGACTGTTTCATACATCAAAAAAATATATAAAATAAACAAACATCTGCCTCCTTTCCCTTCACACCAGCTTCCTCAATGCAGTCCTTGGGGCATTGCTGCACTACAGAAATAAACCCTGCTGGGAGTCGACACCACATGAATCAATAGACATCGATGACAGAGCAATTCCGAAGGGAATACAGGAGTTCATACGGCACGCTGCATCCCACATTGCTCATTGGCCGCCGTTTATCTTTTAACTCATCTGACTCACCACCCCATTCCCATACCATCCATCCCTATGCGAATTCACTGTACATGATTGGTTTCTGACTGCAGCTTCACCCTGTCAGCCATTTTTAAAAAGAGTTGCAGTGTAATCCCCATGAGCTAATTGGTTAACCATTTTCCCTTTACAGATGGCTGCAGGCACAGATGTTTTAATTTAGGCCATTGATTAGCAGTTATCCCCTGCCTGACTCACTAGCTAGCATTAGGTACCTGCTATGATCCAGCAACTCCTTTACTGCAATATGACCATTAACGACATGTGCACAATGGGTTTTCCTGGGCCAATCCATCCATGACATGTAATGAAGCAATCAATCACTCAGGCACGTGTATCTGGCACATAGCCTGTGGCAACTTACACAGTGACACCTGCGGTCATGACTATGAGTTGTGGATCTATGCAATGACTCTCACCTGGGTGCATTAAGTGTATACTTCCAAGGCCCAACTGTGCGTTGTAAAGAAGAGAATTTAGTTTGAGTATTTTGACCGGCAGGAAGTAAAACATCTCCGTGGTCAATTGATGCAATAGGCTACTTCCAGACAGTTTGTCTTCCCCCTGAGAGGAGGACAAAATGGATCAAAAGAAGAAAAAAAACACTTTGGGTTTGTTTCTGTTTTCTCCTCTAAATAATTTGCTGCTCCGGGACTTCAGCTTGCTGAGCTAATCCTTGGACCACTTGTCAACAGTTTGGCAGACATGACATTTGTGGCAGGCGAGGCAGATTTGGGTCTGTCTACTGACTGAAGTCCAACTAGAACTTTCAATATGCTTACCTAATCCGCTGCTCCACATGTCTTCCAAGCACTTCAATTTCCTGCCTCACAATGTCTTCCAAACACTTAATTTGTGCATCGTAATTTGGCCCCTGCAATACCATCAGGTCTATACAGTAAATGACTGATCCGTAATCTATTAGTGGATATGTCAGTAGTTAATCAGTCTGATCTTATCCTCTTTTACTCTGGTCCCGTCTATTGATACCAAGCAATGTCAATGTCAGTATCACTGATATGTGATTATGGTAATCACCAATGGATCAATTATTCAAAATCACTAAAGTGGCAATCTCTTTTGGGAGATGTCATAAATGCTCATCTAGACCAGTTTGCACAGCATGCCTCTATGGCACAATGATAGAGGAGCAGAGCATGAGCGAGAGAGAGAGACCATATTAGAGACACATATTTCCATCAGATTACACAGACCCACAATGAATTCGAAAACAAACCCACTTTATATAAACTCCCATATCTACTGGGTGAAATACCACAGTGTGCCATCACAGCAGCAATATGTGTGAGCTGTTCCCACAAGAAAAGGGCAACTAATGAAGAACAAACACCATTGTAAATACAGCCCATATTTATTTTCCCTTTTGTACTTTAACTATTTGCACATCGTGACAACACGGTATATACACAGACACATATGACATTTGAAATGTCTTTATTATTTTGGAACTTTTGTGAGTGTAATGTTTACTGCACATTTTTATAGTTTATTTAACTTTAGCTAATTATCTACTTCACTTGCTTTGGCAATGTTAACATAATGTTTCCCATGCCAACAAAGCCCTTAAATATACAGTTTATTGAAGAGAGAGAGAGAGAGAGAGACAGAGAGAGAGAGAGAGAGAGAGAGATGGGGGAAGGGGAGAGGAGCTCCTTTCAAACGGGCTGGATCACATGTGATTTGAGAATCATTAGTCAGAGAGTGAGCCTCTCCTCTGCCTATGTGTGTGTGTGTGTGTGTGTTTGTCTTCCTTCATGTGTGTCCTCACTGCAATGCAGCACATATCCTTGCCCAAGCTCCTCTCCTTCACCTCATACATGCAAAGCAACCTCCCCCCCCCCACTCCTCTCCTTACATGTCACCCCTGCCCTATAGCTTCACAGTATTTCTCAAACTCCTCTCCCTCACCCAATCCACCCTCCTCCTGGCTTATAGCAGCCCTCACATTATGCATTCCAAGTTAAGTCACAAGTTCAGTCTCACCTTCACACACACCATACACTGACGAGCACTCTCCCCTTCACACCACAAAAATCCTCCTCTCTCTCACCGTTGCACCCTACACCACCCGCACCTACCGAGCATCACCTTCATAACAGTACAATCCACACCTTGATCCTCTAGCCCGAAGACCTGACATTGAATTGCATAGAATTCTACGTCGGGCAAAAAATAAGCATTTGGATCAGGAAAGTTTGCTCTCACAACCTCAACCAGGCAGAATGCTGAATAAAATGATACTTTGCCGGTTGTCCATGTGGTCGGTCCTTTGGAGGTAGGAATGTGAGACAAATTATCCACAGTGGTGTTATCAGCTCAACCTTCAGTGGGCCGGTCTGTATTTCCGTTTTTTCTTTCCCAATACTGATGCAATTCGCACGTGACAAACACTTGCACAATATGGCCGAGCCTAACCGAAAGGCAAACAGCTCCAGCTGACTGCGAGGAAATGGGATTCGGTCGACTACATTTGGTTAAATTTGGTTAGTGTTGACATATTGTGCACCACGTGCAATGCTTCAACAGATTGACCATACAGTGGAGCAAAAAGTATTTAGTCAGCCACCAATTGTGCAAGTTCTCCCACTTAAAAAGATGAGAGAGGCCTGTAATTTTCATCATAAGTACACTTCAACTATGACAAACAAAATTATTTTAAAAAATCCAGAAAATCACATTGTAGGATTTTTTATGAATTTGGTCAATAACAAAAGTGTATCTCAATACTTTGTTATATACCCTTTGTTGGCAATGACAGAGGTCAAACATTTTCTGTAAGTCTTCACAAGGTTTTCACACACTGTTGCTGGTATTTTGGCCCATTCCTCCATGCAGATCTCCTCTAGAGCAGTGATGTTCTGGGCAACACAGACTTTCAACTACCTCCAAAGATTTTCTATGGGGTTGAGATCTGGAGACTGGCTAGGCCACTCCAGGACCTTGAAATGCTTCTTACGAAGCCACTCCTCCGTTGCCCGGGCAATGTGTTTGGGATCATTGTCATGCTGAAAGACCCAGCCACGTTTTATCTTCAATGCCCTTGCTGATGGAAGGAGGTTTTCACTCAAAATCTTACGATACATGGCCCCATTCATTCTTTCCTTTACACGGATCAGTCAACCTGGTCCCTTTGCAGAAAAACAGCCCGAAAGAATGATGTTTCCACCCCCATGCTTCACAGTAGGTATGGTGTTCTTTGGATGCAATTCAGCATTATTTGTCCTCCAAACACGACGAGTTGAGTTTTTACCAAAAAGTTGTATTTTGGTTTCATCTGACCATTTAACATTCTCCCAATCTTCTTCTCTCTAGCAAACTTCAGACGGGCCTGGACATGTACTGGCTTAAGCAGGGGACACGTCTGGCACTGCAGGATTTGAGTCCCTGGCGGCGTAGTGTGTTACTGATGGTAGGCTTTGTTACGTTGGTCCCAGCTCTCTGCAGGTCATTCACTAGGTCCCCCCGTGTGGTTCTGGGATTTTTGCTCACCGTTCTTGTGATCATTTTGACCCCACGGGGTGAGATCTTGCGTGGAGCCCCAGATCGAGGGAGATTATCAGTGGTCTTGTATGTCTTCCATTTCCTAATAATTGCTCCCACAGTTGATTTCTTCAAACCAAGCTGCTTACCTATTGCAGAGTCAGTCTTCCCAGCCTGGTGCAGGTCTACAATTTTGTTTCCCCAAGAGAGGATGACTTTCACTTTAGCAGTGATAAATTCATGAACTTCTTTGAGGAAAAGATTATGATTATTAGAAAGCAAATTACGGACTCTTCCTTAAATCTGCGTATTCCTTCAAAGCTCAGTTGTCCTGAGTCTGCACAACTCTGCCAGGACCTAGGATCAAGAGAGACACTCAAGTGTTTTAGTACTATATCTCTTGACACAATGATGAAAATAATCATGGCCTCTAAACCTTCAAGCTGCATACTGGACCCTATTCCAACTAAACTACTGAAAGAGCTGCTTCCTGTGCTTGGCCCTCCTATGTTGAACATAATAAACGGCTCTCTATCCACCGGATGTGTACCAAACTCACTAAAAGTGGCAGTAATAAAGCCTCTCTTGAAAAAGCCAAACCTTGACCCAGAAAATATAAAAAACTATCGGCCTATATCGAATCTTCCATTCCTCTCAAACATTTTAGAAAAGGCTGTTGCGCAACAACTCACTGCCTTCCTGAAGACAAACGATGTATACGAAATGCTTCAGTCTGGTTTTAGAGCCCATCATAGCACTGAGACGGCACTTGTGAAGGTGGTAAATGACATTTTAATGGCATCGGACCGAGGCTCTGCATCTGTCCTCGTGCTCCTAGACCTTAGTGCTGCTTTTGATACCATCGATCACCACATTCTTTTGGAGAGATTGGAAACCCAAATTGGTCTACACGGACAAGTTCTGGCCTGGTTTAGATCTTATCTGTCGGAAAGATATCAGTTTGTCTCTGTGAATGGTCTGTTCTCTGACTAATCAACTGTAAATTTCGGTGTTCCTCAAGGTTCCGTTTTAGGACCACTATTGTTTTCACTATATATTTTACCTCTTGGGGATGTTATTCGAAAACATAATGTTAACTTTCACTGCTATGCGGATGACACACAGCTGTACATTTCAATTAAACATGGTGAAGCCCCAAAATTGCCCTTGCTAGAAGAATGTGTTTCAGACATAAGGAAGTGGATGGCTGCAAACTTTCTACTTTTAAACTCGGACAAAACAGAGATGCTTGTTCTAGGTCCCAAGAAACAAAGAGATCTTCTGTTGAATCTGACAATTAATCTTAATGGTTGTACAGTCGTCTCAAATAAAACTGTGAAGGACCTCGGCGTTACTCTGGACCCTGATCTCTCTTTTGAAGAACATATCAAGACCATTTCAAGGACAGCTTTTTTCCATCTACGTAACATTGCAAAAATCAGGAACTTTCTGTCCAAAAATGATGCAGAAAAATTAATCCATGCTTTTGTCACTTCCAGGTTAGACTACTGCAATGCTCTACTTTCCGGCTACCCGGATAAAGCACTAAATAAACTTCAGTTAGTGCTAAATACGGCTGCTAGAATCCTGACTAGAACCCAAAAATTTGATCATATTACTCCAGTGCTAGCCTCTCTACACTGGCTTCCTGTCAAAGCAAGGGCTGATTTCAAGGTTTTACTGCTAACCTACAAAGCATTACATGGGCTTGCTCCTATCTATCTCTCTGATTTGGTCCTGCCGTACATACCTACACGTACGCTACGGTCACAAGACGCAGGCCTCCTAATTGTCCCTAGAATTTTTAAGCAAACAGCTGGAGGCAGGGCTTTCTCCTATAGAGCTCCATTTTTATGGAACGGTCTGCCTACCCATGTCAGAGACGCAAACTCGGTCTCAACCTTTAAGTCTCTACTGAAGACTCATCTCTTCAGTGGGTCATATGATTGAGTGTAGTCTGGCCCAGGAGTGGGAGGGTGAACGGAAAGGCTCTGGAGCAACGAACCACCCTTGCTGTCTCTGCCTGGCCGGTTCCCCTCTTTCCACTGGGATTCTCTGCCTCTAACCCTATTACAGGGGCTGAGTCACTGGCTTTACTGGGGCTCTCTCATGCCGTCCCTGGAGGAGGTGCGTCACCTGAGTGGGTTGAGTCACTGATGTGGTCATCCTGTCTGGGTTGGCGACCCCCCCCCCCCCCCTTAAGTTGTGCCGTGGCGGAGGTCTTTGTGGGCTATACTCAGCCTTGTCTGAGGATGGTAAGTTGGTGGTTGAAGATATCCCTCTAGTGGTGTGGGGACTGTGCTTTGGCAAAGTGGGTGGGGTTATATCCTTCCTGTTTGGCCCTGTCCGGGGGTGTCCTCAGAGTGGGCCACAGTGTCTCCTGACCCCTCCTGTCTCAGCCTCCAGTATTTATGCTGCAGTAGTTTATGTGTCGGGGGGCTAGGGTCAGTTTGTTTTATCTGGAGTACTTCTTCTGTCCTATTTGGTGTCCTGTGTGAATCTAAGTGTGCGTTCTCTAATTCTCTCCTTCTCTCTTTCTCTCTCTCGGAGGACCTGAGCCCTAGGACCATGCCCCAGGACTACCTGACATGATGACTCCTTGCTGTCCCCAGTCCACCTGGCTGTGCTGCTGCTCCAGTTTCAACTGTTCTGCCTTATTATTATTCGACCATGCTGATCATTTATGAACATTTGAACATCTTGGCCATGTTCTGTTATAATCTCCACCCGGCACAGCCAGAAGAGGACTGGCCATCCCACATATGCTCTCTCTAATTCTCTCTTTCTTTCTCTCTCTCGGAGGACCTGAGCCCTAGGACCATGCCCCAGGAATACCTGATATGATGACTCCTTGCTGTCCCCAGTCCACCTGACTGTGCTGCTGCTCCAGTTTCAACTATTCTGCCTTATTATTATTCGACCATGCTGGTCATTTATGAACATTTGAACATCTTGACCATGTTTTGTTATAATCTCCACCCGGCACAGCCAGAAGAGGACTGGCCACCCCACATAGCCTGGTTCCTCTCTAGGTTTCTTCCTAGGTTTTGGCCTTTCTAGGGAGTTTTTCCTAGCCACCGTGCTTCTTCACCTGCATTGCTTGCTGTTTGGGGTTTTAGGCTGGGTTTCTGTACAGCACTTTGAGATATCAGCTGATGTACGAAGGGCTATATAAATAAATTTGATTTGATTTGATTTGATTTGTTTCTGGTGTCCTTTGACAGCTCTTTGGTCTTGGCCATAGTGGAGTTTGGAGTGTGACTGTTTGAGGTTGTGGACAGGTGTCTTTTATACTGATAACAAGTTCAAACAGGTGCCATTAATACAGGTAACGAGTGGAGGACAGATGAGCCTCTTAAAGAAGGTCTGTGAGAGCCAGAAATCTTGTTTGTAGGTGACCAAATACTTATTTTTCCACCATATTTTGCAAATAAATTCATTAAAAATCCTACAATGTGATTTTCTGGATTTTTTCCCCCTCATTTTGTCTGTCATAGTTGAAGTGTACCTATGATGAAAATTACAGGCCTCTCTCATATTTTTAAGTGGGAGAACTTGCACAACTGGTGGCTGACTAAATACTTTTTTTGCCCCACTGTACATATTGACAGAACCTACCGGAGCCACAAAAAGTTGGGTAAACAACACTTTCCTGTGGATACCCTATCGCCACCTCCTACCACCAAAATTACCAACAGCATGTACGGCCGGTAAAGTAAGTGTAAATATTTTATTCAACATTCAGCCCTTGTAGAGGCTATTACACATTTTTTACAGAGTGATATCCATGGGGTAACCGTGGTAACAGTCTGATGTTTAGGCAACCCTACCCCCATTCCTTTCCTCAGTTTCCCCTGGTTCACCTCACTCCTGATGCACCTCACCTGCCCCCTCCCCCCTCCCCCCGTCCCCTGCCAAAGGCTAAAAGATGGTTGCTTTGATGTGACCTCTGAAGAGAAATTACACTTCACACCCGATATCGGCCGGGCCGCTTCAAACTCTCCTTGAGCACCACTTCTTGACATGTAAGCATTATCAAAAACTGAGCGCGTACGTCGATGCTCGTCGTATGGAATCTTGATCAGTCGTCCATCGTCTGCCTTTCGTAGGAACTGAGCTGGTAGTTTGATATGATTCAGAGCAAGCTTACTGTTTAAGGGATACCCTCCTGTGAAGGATGTTTGCCATAGGAGATATTAAGAGGCTCTCTCTCCCATCTCTGAAGCAGTGGACTCCTGTTGTTAACACCTACACTGTATTTGCGAGCTCTTACCTAATCCCCCTCTCATCCATCAGCCACAGGAGCCTTGTGGAAATGAGAGTTCTCACCTGCTCTTCTTCCAGCCAATCGGATCGCTGGGACTGATCAGTGAGGTGAGAGGTAATCTAGGAGGAACTGCAGTGTTATTACTGCCACCATCTTTTACACCTCTGGAAGATGGAAGGTCTTCTTCTTTGAAGCTAGATTCTGCACTCCAAACCGTAGAGCGTTTACATTTTTTTTTTAAACCTATTAAATGTACCTTTTAAGTATTAAAAAGCGACCATGGTGAAATACTACTCTAACATTTCCCTAGGTGCACATAATAGGCTGATAATTACCATTATTTGGGAGTTGAAAAACTGAGTGCAGGTTAAGCCGGAATAAATATCTCCCTTCGGTTTTCATTTTCTAACGTTTACTTTAGAATAGAAAGACCTCTTCATTGTCCCCACATAAGTGTTGCATGTTTAATCACCTTTGTTTTTGCTCTAAATTCACACAAGATACTTCAAAAACCACATGTCCAACAGATGCCCTTGAACAAAGAAAAGAGGAGACCATGTGGTGTGAAGCAGAGAGCTCCTTCTCTTTGATATTTCCGGCTCCAGCTCTGGGCTTGTGGGAGAAGGTGTGATCAATCACATTTGAAGTGTTTGATTGCTACCAAAGGTGTGGTGATGCAGAAGGCAACCGCGGCAAGACCACGGCAAAACAACAATACTAGCAATCTCTTATCCTCTATGATTGATTAATTGGACCCCTGGCTTTTGTTTCTTTGTGTCTGACTCAGAAGAAAGGGGAAAGGTGAGGCACTCCACCTCCTACAAAAGGGATGAAATCCAGAGGTCTCTGTGTCTAGCTGTCATGAAAACCATCCGTGGTGCTATCTAAACTGCAGGCAAAATGTAAGATTCGAATCAAACCCTTGATATAATGTGTTTATCTTTCTCATAGAAAAATAAATATCTCATCAGAAACATGTTGGGGATACTAAAGCCTGTCGAGGTGATGTATTCCTTTTTTCTGCCAGCTTCATGCAAATTCCCTGCTCATTAGATATTGCATGCATTCTGATTTCAAAGATTATCATCTCACTCCTTGCACACACACACGCACACGCACACACACACGCACACGCACACACACACACGTAGTGTGCATGTGCAACATAAGCCCTGAAAATAAGACTTCAACGCTCCGTGTCCACACATGTGCATGTTCCACTCGCTAAACTTGCCATGGCGTGCTCTCCCACAGGAGAAGCGGCATGCTACAGTGTCACCAAAGAGGCTTGTGCGCTGTGCACTGAATGTTTTAGCGAGGTCCCAAGGTTCACCCCACCGCCCGACAACAGAGTGCTGTGGAAATGTGCTTCAGACACAATAACTGTGGATTGACCATGTGTTCCAGGTTCTGGAGGAGCACTATTAGTGAAAGGTTAATGGTATTCTGGCTCTGAGACAGTGGGGAGAAGGGGGGACAGAGAGGGGAGGGATGGGGAGAGGAGGAGACGCAAGGATTAAAGGGACGCATGACAGATCGACGTACACAAAGTGCCGGTAGGCGACAAGGGCCTTGGACATTATACAATGTTTTCCAGACAACAGCAGTGTTCCTGCTCCATCGCTGTCCCTCCTCGATCCCCCTTGCCTCCGACCAGCCGTCCCCTCTCGTCCTACTAGGCATGCTCTGCTACAGGTGTGAATGGTTGGGAAGAGAGAGAAACGGGACATAGAAAAATAGGGTAGAAGGTGAAAATCCGACCGTACTAAGCTATGTATTCTACCATTCTACCTGTTAGGTTGATGCTGTGTCCAACAGGAACGCTTTGACATACTTCGAGTCTTCGACAACAAGTTATAGCCTCTAGCTAGCTATTTATTTAAGCTGTTGTTGCTTGTCTCTGTGGTACTGAGGGAGTAACAACCACCTTGATACGACTGGGGTGTTAGCATGAGCAGATGACAATTCACTTGTGTTGTGTTGATGGCAGGTCTTCTCTGCAAGTCTGCTTCCGTAAATACACTGAGTGTACAAAACATTAGGAAAACCTTCCTATTAACCCCGTTTCCCCTCAAAACAACCACAATTCGTCAGGGTATAGACTCTACAAGCAATCCACAGCGATGCTGGTCCTTGTTGACTAATGCTGGCCCATGTTGACTCCAATCCCACTGTTTTGTCAAGCTAGCTGGGTGTTCCTTGAGTGGTGGACCATTCTTGATATCCACAGGAAACTGTTGAGTGTGAAAAACCCAGGAGCGTTGCAGTTCTTGACACACTCAAACCGGAGCGCCTGGCACCTAGTAAAATACTCCGTTCAAAGGCACTTCAATATTTTGTCTTGCCCATTTAACCTTTGAATGGCACACATACAAAATCCACTGCCAAAAATAACCTTGATTGACAAGAATAGTAAAATAAGTATAAAATAGAACCATATTATGTGAAACTGACTAATTGCTTCAAAAGTATAATCCCAAAGCACACAGTGAATTAAACAATTTCTTATGAACGTTTGCATATTTCATATTTGCATATACACTGAGTGTAAAAAACATTAAGACTACTTTCCTAATATTGAGTTGCACCCATATAGTACAATCCATGTCTCAATTGTCTCGAGGCTTAAAAATCCTTCTCTAACCTGTTTCCTCCCCTTCATCTACACTGATTGAAGTGGATTTTAACAGGTGAAAGCAATATGGATTCCCCTTGTCAATCTATGTCATAGAAAGAATGCTCCTAATGTTTTGTACACTCAGTGTCAGTGTGTATGTGTGCATACACTGTGCCTGCATGTGTGTACGTGTGTATATCATAGCATGGGAATGTGTGTGCATGTGTGCAGGCTTGTGTGTTTGGTGATGGAAGGATGTACATAGATGATGTTGACATGGATTAACTCATTGCCACGAAGGGACAGCTATAGGCTGGTGAGGCAGCATGGAAGACATGTTGTCTCGGCAAACAACATAATGCTTTGACAAATGAGGCTAATAGTATCTACACATTGCAAACCCCTCTGAGCCGATTGCCATCAGTACAGGTGGATTTAGTTCACACTACAGTATTAGAAAAAAAGGTGTTATCTTAAACCGAAAAGGGTTCTTCGGCCTGTCCCCATAAGATAACCCTTTGATTGACCTTTTTGGTTCCAGGTAGAACCCCGTTTAGTTCCATGTAGAGCCCTTTACACAGAGAGTTCTACATTGATCCCAAAATCATTCTAAATGGAACCAAAAAAGACTTCTCCTACGGGGATAGCCGAACAACTCTTTTGGAACCCTTTTTTCTTAGTGAAAATGAATTCCTGTCCCGTTTTCTCCTGTGAAATGTTTTCCCATACTGTCCTGATCACCAACAGTGCTATAACCCTGGAACTTTCCTGTCCCTATAAAAATCACTCCAGTCATTTTGCATTTTAGTAACTTAGCAGACATTCTTATCCAGAATCGACAGATTACTTTTCATCTAGTTGGCTTGGGGATTCGAACCAGCAACCTTTAGGTCACTGACCCAATGCTAAGCTACCTGCAGTCCCATCCTGTACTCATTTTTACACGCAGATACCAGAAATAACTTCCTCAGTAAGACACTCATCTGCCTGTCATCCGCTTTGCGTGTGAGTAGCCATAGCAACTGCTCCGTTTGCCTGCTGCTCAGAGCTCATGAGACAAATTGCCTGCACACACATTAGGAGATTTTGTCAATGATAAACTCATAGATATGGAGATGTGTAATTCTGTATGTCTCCGTGTACATTATGGAGCGAAATTTAGCATAGTTTCGTGAGTGATTGCTAACTAGCGTTAGCTCAATGACTGGAGTCCTTCGAGATGAGCTAGCACGTTAGCTGACCCTATAGGCGTCTAGTCAGTGCGCTGACGCTAGTTAGCAACTTCCTCCAAACTGAGAAATAAAAATGGTATATGTGAGTTCATCTGACTCTGGATAAGTAGAAAATGGGCATCATTAATCCTGCACTATCCCTAATGACATAACATATGCCAAATATGTCCAATCGATGCATACATATATTATTCAACAACATGGAGGACATGTTTAGCATAACAACTAAACAAACACACTGGAATAGGCTAAAAACAAAACATTCATAGTTCATACCATTCCTCCACAGTATTTTAAACATGTAAATAAAGTATTTGGCACTCATACAGTGCTTTCGGAAAGTATTCAGACCCCTTGAATTTTTCCACTTTTGTTACATTACAGCCTTATTCTGAAATGGATTAAATTGTTTTTTTCCCCCATCAATCTACACACAATACCACATGATGACAAAGCAAAAACAGGTTTTTAGAAATGTTGAAAAATGTAGATAGATGTAAAAGAGATCAAATATCACATTTACATAAGTATTCAGACCCTGTACTCAGTACTTTGTTGAAGCACCTTTGGCAGCGATTACAGCCTCGAGTCTTCTTGGGTATGACACTACAAACTTGGCACACCTGTATTTAGAGAATTTAACCCATCCTTCTCTGTATGTCCTATCAAGCTCTGTCACATTGGATGGTGAGAGTCACTGCACAGCTATTTTCAGGTCTCTCCAGAGATGTTCGATCGGGTTCAAGTCCAGGCTCTGGCTGGCCCGCTCAAGGAAATTCAGAGACTTGTCACGAAGCCACTCCTCATTTGTCTTGGCTGTGTGCTGAGGGTCATTTCCCTGTTGTAAGGATAATCTTCTCCCCAATTGAGGTCCTGCGAGCACTGGAGCAGGTTTTCATCGAAGGTCTCTCTGTACTTTGCTCCGTTCATCTTTCCCTCGATCCTGACAAGTCTCCCAGTCCCTGCCGCTGAAAAACATCCCCACAGCATGATGCTGCCACCACCATGCTTCACCGTAGGGACGGTGCCAGGTTTCCTCCAGATGGCCAAAGATATCAATCTTGGTTTCATCTGACCAGATAATCTTGTTTCACATGGTCTGAGAGTCTTTAAGTGTCTTTTGGCAAACTCCAAGCGGGCTGTCATGTGCCTTTTACTGAGGATTGGTTTCCATCTGTCCACTCTACTATAAAGGCCTGATTGGTGGAGTGATGCAGATATGTTTTTCCTTCTGGAAGGTTCCCCCATCTCCACAGAGGAATTCTAGCGCTCTGTCAGCGTGACCATTGGTTTCTTGGTCACCTGCCTGACCAAGGCCCTTCTCCCCCGATTGCTCAGTTTGGTACCCTTCCCCAGATCTGTGCCTCGACACAATCTTGCCTCGGAGCTCTACGGACAATTCCTTTGACCTCATGGCTTTGAATTTGATCTTATATGCATTGTCAACTGTGGGACCTTATATAGACAGGTGTGTGCCTTTCCAAATCATGTCCAATCAATTTAATATACCACAGGTGGACTCCAATCAAGTTGTTGAAACATCTCAAGGATGATCAATGTAAACAGAATGCACCTGAGCTCAATTTCACGTCTCATAGCATCGAACGGTCGGAATGCTTATAAATAAGGTATTTGTTTCTATTTTTATCAATTTGATCAAAAATCTTAATTCACTTTGTCATTATGGTGTATTGTGTGTAGATTGATGAGGAAAACAATTCATTTAATCCATTTTAGAATGAGGCTGTAACGTAACACAATGTGGAAAAAGTCAAGGGGACTGAATACTTTCCAAATGCACTATCTGCCACCCTACTCTTCACCTCAGATGGCAGTTGAATACGCAAATTGGTCTTGACTGGTATTGTTGTTGGTAGTAGAGCAGCTATGCTGCTTCAGGCCGCTTGTCCTGCTCTCCGGTTGGTATTTGATTAAACTGCGGCATTTATTTTTTTACAAGCCGTGTACCGCTGCACTTTAAAAGACAACTATTTCTGTCCTTCTAATGGCTCTAATGTTAGTGATGGGTCCTCGGCTGCAATGAGACGTTGAAAGTTTTATAATTCACTGACCGCACGTTGGCATCTGAGGTAAAGTAGGCACCGGCAGTGTCTACAACTCGAGTGAGCAGACGGAAAGGGAAGGGAAGAATGACCATTTATTTTTGTTTCGATTTTTATTAACCCCCCCCCCCCCAAAAAAAAAACTATACCTGTACTGTCCGTTTCTGTGGACTGTCGATCCTGTCTAGTCCTATCCCAAAATTGACTCCCTTTCCTGATGGAATCACAAGGGACCCGCGAGAACCTGCGAGAATCCTGTTCCCATACCGACCTCTAGTCCACACACCACACAAGGCTACGTATGCACAGGCTCCATCGGACAACACAGACATAAGCATGACAGTCCAAAGAGTCAGAAATGTTAGATGCAGCCTTTGAGTTTGTTTGAATTGGAGAATGTGCTTGCCATACCATCTCGGCCATTCTGAGCAATCTTCTCCACCCACCGACTGCTACCCTGTCAGTGGTTCATGAAAAAAAATTAAACATTGGTTTCTCATTGCCTTTGTGTTCAAGCTCTTCTAGGTTCTCCTGATGGCAATAACGATACAGGAAGAAACCAGAATGCCCTGCTTCATAGGCCCACTAGGGGATGAAGTCATGTCATTTCATTGTCGTTCCTCTCCTTAGCATTTCGTATCACACACTGCATTCGTACTGTATTGCAACCTCTCTCTGCCATGCCTCAAAGGGCTGCCGGGGGTAATGAGTGAGTTAAGGCACGCAACACATCCCAGTATCTCTCCTTTCAAAAGGGATGTGGGCCTTTCATTCCCAGTTGTCCCTAAGGACTCGGTCATCAGACTGTCAAGTCAGAGAGACATCAGGCCTCAGAGCACACTTTTTCATTTCTTACATCAACAATCGCTCCTCTACTTATTGGCTTCATTGTGACATGCCCAACAGAGGATTCGGTATGTTTGCGCCACGATGCTCGGGTCACACATTTCCAAGGCCAAAAATGTTCTTCTTTTCGGTGTAATTGTGTATTGGTGAAAAATCGAACCGGGCATCTCGTCTCGACATCTCCTCGGCTCAGCTCTGCCCGTCATTTTGACACAGCCAGGCCGTCTTCATACAAGCTTTAGCAATAAAGCTAAAGCCTCATAATGGTAATATTACCAGAGAATAGCTTCCATATCTACTGCTATTGTAGGCTCTCCTCTCCCCCAACCGTGCTACTCTAAAAGGGGCCAATAGTAGATAACAGTGAGTGGTTTAGGCTGGAAGTAGTAAGGAGAAGAACTAGACAGAGGAAAAGCATCTGAATCGTCAATCAAATTCCACTCGGCTGGAGACGGGGAGAGGGAAGAAACGAGGACAGTCCACAGTTTATCATTTTTCTTGGTTGAGCTAGATAAAATGAGAAGATAGGCTAAAGGTAAAGCCAAATACAATATTAACACACAACACTGTTAACACGTTAGCTGGACTAAGGCACGTGCGCCCCTGATGCTTTGCAAAGCAGCATGAAAGCGAGTGACAGTTATCCACTTTCCCAGGCAGCTTCTCGGAGTAGTAAACCACTAAAATGCAGAGATTGTCAGGCTGCGGAGGGGGTATGAGAAAAAACACGGACCCCCTTCCCTGGGAGCCTCAAGTCAGCCACCGCTGTCACGGCAATGTAAGCCGCTAGCCCCCATCACACGTGTGGCTCCTGGGGAGGCAGAGCCCGTTCCTAGCCCTATGATCCAGGAACAGATCAGGTTCCTAACAGACGCCCCGTCACGACACACCTCCCCTTTGATCAGCCTGTGGAAGCATTCTCCACCCATCCCCCACCCAACCACCAACGCCCGGGACCCTTTGAAATCGCATGAAATCAATGACTAAGGCTGTGACAGCGAGAAAACGTAAGAACTCTGCAAAGTTTGCCGTGTGAAAATAACCTAGAAAACAAACACGTCAAACACTTTGTTTGCAGTGTGTAGACTTTGTAGATGAACGATTTTCATTTGATGCTTTTCTTAGTCTCTTTCACCTGTCACTGGGTGATGCCCATTAATTCGAGAGGAAAAAAAACAGAAAAGAGAGTAGTTTCGAGACCAGTTTTATTCTGTTTTAGTACAGTACAGAAGTGTGATGAAGTCACCAGAGAAGTCGTGTCAATGTGCAGAGCTAGGTTCCTGTCACTAATAGAAAGAGACTGCTTGGCTCTGCTCGGCCTCAGGCTGAATGTTAGTCCACATTGCAGAACCAACTGTAGGGCAATACAGGCTAGGACTTAAATATATACAGTCCCAGTCAAAGGTTTGGACACACCTACTCCATTCAATGGTTTTTCCTTTATTTTTTACTATTTTCTACATTGTAGAATAATAGCAAAGACATCTAAACTATGAGATAACGTAATAACCAAAAAAGGTTTTTTTTTAATACATTTTATATTTGAGATTCTTCAAAGTAGCCACCCTTTGCCTTGATGACAGCTTTGTCCACTCTTGGCATTCTCTCAACCAGCTTCATGAGGTAGTCACCTGGAATGCATTTCAATTAACAGGTGTGCCTTGTTAAAAGTTAATTTGTGGAATTTTTTTCCTTAATGTGTTTGAGCCAATCAGTTGTGTTGTGACAAGGTAGGGGTGGTAAACAGAAGCCCTATTTGGTAAAAGACCAAGTCCATATCATGCCAAGAACAGCTCAAATAAGCAAAGGGAAACGACTGTCCGTCATTACATCAAGACATGAAGGTCCAAAGGGAAACGACTGTCCATCATTACATCAAGACATGAAGGTCAGTCAATCCGGACAATTTCAAGAACTTTGAACGTTCATCAAGTGCTTCCTGTTCTCTCCCTTTTTTTTTACTTCAACCAATCACAAAACAGCAAGTTGGTTGCCAGGTAAACACTCAATAACTCAATAATAAATTACCATTCCAAATAACTGATTCCACATTATTCTTAACAAACCAACAGAAAATAACTCTCATAAAACAATCCTACAGGTGTCTCGTGTGCCATACATTTTTGTTATATATTTGCCACTGCTCAACAAAAAAATCTCTTTCGACCAACCGCCTATCGACCAAACAATCGACTAGTCAACAAAATGGGGTCAGCGCTAGTAAAAGAAAACATTGGAACACTGCCACAGGCTGGACCTGTCTGTCAACCTCAGCATCTAGATGATACCAAAGTTGTCCTTTTCATGTGAATTTTCTCATACCATCACAGAACTAGAGATAGCCAGAGCTTATTCTGTTTCTCAGAATCATAAGTACAGCCTAAACCCTAAATCCACATCAAGTGCATCAATATTTGTTTTATTTTTTAAAAAGGCCACGTAGATTTGCACATCAAACTTTCGTGTCAGCGTCCATTACTAGACATGCATCTGGAGTAAATTAGTAGAGGTTACAGAAGTTACAAAGCCCCCCTTTTACAGAGTCCTCCTTTAAATGTCCACATAAAAGGGTTGAATCAGACAGATGAAGCTTTATACGAGAGTGATTCATCACGAAACCAGGACAAAAAAAGTCCATGATTTTCAAGAAATATAATCCATAGAATAGTCCTTCGGAGGAAGGATTGTTGACATACGTTATACATTTGCATCTGAAAGTAGCATTGAGAAATAATGAATTAAAGTGTGCTTATTTATGACATCTTGGCCTTACTCAGGCTGTAGGTGCTACAAAGCAAACATTTGTTTCGTATGAAGCTTAGCCGCTTGCTCTGTAATATGAGTAGTATTTTGTGAAAAGAAATAAAAATACAAAAAGAGTACACCCTCACATATTTGTGATCATTGTTGAATGGTCCCTGCAGCTTGCCATTGCAAATATGTGATTGGAACAGTAGAAACAGAACGTATGATACAACAAACGCTTCTAAACAGCATTGCTGTCTGAAAAAGCCTCGAAACAATGTTTTGTACTGATGGGAAATAAAGGTCTTCACAACTCTCTTCCTCAATGTCACCTTTTATTTTATAAGATACATGCGGATTTCATCATCCATGCATCACACGGAACACATCCACAGCCCAAAAAACAAAACATAAGTTAGAGACCTAACAGTTAGACTTGTTTACAATGTACCACATCTTTGGTGAGCACAAGGGAAAAATGTAATATTGTTTAGAAAAGCGTGTCAACTAAGCTAACAGCAGCTAAATTGCTTATGATGGCAGCCATGTTTGTTTATGTTTGACAAGCGAAAACTCCCATATCCCAGAATGCCATTCATTATAAGATGCAAATAAAAAAGTCAAAGTTGGCTGCGCCCATTGCCTGAAAAATATGAACTTAGTTTGGCCACTTTTCAGCATATTACAAATGTTCCAAGAACTTGTTACAGTATATACAAGAACCGGAGCACATCACTTGACAAGTCGTTTACAGTTTTGACAAATCACAAAGCAAATAAAATGTTATCACATCACCCGAAATACAAGCCTACTGCCTAGCCTAACCGTAGTTTGAAAGTTAAACAGGGTTGCCAGATATGGATGAAACAATTTTAGGGGGGGTGGGTCATTTAATTTGTGGTGAGTTCTCAAGTCCATGGGGGGTAGAAATGGGAGAAGATAAATCAAATCAAATCAAATTTTATTTGTCACATACACATGGTTAGCAGATGTTAATGCGAGTGTAGCGAAATGCTTGTGCTTCTAGTTCCGACAATGCAGTAATAACCAACAAGTAATCTAGCTAACAATTCCAAAACTACTACCTTATAGACACAAGTGTAAGGGGATAAAGAATATGTACATAAAGATATATGAATGAGTGATGGTACAGAGCGGCATAGGGAAGATACAGTAGATGGTATTGAGTGCAGTATATACATATGAGATGAGTATGTAAACAAAGTGGCATAGTTAAAGTGGCTAGTGATACATGTATTACATTAAGATGCAGTAGATGATATAGAGTACAGTATATACATATACATATGAGATGAATAATGTAGGGTATGTAAACATTATATTAGGTAGCATTGTTTAAAGTGGCTAGTGATATATTTCACATCATTTCCCATCAATTCCCATTATTAAAGTGGCTGGAGTTGAGTCAGTGTCAGTGTGTTGGCAGCAGCCACTCAATGTTAGTGGTGGCTGTTTAACAGTCTGATGGCCTTGAGATAGAAGCTGTTTTTCAGTCTCTCGGTCCCAGCTTTGATGCACCTGTACTGACCTCGCCTTCTGGATGATAGCGGGGTGAACAGGCAGTGGCTCGGGTGGTTGATGTCCTTGATGATCTTTATGGCCTTCCTGTGACATCGGGTGGTGTAGGTGTCCTGGAGGGCAGGTAGTTTGCCCCCGGTGATGCGTTGTGCAGACCTCAATACCCTCTGGAGAGCCTTACGGTTGAGGGCGGAGCAGTTGCCGTACCAGGTGGTGATACAGCCCGACAGGATGCTCTCGATTGTGCATCTGTAGAAGTTTGTGAGTGCTTTTGGTGACAAGCCGAATTTCTTCAGCCTCCTGAGGTTGAAGAGGCGCTGCTGCGCCTTCTTCACAATGCTGTCTGTGTGAGTTGACCAATTCAGTTTGTCTGTGATGTGTATGCCGAGGAACTTGCTACCCTCTCCACTACTGTTCCATCGATGTGGATAAGGGGGTGTTCCCTCTGCTGTTTCCTGAAGTCCACAATCATCTCCTTAGTTTTGTTGACGTTGAGTGTGAGGTTATTTTCCTGACACCACACTCCGAGGGCCCTCACCTCCTCCCTGTAGGCCGTCTCGTCGTTGTTGGTAATCAAGCCTACCACTGTTGTGTCGTCCGCAAACTTGATGATTGAGTTGGAGGCGCGCGCGGCCACGCAGTCGTGGGTGAACAGGGAGTACAGGAGAGGGCTCAGAACGCACCCTTGTGGGGCCCCAGTGTTGAGGATCAGCGGGGGGGAGATGTTGTTGCCTACCCTGACCACCTGGGGGTGGCCCGTCAGGAAGTCCAGTACCCAGTTGCACAGGGCGGGGTCGAGACCCAGGGTCTCGAGCTTGATGACGAGCTTGGAGGGTACTATGGTGTTGAATGCCGAGCTGTAGTCGATGAACAGCATTCTCACATAGGTATTCCTCTTGTCCAGATGGGTTAGGGCAGTGTGCAGTGTGGTTGAGATTGCATCGTCTGTGGACCTATTTGGGCGGTAAGCAAATTGGAGTGGGTCTAGGGTGTCAGGTAGGGTGGCGGTGATATGGTCCTTGACTAGTCTCTCAAAGCACTTCATGATGACGGAAGTGAGTGCTACGGGGCGGTAGTCGTTTAGCTCAGTTACCTTAGCTTTCTTGGGAACAGGAACAATGGTGGCCCTCTTGAAGCATGTGGGAACAGCAGACTGGTATAGGGATTGATTGAATATGTCCGTAAACACACCGGCCAGCTGGTCTGCGCATGCTCTGAGGGCGCGGCTGGGGATGCCGTCTGGGCCTGCAGCCTTGCGAGGGTTAACACGTTTAAATGTCTTACTCACCTCGGCTGCAGTGAAGGAGAGACCGCATGTTTTCGTTGCAGGCCGTGTCAGTGGCACTGTATTGTCCTCAAAGCGGGCAAAAAAGTTATTTAGTCTGCCTGGGAGCAGGACATCCTGGTCCGTGACTGGGCTGGATTTCTTCCTGTAGTCCGTGATTGACTGTAGACCCTGCCACATGCCTCTTGTGTCTGAGCCGTTGAATTGAGATTCTACTTTGTCTCTGTACTGACGCTTAGCTTGTTTGATAGCCTTGCGGAGGGAATAGCTGCACTGTTTGTATTCGGTCATGTTACCAGACACCTTGCCCTGATTAAAATCAGTGGTTCGCGCTTTCAGTTTCACGCGAATGCTGCCATCAATCCACGGTTTCTGGTTAGGGAATGTTTTAATTGTTGCTATGGGAACGACATCTTCAACGCACGTTCTAATGAACTCGCACACCGAATCAGCGTATTCGTCAATGTTGTTGTCTGACGCAATACGAAACATGTCCCAGTCCACGTGATGGAAGCAGTCTTGGAGTGTGGAGTCAGCTTGGTCAGACCAGCGTTGGACAGACCTCAGCGTGGGAGCCTCTTGTTTTAGTTTCTGTCTGTAGGCAGGGATCAACAAAATGGAGTCGTGGTCAGCTTTTCCAAAAGGGGGGCGGGGCAGGGCCTTATATGCATCGCGGAAGTTAGAGTAACAATGATCCAAGGTCTTTCCACCCCTGGTTGCGCAATCGATATGCTGATAAAATTTAGGGAGTCTTGTTTTCAGATTAGCTTTGTTAAAATCCCCAGCTACAATGAATGCAGCCTCCGGATAAATGGTTTCCAGTTTGCAAAGAGTCAAATAAAGTTAATTCAGAGCCATCGATGTGTCTGCTTGGGGGGGGGTATATACGGCTGTGATTAGAAATCGAAGAGAATTCTCTTGGTAGATAATGCAGTCTACATTTGATTGTGAGGAATTCTAAATCAGGTGAACAGAAGGATTTGAGTTCCTGTATGTTTCTTTCATCACACCATGTCACGTTAGCCAAAAGGCATACGCCCCCGCCCCTCTTCTTACCAGAAAGATGTGTGTTTCTGTCTGCGCGATGCGTGGAGAAACCCGTTGGCTGCCCCGCCTCGGATAGCGTCTCTCCAGTGAGCCACGTTTCCGTGAAGCAAAGAACGTTACAGTCTCTGATGTCCCTCTGGAATGCTACCCTTGCTCGGATTTCATCAACCTTGTTGTCAAGAGACTGGACATTGGCAAGAAGAATGCTAGGGAGTGGTGCACGGTGTGCCCGTCTCCGGAGTCTGACCAGAAGACCGCCTCGTTTCCCTCTTTTTCGTTTTTTTGGGTCGCTGCATGGGATCCGCTCCGTTGTCCTGTTTGTAAGGCAGAACACAGGATCCGCGTCGCGAAAAACATATTCTTGGTCGTACTGATGGTGAGTTGACGCTGATCTTATATTCAGTAGTTCTTCTCGACTGTATGTAATGAAACCTAAGATGACCTGGGGTACTAATGTAAGAAATAACACGTAAAAAAAACAAAAAACTGCATAGTTTCCTAGGAACGCGAAGCGAGGCGGCCATCTCTGTCGGCGCCGGAAGTAGAGATAACATGGGGGGATATGACGCAGGAAATATTAGCATGATGGGGAATTTAACAACAAATAAGGCAAACACATGAGAAGTTTAAAAGCTAAATGAAAATAAAACAGCTGGAAAGGTGGTCTGAGCTGGCAACCCTGAGGTACCATACTTACAATCTGATACCACGTTCAAGACAACTGGGACCTCGTAAAAAAAAAACTAGGGAAAAATCATTTTGAACGGTCATCCAACTGATTTCCAACTTTGGAACTCGGGCCTCTTTCTAGAGCTACAACTTTCCGACCGGAAGATAACTGACGTCATGATTTTACCTCATATTCCTCCGAGTTCCCAGTTGTCTTGAAAGTACCATAAGTCAGTCGAGGGAACTATCCCTTCACCTTGTTTTGTTATAACATCTTTGGTCTGACAGAAGCTTACATGACAACCAGAATGCATTGTTTGATGTCAACAAACATGCCGCCACACGCCGCTGGCAAATAGCTTAGCATTAGCTCATCAAAATCGGTACAACCATCAAAAAAACATTGTATGTGTCCATTACAATCTATGCAAGAATTGCAATACATGATGATTTGTCACCAGTACTTGAAAACATATGAATAAAACAGTACATACATTAAGCTTCATACATACATACATACAGTATGCTAAAGTACAAATGACAAAACAACATACAGAAAACAAGGCACTATGACTACGCACACATGTCCAAAGTTATTTTTTTTAAGGAAAACAATAATGAAGGCAATGCGGGTGCCAGGGGAAAAAGTTTGAGCAAGGCCTGTTCTGACTCGGGATGCACAAGTGTCTGCATTCTTCTGGGGAAACAATGGGGAAGTGCTTGCGCTCCCGTTGAAGAGAGAAGTTTGTCCAGCTCAGTGAAGACTCAAACATAAATTGTCCGCAAAAGTGAAATGTCTATGTGAATAAATGAGGAGGCAAAACACACCTCAATTCAAACTTATTAAAAATAATTAGAAATTGAAGTTGAAACATAGCCTACAGATAATTTGCAGGGAGAATGCCTTGGTTTGAGGGCAGCATGGGTAACAGTCCTGTTGCGTAACAATCACATGTTGGAACAGTGAGTGAATTCTGACATCACGTGCATAAAAAAAAAACTCACACCGGGGAGACCGTTAGAGATATTTGGAACTCACACGTGAAAAGGTTAATTGATTCATATTGGAAATAAAAATCGACATGAATATTGAAAAAATAATAATAATAACAATAAAATACATAGAGTGGGGCAAAAAAGTATTTAGTCAGCCACCAATTGTGCAGGTTCTCCCACTTAAAAAGATGAGAGAGGCCTGTAATTTTCATCATGGGTACACTTCAACTATGACAGACAAAATGAGAAAAAAAATCCAGAAAATCACATTGTAGGATTTTTTATGAATTTATTTGCAAATAATGGTGGAAATAAGTATTTGGTCACCTACAAACAAGCAAGATTTCTGGCTCTCACAGACCTGTAAATGCTTCTTTAAGAGGCCCCTCTGTCCTCCACTCATTACCTGTATTAATGGCACCTGTTTGAACTTGTTATCAGTATAAAAGACACCTGTCCACAACCTCAAACAGTCACACTCCAAACTCCACTATGGCCAAGACCAAAGAGCTGTCAAAGGACACCAGAAACAAAATTGTAGACCTGCACCAGGCTGGGAAGACTGAATCTGCAATAGGTAAGCAGCTTGGTTTGAAGAAATCAACTGTGGGAGCAATTATTAGGAAATGGAAGACATACAAGACCACTGATAATCTCCCTCGATCTGGGGCTCCACGCAAGATCTCAACCCCGTGGGGTCAAAATGATCACAAGAACAGTGAGCAAAAATCCCAGAACCACACGGGGGGACCTAGTGAATGACCTGCAGAGAGCTGGGACCAAAATAACAAAGCCTACCATCAGTAACACACTACGCCGCCAGGGACTCAAATCCTGCAGTGCCAGACGTGTCCCCCTGCTTAAGCCAGTACATTTCCAGGCCCGTGTGAGCATTTGGATGATCCAGAAGAAGATTGGGACAATGTCATATGGTCAGATGAAACCAAAATATAACTTGTCGTGTTTGGAGTACAAAGAATGCTGAGTTGCATCCAGAGTACACCATACCTACTGTGAAGCATGGGGGTGGAAACATCATGCTTTGGGGCTGTTTTTCTGCAAAGGGACCAGGACGACTGATCCGTGTAAAGGAAAGAATGAATGGGGCCATGTATCGTGAGATTTTGAGTGAAAACCTCCTTCCATCAGCAAGGGTATTGAAGATGAAACGTGGCTGGGTCTTTCAGCATGACAATGATCCCAAACACACCGCCCGGGCAACGAAGGATCGGCTTCGTAAGAAGCATTTCAAGGTCCTGGAGTGGCCTAGCCAGTCTTCAGATCTCAACCCCATAGAAAATCTTTAGAGGGAGTTGAAAGTCTGTGTTGCCCAGCAACAGCCCCAAAACATCACTGCTCTAGAGGAGATCTGCATGCAGGAATGGGCCAAAATACCAGCAACAGTGTGTGAAAACCTTGTGAAGACTTACAGAAAACGTTTGACCTCTGTTATATACCCTTTGTTGGCAATGACAAAGTATTGAGATAAACTTTTGTTATTGACCAAATACTTATTTTCCACCATAATTTGCAAATAAATTCATTAAACAATGTGATTTTCTGGATTTTTTTTCTTCATTTTCTCTGTCATAGTTGAAGTGTACCTATGATGAAAACTACAGGCCTCTCTCATCTTTTTAAGTGGGAGAACTTGCACAATTGGTGGCTGACTAAATCATTTTTTGCCCCACTGTATATGTATACAGTTGAAGTCGGAAGTTTACATACATTTAGGTTGGAGGCATTAAACTAGTTTTTAAACCACTCCACAAATGTCTTGTTAACAAACTATAGTTTTGTCAAGTCAGATAGGACATCCACTTTTTGCGTGACACAAGTAATTTTTCCAAGAATTGTTTACAGACAGATTATTTCACTTATAATTCACTGTATCACAATTCCAGTGGGTCAGAAGTTTACATACACTAAGTTGACTGTGCCTTAAACAGCTTGGAAAATTCCATAAAATGATGTCATGGCTTTAGAAGCTTCTGATAGTCTAATTGACATCATTTGAGTCAATTGGATGTGTAACTGTGAATGTATTTCAAGGCCTACCTACAAAAATAGAACTGTTTGGTCATAATGACCATTGTTATGTTTGGAGGAAAAAGGGGGAGGCTTGCAAGCCGACGAACACCATCCCAAAAGTGAAGCACGGGGGTGGCAGCATCATGTTGTGGGGGTGCTTTGCTGCAGGAGGGACTGGTGCACTTCAGAAAATAGATGCCATCATGAGGTAGGAAAATTATGTGGATATATTGAAGCAACATCTCAAGATATCAGTCAGGAAGTTAAAGCTTGGTCATGAATGGGTCTTCCAAATGGACATTGACCCCAAGCATACTTCCAAACTTGTGGCAAAATGGTTTAAGGACAACAAAGTCAAGGTATTGGAGTGGCCATCACAAAGCCCTGACCTCCATCCTATGGAAAACTTGTGGGCAGAACTGAAAAACTGTGTGTGAGCAAGGAGGCCTGACTCAGTTACACCAGCTCTGTCAGGAGGATTGGGACAAAATTCACCCAACTTATTGTCAGAAGCTTGTGGAAGGCTACCCAAAACATTTGACCAAAGTGAAACAATTTAAAGGCAATGCTACCAAATACTATTTGAGTGTATGTAAACTTCTGACCCACTGGGAATGTGATGAAATAAATAAAAGCTGAAATAAATAATTCTCTCTGCTATTATTCTGACATTTCACATTCTTAAAATAAAGTGGTGATCCTAACTGACCTAAGACAGGGAATTTTTACTAGGATTAAATGTCAGGAATTGTGAAAAACTGAGTTTAAATGTATTTGGGTAAGGTGTATGTAAACTTCCGACTTCAACTGAATATATATATATATATATATATATATATATATATATATACACACACATACATATTATACCAGTAAAAAAAAGTGTTCCTCAAATCAGCCACTCTTTGCCTTGATGACAGCTTTGTACACTGTTTACTGTACACATTCTCTCAACCAGCATAATGCTTTTGAGCTAATCAGTTGTGTTGTGACAAGATAGGGCTATCTTCTGTATACCACCCCTATTTGGTAAAATACCAAGTCCATATTATGGCAAGAACAGCTCAAATAAGCAAAGAGAAATGACAGTCCATCATTACTTTAAGACATGAATGATAGTCAATGTGGAAAATGTCAATCATTTTGAAAGTTTCTTCAAGTGCAGTCGCAAAAACCATCAAGCGCTATCATGAAACTGGCTCTCATGAAGACTGCCACAGGAAAGGAAGACCCAGAGTTACCTCTGCTGCAGAGGATGAGTTCATTAGAATTACCAGCCTCAGAAATTGCAGCCCAAATAAATACTTCACAGAGTTCAAGTAACAGACATATCTCAACATCAACTGTTCAGAGGAGACTGCATGAATCAGGCATTCATGGTCGAATTGCTGCAAAGAAACCACTACTAAAGGACACCAATAATAAGAAGAGACTAGCTTAGGCCAAGAAATACAAGAAATTGACATTAGACCGGTGGAAATCTGTCCTTTGGTCAGATGAGTCCATATTTAGGATTTTTGGTTCCAACCGCCGTGTCTTTGTGAGATGCAAAGTAGGTGAACGGATGATCTCCGCATGTGTGGTTCCCACCGTGAAGCATAGAGGATGAGGTGTGATGGTGTGGGGGTGCTTCGCTGGTGACACTGCCAGTGATTAGTTTAGAATTCAAGGCATACTTAACCAGCATGGCTACCATAGTATTCTGCAGCGATACTGTTATGAGAATTTTGTTCTCAAGGTTCTAAAACTGAACTTCAATTAAACTACTCAGTCTGCAACCCAGAGGTTGTAAGATTCTGGTTGAATATAACAGACAATAGCCAAAAAGTGTATTCACGAGAGCTCTAAAAATCATACAATGCACATTGGGTTATATACCTCACATTTGGTCATAAATGCCCCTCCTCTTCTCCTAACATTGTCAATACTATTTACCAGTCTTCTCCTACACACACACACATAGCTTATCATTTACTACAACATGTTACACAATCTACTGCAAATCGAACAGTTTCCCCCCTCCTTGGGTGGGGAGACCTCCTTCCTGTTATCAGTTTCACAGTGGTCACAAGTTGTCTGTCACAAGCTGTCTGTTGACAGTTCATCTTTTCCTATGCACATACTGTCTCGCCTAGATTGCTAAATTGTAAAGCCTTATCTTGTCCTATGATTCAAATACATTTCACTCCATTATACAGTAACAGGGTGGAATGTGCTTAGTCATTACCTTAAACCTATACATCATATACATTTCTATATCAGATACGTCATGTCATCTGGTTTGTGCTTAGTTTGTTATCATTTGTTTTTCAACAGAAAAATGACCCAACACAACTCCAGGCTGTGCAAGGGCTATTTGACCAAGAAGGAGAGGGATGGACTGCTGCATCAGATGACTGAATTGAGATGGTTTGGGATGAGTTGGACCGCAGAGTGAAGGAAAAGCAGCCAACAAGTGCTCAGCATATGTGGGAACTCCTTCAACACTGTTGGAAAAGCATTCCAAGTGATTACCTCATGAAGCTGGTTGAGAGAATGCCAAGCGTGTGCAAAACTGACATCAAAGCAAATACACTTTTTTGGTTTCAACATGATTCAATATGTCTTATTTCATAGTTGTGATGTCATCACTATTATTCTGCAATGCGGAAAATAGTACAATAATTAAGAAAAACCCTTGAATGAGTAGGTGTGTTCAAACTTTTGACTGGTACTGTATATTTGGCATTTTTTAAATATATTGTTAAATATAATATACTCTACAGGCCTCTCAAAGTTCCAGAGTGCAATCTCTGCTAGTTTTAAAGTTATGTCACATTTTGTACAGAGAAATTGGCATAGGTGGCAATGTAACCAATCCTGCATATCACCAGCAGAGGGAGACCATTGTGAATCCCATTTTCACATTCACTCTTGTTGGTGATGCTTACAAATTCAATCATAACCCTAAAAGTATCAGAGATCCTACTCTGGAACTTACATATGCCCATATTATGTTCAACAATATATTGACATTTTAAAAATAGATATTTTCATATTTAGTTAATATATTAAGTTAATATATATATTTTTTAAATCAAAATACCACTCATATATATTACAGAGCAAGCAGTAGAGCTTCATATATTTCAAATAAACATTTTCTTTGTAGCACCTACAGATGAACCGTTATTGAGTCTTAAAAGGAGGCGTGGGGGAATATGCCAACTTCGATCAATTAAAGATGCTTTCAGATACGCATTTCAAATATACATGAAGTATCCTTCCTCCCCCCAAAAATAGATGACTTACTTGTCAGACGAAATGGATCTTACAAAGTCAATATAATTGAGGGATATCCAAAATCCAAATGTGGCCCTCCTTCTAATAGAAATACTGTACTAAGAGGTGTATTTCAATGTGACAATGAATTATGTAGTGTTCGCTAGTCCTTCAATAAACCCATTGATGTGGATACGAACCTTTCTCAACCCACCGGTTGGTGTCAAAGACAAACACTTATTCTAGGGGAAAATAGCTCACGATACAAGATACGTTGTTTTATGTCTATTGTTTAGGAGCAATTTCAGATGCGACAGCAATAACCTCCTCTGAATATCATATCACACGATGAGCCCATTTGTGTATTCTTCAGATTTTACAGGGATAACAACATTGTGCTGTGTCTGCCTTAAAGCCGTCTCCCAGTCCCTCTACGGTGACATGGAGCCAGCTAATGAATGTCTGACCAAACCATAATGGCGTCTGAAAACAAAACAAGTGAGAAGGCTCCACCATTTATAATGGACCTCGCGTTGATGTCATTCACTAACATCATGGGTTAGTGAGCAGATAACGTAAAAATATCCACTGCAAAACATTTTTTGTAATACTATTAGTAAAATAAGTATAAAATAGAGCCATATGCGAAACTGACTAATCGTTTCAAAGGTATGATCCACAAAGCACACACGGAATTAAACCACTTCTTATGAATGTTTGCATATTTCATATTTGCAAATACACTGAGTGTACAAAACATTAAGAACACCTTCCTAATATTCAGTTGCACCCATATAGTACAATCCATGTCTCGATCAATTGTCTCTGATTTGAATATAGCAAGTGAGATCAATAAGGGATCATAGCTCTCACCTAGATTCACCTGGTCAGTCTATGTTATGGAAAGAGCATGCTTTCATAACGTTTGGTACACTCAATGTATCTACATGCATTAGTAATTATTGTATTTTTGGTATGGGAATTGCTACCACTAATCATAACCTTTGTTATGCTAAAACTCATTAAATTATACATTTTCACGGTAGTAAAGCATTTCTAGGCCACTGCATTGGAGACAATGATCAAACAGTCATCTGACAACTCAGTGCAGGGTCTCAACACCGCCTATTCATCTACCCATGAACACATACAATCCAACAACCCTTTCTCAAGCTTCACTTCTGTGAAAAAAAAGGGCAGGGCATTAAACAAAATAATACAACCTGTGCGATATCCCCAAACAGAAATAAATCACAGTGTAAATTTCTCATCTCTTCTCATCGCTCACCACGGCCTCTCCCTCTCTCCCACTGGGGAGCAAAGCAGACAGATGTCACCCTCTGAACGAATCACATCTCTGCTAGTCTAGCAGCACAACTAGAACTGTCATGTGACTGCTACACACAGACTCAGGTCAGTTGAGTTAGTGCCAAGCCCATCGGAAAGTAGGACTGGGAGCCAGGCAACAGAATACATCAAGGTGCGAGCCTGTCATGTACACACACACACACACACACACACACACACACACACACACACACACACACACACACACACACACACACACACACACACACACACACACACACACACACACACACACACACACACACACACACACTCTTACATAACAGCCGTTAGGACCCATTGGATCCCACTCACAAACACATTTTATAGACCTTACGTTACCATGCACTTAGGGTAGAGTTCAAAAGGTGAAAAGGCTCAGACAGATCCAGTGACAGCCCAGCCACGTATGGCCATGAAACAGGAGACGTCAGATGAAATGAAGAGAAAAACAAGTATGTGGTTTGGGCGTGACATGAGGAGTGATGCAATGTGATCTACAGGTCACATGTAATGGGAGTGCAGTACAGGAAATGGCTTTGGTCTTTGGCTGCATTGGCTATATGATCAGGTGACACTATTTATGACGTATTTAGGTTTACCATTTCAGTTTGTTTGTGAGAGCCATTTCAGAAGGGAAGTGAGGCCAACATAGGGGATCCTGGATATCCATGGTGTTAACAGCATTAGACCTGTGTCTAAGCCGAGTTAAGCCAGCGAGAGTGGAGCGGATGTTGTTGGTTAAACTACTTTAGGTCCTAGCAAACAAACTATACACTCTAAGAAAAAAAAGGGTTCCAAAGGGGTTCTTCAGCTTTCCCCCAAAGGAGAACCCTTTTAGGTTCCAGGTGAACCCCTTTTTTGGGTTCCACTTGGTAAATATGTTCTTCTTCTTTGAACTGCACTGTGGGTTAAAGGGCTTGTACATAAGCATTTCAGGGTAAAGTCTACACTCGTTGTATTCGGCGCAGGTGACAAATGACGTTTGATTTGATTTTGATGTAGACCTGTCCGTGGAAAGGTTAAACTTAGAAACATTAAGGGTTATTCAAAGGGTTATGGGGACAGCTGAAGAACCCGTTCAGGTTCTAGATAGCACCTACTATTTAAAGTTTTTATAATTTTTTAGTTATACAAGACAAGCAAAAAAAAAAAAAACGATTATTTCTAAGGGTGTACGTATGGGTTAGGAAGAACAAGTGGGGAAGTTAACTCCTATCGCTCAGGAACCATGCATATCTAAGGGCCCTATAAATAAAACACGGCCCTTGTTAAATATGCAACGCGTTCCCATGAACATACATTACCCTCGGCAGACAACCACCCAGAGTTAGCGGGAACCTTTTACAGTGGAGATGTGAAGGTGTTGAGTTTCAAATGGTATGACTCCGCAGGAGGTTGGTGGCACCTTAATTGGGGGGAAAGCGGGCTCGTGGTAACGGCTGGAGCGGAACTAGTGGAATGGTATCAAGCGCGCCAAACACGTGGCTTCCGTGTGTCTGACGCCATGCCATGCGTTCCATTCCAGCCTCCACTCTATGAGACCTGATAGAGTGCACTTGGCGAACCGGTTTAAACGAAGCATCAACATTATCATAGCGAACTTGAGCCGAGGGAACAATAATAAAAACTGAACGTGTGAAATACGGTCCTAGTGTAATAGGACCATTCCATTTTGCCTTACAAAAATAGGGCTTATAAGTCTAAAGTGTAAAAAAAGATTTATTTGCTTTCAGTCTGTTAAATGCTAATGTTATTTTAAACACATCTCACACTGCAACAAGAACAGGAGCATCCGTGGGCACATAAATAAGAGAACTGGTATGAAATGTGACATACTGTCACACATCAAGAGGAGAAGGAATGTGGCTTCTCCATTCAGGCTGGCCATGAAAGTCGTATGAAAATCAGCCTGTTTAACCATGCGCCCCCGTTACCCATATCGATGTGGGGAGCGATATCTGCCAACAGATCTTTGTCACTTTGACAGTACACTAACTCAATGGGAGCTGTAAATACAACTATAGAGAAGTGATGTGTCCTGGAGTTGGTAAATCCAGTGGTGTAAAGTACTTAAGTAAAAAATACTTGAAAGTACTACTTAAGTAGTTTTTGGGGGTCTCTGTACTTGACTATTTATATAGTTTTGACTACTTTTATTTTTACTTCACTACATTCCTAAAGAGAATTGACTCCATACATTTCCCCTGACACCCAAAAGTACTTGTTATATTTTCAATGCTTAACAGGACAGGAAATGGTTCAATTCACACACTTTTCAAGAGAACATCACTGGTCACCCCTACTGCCTCTGATCAGGGGGACTCACTAAACACAAATTCTTTGTTTTTAAATTGCGTCTGTTGGAGTGTGACCCTGGCTGTCTGTAATATATATTATTTTTTTAAATAATTATTTGTGCCTAGTTCGCTTAATATAAGGAATGTTTAATCATTTGTACTTTTACTTTGATACTTAAGTATATTTTGGCAACTACATTTACTTTGATACTTAAGCATATTTAAAACCAAATACTTTTAGACTTTTACTCAGGAGGTATTTTACTGGGTGACTTTCACTTTTACTTTTACTCAAGTATGAGAAATGAGTACTTTTTCCACAACTGGGTGTCTCCAAACTTCACACCTTTGCTTGCAGGGGGAAACCTAGAATTATGCTTGGCTAGCAGACACTATCTGTGATTGACTGTAATGTACTCTGAATGTCTAATTGTACAATTATGGCTAGAAATGCTCTATATAATCAGCACTATATATAGTACAACTTAGTTATGCTCATACTCTGGATGAGCATGATCTCACGACTCTCCGTGAAAGCCATCAAGAACACTACTAACCTCCTTACCGCCGATGCCCTGGCCTAACCTAAACTATCCTAACTCAACTCAGGGCTCTGGACTGGATCTTTTCTCTAATTACCAAATTGTAAGAAAAAAAAAACAAGAGAATGCTATTGATTTCAACTGACTAGAATTACGAAAAGATGCTGACAAAGAATTTCTCCAACTAGCTAGACACAGTGGCCCCAAGCAAGTAATCTCCTCTGCTGCCTGATAGTCAAGGCCCATAAGAGACCTAATTACAGACATGCAATTTACAGCACCCAGTAGAATCACCACACTCCACGTCAGCTACTGTATAATGGATCAGCACGGAATAACTCACAGCAGTTGTCCTCAATATGTTCAGCACTCAGGTTGACCTCTGGCTAGCGTCTACCCACCCTCTGCCCACACACACACATGCCGAGCCACACAGCTGTTGCAGGGATCATATGCAGGACGCTTGGGGCAATGTGACGATGGGGCAGAGACACTATGGAGAACATTGAACCGCTGACTCAGGGAAATGTGCCAGCGCAGCATCCACCTCCTCACATAGATCTGCATAAACAGACAGAAAACGGGCAACAAAGACAATGCCGCTCCACCGCTCTAATGCACTCCACTGCTGCTTGAGGAGCGGGTTGTGTAATTGTTTAACCTGTTGTAAGAGTGTGCAAGCTTGTGTGCTAACACAGCATGCATAATTTCTCACTGGGGCCAGGGTTAAAAGACTGTCATGATAAGAGCCTCTCGGCAAGCAGCATCTTGTTCCATAAATACTCTGTCAATCAGGAGGCCCTTTGTTTATGTAGCAGCTGTTTGGATGTAAAGCCGGGGGTAGAACAAAGAGAGAGTGGAGCGTCCTGGAGCGTTGCACTGTGGGGGGAGGGGTTAAGCGGGATACAGAGAGTACCACGTGCACAACTTTCACTGGGGCCGGGGGTCAGCTGAGTTTGTCCCCTCCCAGTTGTATCATTGGAATGTGATACAAAACGAGGCGTTGTGTGTTTTTGGAGGCTTCCTAGTGGTCGGGTAGGCTGTTTGCTGCTCATTGAATGCTGCTCATTGACGATAGCTCAGCATTCAACACCATAGTACCCTCCAAGCTCATCATGAAGCTTGAGGACCTGGGTCTGAACCCCGCCCTGTGCGTCCTAGACTTCCTGACGGGCCGCCCCCAGGTGGTGAAGGCAGGAAACAACACCTCACTTTGCTGATCCTCAAGACTGGGGCCCCACAAAGGTGAGTGCTCAGCCCCCTCCTTTACTCCCTGCATGGCAATGCACGCCTCCAACTCAATCACCAAGTTTACAGACAACACAACAGTTGTAGGCTTGATTAACAACAACGACGAGACAGCCAACAGGGAGGAGGTGAGGGCTCTCGGAGTGTGGTGTCAGGGAAATAGCCTCTCACTCAACGTCAACAAAACAAGGAGATGATCGTGGACTCCAGGAAACAGCAGAGGGCACACCCCCCTATCCACAACGACGGGACCACAGTGGAGAAGGTGGAACGTTTTAAGTTCCTCGGCGTACACATCACTGACAAACTGAAATGGTCCACACAGACAGTGTGGTGAAGAATGTGCAACATCGCCTCTTCAACCTCAGGAGGCTGAAGAAATGTTGCTTGTCACCTAAAACCCTCAAAACCACCCACAACCGCAGTGTTCTCCAGAGAGTGGTGCGGTCTGCACAATGCATCACCGGGGGCAAACAACCTGCCCTCCAGGAAACCTATAGCACCGGATGTCACAGGAAGGCCGACAACAACCACCCGAGGCACTGCCTGTTCACCCCGCTACCATCCAGAAGGCGGGGTCAGTACAGGTGCATCAAAGCTGGGACAGAGAGACTGAAAAACAGCTTCTATCTCAAGGCCATCAGACTGTTAAACAGCCGTCACTAACACAGAGAGGCTGCTGCAAACATACAGACTTGAAATCATTGGTCACCTTAATGAATAGAACACTAGTCACTTTAATAATGTCACTTTAATAATGTTTACATATCTTGCATTACTCATCTCATATGTATATACTGTATTCTATATTATCTTAGCCTATGCCGCTCTGTCATTGCTCATCCCTATATTATACAATGGCAAGAAAAAGTATGTGAAGAATTTGGAATTACCTGGATTTCTGCATAAATTTGTCATCAAATTTGATCTTATCTTCATCTAGGTCACAACAATAAACAAACATAGTGTGCTTAAACTAATAACACAGAAATGATTGTATTGTTCTTGTCCTTGTTGAATACATAATTTAAACATTCACATTGTAGGTTGGAAAAAGTATGTGAAGCCATAGGCTAATGACTTCTCCAAAAGCTAATTGGAGCCAGGAGTCAGCTAAACTGGAGTCCAATCATTGAGACGAGATTGGAGATGTCAGTTAGCGCTGCCTTGCCCAATACAAAACACTCACAAAATTTGAGTTTGCTATTCACAAGAAGCATTGCCTGATGTGAGCCATGCCTCAAACAAAAGAGATCTCAGGAGACCCAAGATTAAGAATTGTTGACTTGCATAAAGCTGGAAAGGGTTACAAAAGTATCTCTAAAAGCCTTGATGTTCATCAGTCCACGGTAAGACAAAATGTCTATGAATGGAGAAAGTTCAGCACGGTTGCTACTCTCCCTAGGAGTGGCCCAAGAGCACAGCGCAGAATGCTCAATGAGGTTAAGAAGAATTGAAGCTCATCAGAAGTTGGGTGATGCAACAGGACAACAACCCAAAACACAGAAGTAAATCAACAATAGAATGGCTTCAACAGAAGAAAATACACCTTCTGGAGTGGCCCAGTCAGAGTCCTGACCTCAACCCGATTGAGATGCTGTGGCATGACCTCAAGAGAGCAGTTCACACCAGACATCCCAAGAAAATTGCTGAACTGAAACAGTTTTATAAAGAGGAATGGTCCAAAATTCCTCCTGACCATTGTGCAGGTCGAGTTTGGTTGAGGTTATTGCTGCCAAAGGAGGGTTAACCAGTTACTAAATCCAAGGGTTCACATACTTTTCCCACCCTGCACTGTGAATGTGTGCATGGTGTGTTAATAAATAAAGACATTAAAACGTATAATTGTCTGTGTTATTAGTTTAAGCACACTGTGTTTGTCTATTGTTGTGACTTAGATGAAGATCAGATGAAATTTTACTACCAATTGATGCAGAAATCCAGGTAAATCCAAAGGGTTCACATACTAGAAGCACAAGCATTTCGCTACACTCGCAATACCAACTGCTAACTATGTGTATGTGACCAATACAATTTGATTTGAGGGGAAGTTTCCACAGCAGCAGCTCTCCTTCTTAGTCGAGCACTAAATAATTGAACAAGTTATCAAGTGACAAGGCCAGAAAGGATATGATAGAGGAGCAGCTGGCAGCAGTCCCCTCCCCTACCCCATCTCTCTCTCTGGCCTCTATAACTCTCTCTCTCTCTCTCTCTCTGTCCTCTATAACTCTCTCTCTCTCTCTGGCCTCTATAACTCTCTCTGTCCTCTATAACTCTCTCTCTCTCTCTGGCCTCTATAACTCTCTCTCTCTCTGGCCTCTATAACTCTCTCTCTCTCTCTCTGGCCTCTATAACTCTCTCTGTCCTCTATAACTCTCTCTCTCTCTCTGGCCTCTATAACTCTCTCTCTCTCTGGCCTCTATAACTCTCTCTCTCTCTCTCTGGCCTCTATAACTCTCTATGTCCTCTATAACTCTCTCTCTCTGTCCTCTATAACTCTCTCTGGCCTCTATAACCCTCTCTCTCTGGCCTCTATAACTCTCTCTCTCTCTCTGTCCTCTATAACTCTCTCTCTCTGTCCTCCATCTCTCTGTCCTCTCTCTCTCTGTCCTCTATAACTCTCTCTCTCTGTCCTCCATCTCTCTGTCCTCTCTCTCTCTGTCCTCTATAACTCTCTCTCTCTGTCCTCCATCTCTCTGTCCTCTCTCTCTCTGTCCTCTATAACTCTCTCTCTCTGTCCTCTATAACTCTCTCTCTCTGTCCTCCATCTCTCTCTCTGTCCTCTATAACTCCCTCTCTCTGTGCTCTCTAACTCTCTCTCTCTGTCCTCCATCTCTCTGTCCTCTATAACTCTCTCTCTCTGTCCTCTATAACTCTCTCTCTCTCTGTCCTCTATCTCTCTCTCTCTGTCCTCTATAACTCCCTCTCTCTATCCTCTATAACTCTCTCTCTCTCTGTCCTCTATAATTCTCTCTCTCTGTCCTCCATCTCTCTCTCTCTGTCCTCTATAACTCCCTCTCTCTATCCTCTATAACTCTCTCTCTCTCTCTGGCCTCTATAACTCTCCCTCTCTGGCCTCTATAACTCTCTCTCTCTGTCCTCCATCTCTCTCTCTCTGTCCTCTATAACTCCCTCTCTCTCTGTCCTCTATAACTCCCTCTCTCTCTGTCCTCTATAACTCTCTCTCTCTGTCCTCTATAACTCTCTCTCTCTCTGTCCTCTCTCTCTCTGTCCTCTATAACTCTCTCTCTCTCTGGCCTCTATAACTCTCTCTCTATCCTCTATAACTCTCTGTCCTCTCGCTCTCTATCCTCTATAACTCTCTCTCTCTATCCTCTATAACTCTCTCTCTCTGGCCTCTATAACTCTCTCTCTCTGGCCTCTATAACTCTCTCTCAATCTCTGTCTCACATGTTTACTCTATTCCTCCCTCTCTCCCTCTCTCCCTGTTTCTGCCCATCCCTCATCCTCTTGTCATGAATAGATCCTCTGCTTTTTGGGTTATTTATATGTTTTATATTTAGATCTGGACCAATCTACTCCAGGACCTTTGAGGTGAATGAGTTCGGGAATGTGTTTCTACCTGCATAATTCTGATCATAACCAACCCCAACCCCCCCCCCCCCACCGTCTGCCTTTTCCGCCCCTTATCCCAACCTGATGTGTCAGTAAAGTCTTAGCTCAGGAATCCTCCCGACCGGCACACTAACCTAGGCAGCACTAACGCTAATGTGGATGGATGGATGGATGTACGCAGGCCCAGATGTGGCGTCATGGCCTGCTGACACTGAGCGGGATAGGTCTGCATAGATCCCACCGTCTGATAGGAGAGGATGCAGATGGTGACAGAGAACATTGTTATTTATATCATCCGCCCGGCAGGCTGCACTAGGCTGGGAGGGGGATTGGGAGAACACTGATATTCACAGGGTATTGCTGTGTGTCATGGTTGAGTTGCTGGCCAAGTGCTGCGCCCACTAGGGCTAATATAAAAAGTCCAGACAGAAATGTGTGACTTTGGACGTGTACAGCACAGGAGCTGACCTGGCAGTGAGGCCTGTCCCAGCCCGGGCACAGTGCAGTAGCTATCCATTAATACCCCCCCCCCCCCCCCCCATCTAATCAGGCAGTGAGTGGCAGCAATCCAGCTGCCTGGCAGCAGAGGTCAGAAGCAGGCTGATTGAGATTCTGGCCGCTCACTAGGCAGGATGCAGCGGGATTGAGTCACCTCGGAATGCGGCAGCCGGGGAGGAGGAGGAACAGCCCCACAGAGCCAGATCTGTTCCCCGGAGGGGATTCGGAAAGGGATTAGTTCAGTCTGTGGCAGTGGTTACAGCAGCAGAGAGAGAGAGACAGGTGGTGGGGCGAGAATATAGAGCACAGAATACAGGCCAGGATATGAAGTCAAAGGAAGGCCAACTGTTGAGATAAAATAAACGAGGCGTAGGAATTTAAGGTTGACTTGTGTAATAACAGGCCGTGGGACTTTTTGAACCCCCATAATCCATCAGCGAATGACGTGGAATCTTCTGTAGCCAAGCCAACCTAGTGAGATATGATAGGGTTAGGGTAACCCTAACCCCTCACCCATTATCCCATACTTAACCTCTACCTTAGTGTAAAATGGCAAACACAAAGGAACTGAAAGACCCTCATTTGCCTACCTAGTAATTTGGAATTCAAATGAGATCCTTCCTAAACGTTGCAAGCAAATTATTGCAATTACAATCTTACATTTTAACAGTGAGGTGCCATCGATGTGTCATCCTCTCGCTTTGATGTCACCCAAACGAATAAGAAAGGTCAAATAGACAACTGGCATAATTAGCGAGATAATAATAGTTGTACAATAGATGGAATACGAATTTGTTAATAGAAAAGTTTTGGGGAAATTTGAAAATTATACATTGTCAGATGCCACGGTCTCCCTCTTTTTCTTGTACAGCCACAGTAACAACCACCATGAGATGCAGAAGGCTACAGTCCCCAGGTCCAACAATAGCCATAGAGCCCAAGGTTCCATCTTGAAGAATGGCTTCTGGCGTGAGATGGGGGAGCGATGGACCCCCACTTTAGTCATAAGCCTGGTATGCAAATCTGTTCCATCACAGTGGGTGGTAACAGGGGGGCTGATGACTAATAATAATATGACTTCTGATTTGATAAGGATCAATTGGTAAATGACATGCTGGGCTAATTGTGGACCCATAGCTAAAAAGGACCATTGTGATGCAATAGAGCTACACTTAGTGGTGTTAAGTACTGGATGGAGTGGATGGGGTGGGGGGGGGGTTAAGGGGTGGCACTAGTGATGGGAGTGGGGTTATGAGCACTGTGGAGCTGACATACATGATGAGCAGGGAAAGCGGTGTCATTTAAGTAAGGGATCTGGGAGCTGGCTGTGATGTTAGTCTTTGTAGAACATAATTATACATGCATAAAACACACTTCCTGTAAATCACGCTCCCTATGCTCGCCGGGGATTAGGACTTCCTGTCGTCATCATGCAGCACCGCGCTCACGACAAGGCCTACTCCGGTGCAGAAATATCTGCCTCAATCCCAGGGAGAAATGCATCAAAAAATGTCATCAAAGAAACACATTTGGTGCTGTGCCCTCTTCTTTTGGAGAAGGCCCAACCCTAACACACATTTGGAAAAGCCTTGTCCAAAAGACTCATTTAACCGATGCAGGGACAGAATCAACAACACATTGTTGACTGTCGATGCAAGTAAGCGCGTAGCCATTGTGAAACGATCAACATGAGAGCAGCTAATGGAGGCCAGGCTGCCTGGCGTAGCTGGCAGGAAGCCTCGTCAAAGACGCCAGCTACATCAAGGTACAAAAACAGGAAGCCAGGAAAAAGGTATTAAAACATGTCTGACACATCCATCTCAGCACACTTTCACATGTGATGAAAACACCTTGCACATTTTGAGGATCACATCACTTCACCAAGTTTTCACATTAGTATACAGCTATTCCTGAAGTTCTGTCTTTTTACCCCCCCTTCTCTATCTTGGAGCATTGTTGGGTTTTTCCTGACACCGGGATCCTTGGGGGTGAAGAGACTTAATTACCCCGCTGAAGTGTTTGGCTAACACGCCATCCTGGTTGATAAGCCCAGGCCTACGAGCTAGACTTTGTGGCCTAAAGGACTGGATGGAAGAACACACGTTTAATCAGTGCTTACTAAGCTGGAACCAACACTTGCATTATCAACAGATCAGGTGATTGGTCCAAAACTGCTGAAATCTAGCACCTCGGTGGCCACTGTAGCCTACAGGCACTGCTCAACCGAGAACGACTCTGACCATTATTTTCCCAAAACCGTTAACGAGACCCTCCGACAGACTAATGGCGACGGAGCTCATTTTCAACACAGAAGCGATATTGCGCTTTACCATTCATTTCAAAATGCACCATGGAATACGCATGCACCTCTCGTCGTTCAGTTGATCTGCGATCATAGTGAAATGTTGTTCCAACTGTGTCCATTTTAGACACATTCATTCTGGGAGGAACTCCTCCATTTTGGGAGGAACTCCTCCATTTTGGGAGGAACATTTCAGGAACTAAATCCAACAGTTCCTTTTCGACTTGCCATGATTTGCGCTACATGTTTTACGGTCTCCAAGTAGAAAATACAGTTTTAGCTGTAAATCATATCTCTGGAAGATCCAACTGATTTCGGGAAAATCCTTACAAACCCTTCCGAGGCCAAGATGTTCCACCAGGCCTATTCTCACATTTAAATGGTGAACCCAGGAGCAGATGGGGCAGCCATGTGCCGTATTATAGAGTCATGTTCGCACTGACAGCCACAGGCTGGCGGTATGATGTCCTCACCAGCAACATGGAAACTACATGGGCGGAGGGCACTGTCATTTCATGTGTCTTTGAGACAGAAGGGTAGAGGGTGGGAGAAGGGATGGAGGAGGGAGGGGAGAATCTGGCATTCATCATCGCGGGACAAAGGACGCCAGACAGCACTAATAGATCTCGAGAGATACAATACCTCGGGAGCGCATACACTCTTTGTTAATTTGAGGACAGCGTATCTCAAGATTTCAAGTGTTTTTTTGTCACCTCCGGGCACACAGCAGAATGATAAAAGGAGGGAGATAACAGTCCAGACATGCACACAGATCCTCGGCAGAGCCAACGTCAGCCTACCCATTAACACACACAGGGAGTGGATCAATGCAAGAATGCAGAGGGCAACAGGTTACTGCCAAAATAAAGAACACACCAACATGAAGTGTCGTAAAAGGGCGTCGAGCCACCGTGAGCCAGAACAGCTTCAATGCACGTTGGCATAGATTGTACAAATGTCTGGAGGAATGTTGGAGGAATGTGACAACATTCTCCCACGAGAAATTCCATCGTTTGGTGTTTTGTTGATAGTGGTGTAAAACACAGTCTCAGGCGCCGCTCCAGAACTACCACTGGGATCGTGCTCCCACCCATCAAGGACATCTACTCGAAACGGTGCCTGAGGAAGGCCTGCAGCATCCTCATCAAGGACCCCACACACACCAGGCATGAGCTGCTCATTCCCTCACCGTCAGGGAGACGATAATCGGAGCACGAGGTCTGATAACAACAGGATCAGAGACCGTCTCAATCTACAAGCCATCAGACTGCTGAACACTTGAACTGGAGTGACCACCTTCACTGACTCTCTGCACCTTAGCACACACACACACACACACACACATATATATATATATTTATACAGTTGAAGTCGGACGTTAACATACACTTAGGTTGGAGTCATTAAAACAAATTTCTTGTTAACAAACTATGGTTTTGGCAAGTAGGTTAGGACATCTACTCTGTGCATGACACCATTCATTTTTCCAACAATTGTTTGCAGACAGATTATTTCACTGCATCACAATTCCAGTGGGTCAGAAGTTTACATGCACTAAGTTGACTGTGCCTTTAAACAGCTTGGACAATTCCATAAAATGTCATGGCTTTAAAAGCTTCTGATTGGCTAATTGACATAATTTGAGTCAATTGGAGGTGTACCTGTGGATGTATTTCAAGGCCTACATTCAAACTCAGTGCCTCTTTGCTTGACATCATGGGGAAATCAAATGGAATCAACTAATACCTCAGAAAATAACTTGCAGACCTCCACAAGTCTGGTTGATCCTTGGGAGCAATTTCCAAACGCCTGAAGGTACCACGTTCATCTGTACAAACAATAGTACGGAAGTATAAACGCCATGGGACCAATCAGACGTCATTCCGCTCAGGAAGGAGACACGTTCTGTCTCCTAGAGATTAACATACTTTGGTGTGAAAAGTGCAAATCAATCCCAGAACAACAGCAAAGGACCTTGTGAAGATGCTGGAGGAAACAGGTTCGAAAGTATCTATATGCACAGTAAAACGAGTCCTAAATCAACATAACCTGAAAGGCCGCTCAGCAAGGAAGAAGCCACGGTTCCAAAACCACCATAAAAAAGCCAGACTACGGTTTGCAACTGCACATGGGACAAAGATCGTACTTTTTGGAGAAACATCCTCTGGTCCGATGAAACAAAAATAGAAGTGTTTGGAAGGGGGAGGCTTGCAAGCCGAAGAACACCATCCCAACCGTGAAGCATTGGGGTGACAGCATCATGTTGCGAGGGAGCTTTGCTGCAGGAGGGACTGGTGCACACAAAATAGATAGCATCATGAGGAGGAAAATTACGTGGATATATTGAAGCAACATCTCAAGACATCAGTCAGGAAATTAAATCTTGATCGCAAATGGAATTTCCAAATGGACAATGACCCCAAGCATACTTCCAAACGTGTGGCAAAATAGCTTAAGGACAACTAAGTCAAGTTATTGGAGTGGCCATCACAAAGCCCTGACCTCAATCCCATAGAAAATTTGTGGGCAGAACTGAAAAAAAAGTGTGTGAGCAAGGTCTACAAATCTGACTCAGTTACACCAGCTCTGTCAGGAGGAATGGGCCAAAATTCACCCAACTTATTGTGGGAAGCTACCCAAAACATTTGACCCAAATTAAAAAAATTTAAAGACAATGCTACCAAATACTAATTGAGTGTATGCAAACTTCTGAGCCACTGGGAATGTGATGAAAGAAATCAGAGCTGAAATAAATAATTTGCTCTACTATTATTCTGACATTTCACATTCTTAAAATAAAGTGGTGATCCTAACTGACCTAAAACAGGGAATTTTTACTAGGATTAAATGTCAGGAAATGTGAAAAACTGAGGTTAAATGTATTTGGCTAAGGTGTCTGTAAACTTCTGACTTCAACTGTGTGTATATATATACAGACACATACACAGACACACAGTGCAATCGGAAAGTATTCAGAACCCTTGATTTTTACCAACTTTATGTTACGTTACAGCGTTATTCTGAATTGAATAAATCCTTTTGTTCATCATCAATCTACACACAATACCCTATAATGGCAAACCAAAAACAGTTCATTAGAAATTTTTGCAAATGTATTACATTTAAAAAACTGAAGTGTTACATTCAGACCATTTACTTATAACTATTTTAAAGCACCTTTGGCAGCGATTACACCCTTGTCTTCTTGGGTATGACGCTACAAGCTTGGCACACGTGTATTTGGGGAGTTTAATTCATTCTTCTCTGCGGATCCTCTCAAGATCTGTCAGGTTGGATGGGGAGCTTCGCTGCACAGCTATTTTCAGGTCTCTCCAGAGACGTTCAATCGGGTTCAAGTCCGGGCTCGGGCTGGGCCACTCAAGGATATTCAGAGACTTGCCCCGAAGCCAGTCCGGCGTTGTTTTGGCTGTGTGCTTAGGGTCAAGGTCCTGAGTGCTCTGGAGCAGGTTTTCACCAAGGATCTCTCCGCTCCATTCATCTTTTCCTCAATTATAACTAGTCTTCCAGTCCTCGCCGCTGATAAACATCTCAACAGCATGATGCTGCCACAACCATGCTTTTACCAGAAGGTTGCAAGTTCAAATCCCCAAGCTGACAAGGTCCAAATCTGTCATTCTGCCCCTGAACAGGCAGTCAACCCACTGTTCCTAGGCCCTCATTGAAAATAAGAATATGTTCTTAACTGACTTGCCTAGTTAAATAAAGGTAAATAAAAATGCTTCACCATAGGGATGATGCCAGGTTTCCTCCAGACGTGATGCTTGGCATTCAGGCCAAAGAGTTCAATCTTGGTTTCATCAGACCAGAGAATCTTGTTTCTCATGTTCTGAGAGTCTTTACGTTCCTTTTGGCAAACTCCAAGCAGGCTGTCATATGCCTTTTACTGAGGAGTGGCTTCCGTCTGACCACTCTACCATAAAGGCCTGATTGGTGGAGTGCTGCAGAGATGGTTCCCCCATCTTCACAGAGGAACTCTGGAGCTCTGTCAGAGTGACCATCAAGTTCTTGGTCACCTCCCTGACCAGGGCCCTTTTCCTCTGATTTCTTAGTTTGGCCGGGTGGCCAGCTCTAGGAAGAATATTGGTGGTTCCAAACTTCTTCTATGTAAGAATGATGGAGGCAGATGTGTTCTTGGGGACCTTCAATGCTGTAGAAATGTTTTGGTACCCTTCCCCAGATCTGTGCCTCGACACAATCATGTCTCGGAGCTATACGGACAATTCCTTCAACATCATGGCTTGGTTTTTGCTCTGATATGCACTGTCAACTGTGGGACCTTATAAAGACAGGTGTGTGCCTTTCCAAATCATGTCCAATCAATTGTATATACCGCAGGTGGACTCCAATCAAGTTGTAGAAACATCTCAAGGGTGCACCTGAGCTAAATTTCGAGTCTCATAGCAAAGGGTCTGAATACTTAAGGTATATTTTTGTATTTTTTTTGTATACATTTGCAAAAATGTCCAAAACCCTGTTTTCACTTTGTCATTATGGGGTATTGTGTGTAGATTGATGAGGAAAAATTAAATGTAATCAATTTTAGAATAAGGCTGTAACGTAACAAAATGTGGAAAAAGTCAAGGGGTCTGAATACTTTCTGAAATCACTGTATATATGCTACCGTTCAAAAGATTGGGGTCACTTATAAACAGACACCTCACAAGGCCTCAACTGGCAGCTTCATTAAATAGTACCCACAAAACACCGGTCTCAAAGTCAACAATGAAGAGGCAACCCTCAGGATGCTGGCCTTCTAGGCAGAGTTGCAAAGAAAAAGCCATATCTCATACTGGCCAATAAAAATAAATGATTAAGATGGGCAAAATAATACAGACACTGGACAGAGGAACTCTCCCTAGAAGGCCAGCATCCCGGAGTCGCCTCTTCACTGTTGACGTTGAGATTGTTGTTTTGCTGGTACTATTTAATGAAGCTGCCGGTTGAGGACTTGTGAGGAGTCTGTTTCTCAAATTAGACACTCTAATGTACTTGTCCTCTTGCTCAGTTGTGCACTGGGGCCTCCCACTCCTCTTTCTATTCTGGTTAGAGTCAGTTTGGCTGTTCTGTGAAGGGAGTAGTACACAGCGTTGTACGAGATCTTCAGTTTCTTGGCAATTTCTCGCCTGGAATAGCCTTAATTTCTCAGAACAAGAATAGACTGACGAATTTCAGAAGAAAGTTATTTGTTTCTGGCCATTTTGAGCCTGTAATCGAACCCACAAATGCTGATGCTCCAGATACTCAACTCGTCTAACTAAAGAAGGCCAGTTTTATTGCTTCTTTAAATCGGCAACAGTTTTCAGCTGTACTAACATAATTGCAAAATGGTTTCTAAATTATCATTTAGCCTTTTAAAATTATAAACTTGGATTAGCTAACACAACGTGCCATTGGAACACAGGAGTGATGGTTGCTGTTAATGTGCCTCTGTAGATATTCCATAAAAAATCTGCCGTTTCTAGCTACAATAGTCATTAACATTAACAATGTCTACACTGTATTTCTGATCAATTTGATGTTATTTTAATGGGCATGTCTAAGTGACCCCAAACTTTTGAACGGTAGTGTGTTTGTATGTATACAGTGGGGCAAAAAAAGTATTTAGTCAGCTATTGTGCAAGTTCTCCCACTTAAAAAGATGAGAGGCCTGTAATTTTCATCATAGGTACACTTCTACTATGACAGACAAAATGAGAAAAAAATATTCAGAAAATCACATTGTAGGATTTTTTATGAATATATTTGCAAATTATGGTGCCTGCTACAAGGAATGTGTTGTTTTGAGAGAGAAGAGGAGCAGAAACAAAGAGAAAGATTATATTTCCCCTATTGTACTGTTCCGTTATGTATAAGTGCAATAGCTTTTGTCCAGTTATTCGCAAGTATTCATTCAGTTGTTGCTAATGGTTGTACTAAATTATCTTCTAATTATACAAGTTGATTTTGTTTACATTGTGAACATAGTCAAGGTGGCTTGACTTCATAAATCTTAGTAAAAACAACCAGTCGTGTCTACTCGAGGCCATGCAATAATCAACTTTATTTCTCCTTATTTCTTTAATAAGGAATGACAGGATGAGCTGTCGCGTCAGCCATCGAGAATTGAACCTTGGCCATTCTTGAGCTTGGACGCTGCAACGCGAGCGCAACATGGGCAGTACAGCAGCTTCGATTGACTTCAAAGGAAGGCATTCCCTCAATTGCTGACGGCTGATGGCAACGCCGGACGCCCGGTGGCTGTAGTGTAGCAGGGCCTTACAGCCCTGCTTTTCAACACACTTTGCATCCTTCATTTGCTCAAGTGTTTCCATTATTTTGGCAGTTACCTGTATCTAACCAGACAAACATGCACGTGCTATCTGACCTGGATGGTTTAGTAGCATATTAACTTTGTTTCCACAGACATAAGGACATTGCCATGTGAAGCATAACTGACTTTAGCTCATGTGAGGAGGGAGCTGCAAAGCGCTGGTGCTCCGTGGCCCCCTACCTGCAGTATAAAATAAGACATTATCAGGCACTGCAGCTTGACATTCAGAACACTCCTCGCTGGATTTACGGTAGAAAGGATATACAGCTAGGTGTAGAAAGGATATACAACCAGGTGCTGCATCAGTGGGAGAAAAAAAATGCACAGCCATGAGTGGGCAATGAAGAGGAGAGACCTCGGGCGGCGGCCAAAAGCCGAATTGCACAAGCTCAACGACGTGCATTAGGCTAACAGCCAAGTAGCTCAGGTGGAACATATTCATTAAAAGTGGGCCTGTGTTATGTAATGCCAAGGGAGGCGAATGATTAAAAGTCATTTTGAATTATTGAAGAAACATAGATCCACCACGGTGCAATACAAAAACCAAAAAAAAGGCTAGACCAGACGTGAGTAGACGAGACGAAATTGTGTTACTGCTCATCACATTAGTCATCACATTACTCATACGCAGAGGCATTTCTTAAACTTCCTCCTTGACGTTGTGGGGAACATCAGTGTCCCAACATAAATGCTGTGTAGCCGTGTGGAATTGCAAGGTGATTGGAGATCGATTTTACAGACACGGTCTCGCCCTTTTTCTGTCTTTTTGAAATGGATCAACACAAATAAACACGTTGGCTAGGTTCCGTTCAGTTAACGTTGTTTAAAATAACTTCCAATGCATTCTTCATAATTAACACTTTCTTCACATTCTAGGCTACCATCTCCATTGGCCACAGTGGACTTGACACCCAATCGAATCGATTTAGAAAATGCAATGGCTATAACGAATCGTAAGAAGCTTATTTCACAAAGTCGCCAAGCAGTTTGGTGTGCTATAAGAGTGCATGTCGTATTTGTCACAAATCAAGGCAGAGAAGGATGATGATTGGATGAAAGAATGTAAGTGGTAAATATCTGGATAGGGGAACAAACTTGATAATGACCATATCTACATTTCCTGTGGTTGTTTGTGTCGTGAGACAGTCAAACAAGACTAGAGTAGTCACCTTTCTCCCAACGAATGGTGCAATTGCCTATCCATAGACCATTACGCCGCATTCTGTTATAGACTCCCACCAAGTCAAACAAACCACACCTGATCCACAGCTCGTAATAGCCTACCATGAAAAGGGAAATTACACGGGGAACTCTACTATAACGTAACAGCTCAATGTGACAATATGTAGAAACAATTCTCACTTTTTTTCTTACTATGTTTTGTCCGGATTGAAAATCATGCATATGAGAAAACAATGAAATCATGATGATAGATGGTTACCTCTATTCCCGATGTTGCCTCTCCGTTATATGTCACTCTCCAGGAGGCTATGCCACGAGGTAAATAGCCCGAGTAGATTTTAACAATAAATGCATCGATTTGCCGCCGGTCTGCTTCCCCAGTAACAGAGTGAAGAAGCAACACAACCAGCCAAGATTTCTGGACTTGGTGCGCAAAGAACACTCACTTGCACCGAGGAGGGCAGTTGCGTTGCAATTAGTTCCCACATATATTATCACCCAAATGAGTAGCATCTGTGCGTGCGATTTCCAAGTCTGACATTTCTTACTTTTTTAGCTTCAAATGAGCCGACCCAGACGGAATAGCCCTGTTTCCCAATGTTTTCTGCAGAACACAACGGACATTATAAATAGTGGCAGTGATTGTAAATTAATCTGCTGAGTCCATCATATCCGAGCCCCGACTTCGATCGTTAGTAGCCTTGTTGAGGCAGGGATATCCGTATCAGGTATACATCCTTTGAGCGAAGACCTGGAAGTTCAGTTGGTAGTGTCTGGTGCTAACCGGACGACTCACACTACATTCCGCTGCTCTGTAGTTCGCGGAGAAGAAACTAACGTCCGTGGGCGTGGCGTACCTTTTGGCCGGAGCTAAGAGTCTGGATAGCCAGGCAAATTCTCTCCACAGCTATGTGCCGCAGCCGGCCAACAAACTCTGTACACCTCCGACTTCTATCGTCAAAATGGTACTGCGTTTATGGGATTACAAATCGGTAATTCAAATCATGCCATCGAGCGTGGTGTTTTGCTTTAAGAGACAGTGTATTGACTGTTGTCAAAGATCACGTTGTATTGACAGTGAAGCCTTGATCACGAAACAGAGGACTCCTCCTCCTCCTCAAAAAAAAAGAGCACAACATTTATTGATGATGCGTGCGCTTTGGCGAAGCGTCTACTTTAACCAACCCACAGCAGGGAGTGGATTACTGTGCTCAATTTACATGTTTTATAGGATTATTTGAATGTGCGCAATTATAGGATTAATCTGAAGAAATGTTCTACATGCAAACCGCTATATTTTCAAAGAGCCATTTGATGGCGATGTTTCAGAAATTAGCTAAAATATGTGGTCGGAATGTGTATCCTTTCTGACACATGTAGATTATAAATGTAATATAGCCTAATATATTTATCCCCCCCCCCCCCCCCCTGTTGTGTTCGTTTCATGTTAATTAATTCTGTGTTCCTGGTCCAAAATGACCACCCCATTATAGCCGATTATAAATCCATAATAATACATGTATTATCACCTAATCTTGTGTTAAAAAGATCTATCAACTTAAAAACTTGTAATGTTCACAAGAATTTAACTTCTATTTGTTATTTATGGCCTGTAGGTCTCTCATTGTCCTGAGCTCATACAACCAGTTTTTTAAAGTAAACAAAAACGTAATGTATGGCTTATTTTGACTATAACAATAATCAGAGGAAACATATTGTGCTATTTATCACAGACTACTTTGAGTCAAAGTTTAACAAGGACTTTCTCCTCCTCATCAGTGTCATGATCACAGTTATGATCATGAGCCTCACATACAGTATGTTGTTTGGTCATTGTTCTGCCACAGAATGGATTGTGAGCAAGGCCTCAAAAAAGCTTTATATACCAGAGCTCAAAGAAAAGTTCTATATATTATTGAAACAAGGTTGCGTTTTTTTGTGAGAATGCCAACAGGTGTGGTTAATTTGGGGGAAAGATTCTATTGGGGAAAGGTTCCCAAGGGGGTTGCCATGGAAGCCAAAAAAGGGGAGTGCGGTTTGTGTGTGTGTGCTCAAACACACATGCATGTGGGAGGTTTGGGAGAGGAAGTGTGTCCATCTGATGAATGGGCATGTGCCTGAACTCAATTTTATGCACTAATTGTAGTCTCACCCACTCATTTCTAACAACCTTTTTGACCGGGAACACGACAAGTGTACAAAACTTAAATAAAACACCCAAATGTTATGAAAATCATCAAAATGTGTTTTGTGTGTTCAGATGCCCTGTGTAGACAAAATCATGGAATCTCATAACAATTAGATTAAATTAACTACATTTTTCAAAGAAAACGTGTAGTTCGGTCCAATTTGACCAGAACACAGCAGGAGGGTTAAGTTAGTATTGATTAAGAAAGTATACCACACTGGTAAAAAAAAAACATGATTTCAGGGTCCAGAAGCGCTGTATCACTAGTCAGTTCAGCACCATGGACAGCGCCGAGCATGCATAGAAATTCAGCACCGTTTTCTCACAAAGTAGCATGGACAGCAGCACGATTTAGGTCTGAAAATCTTTTCTGATCAGGTCACGTCTCTCACTCACTCAGACACGTTTCTCCTCTGCTACCTCTGTGACAGAGCGGCTCTTCTCCATTTTGATCTCATTTTAGGGAAGACTGCTTTTAGGTACTCGGCGTCAGACACTGATACAATGATGATTCAGAAATTGAACCACAGTCAGTGGGGAGTAACCCACTGAGTCAGAGCAAGGACCAAAGTTCATAAGGACCGTATAATTAATCAGATTGTTTTGTTTAGGAAATTTGACTAAATTGTTGGTCACAAGACATAAATATGTTCACGTGTAGTGTAGTTGAAGCGTGGCTATAGCATAACCTATAGCTAAAGCATACAATCACTCCGTTATTGGTGAGCTCCAATATCCTCCAATTGAATTCAATTTCTCCAGCTTATGATTAGTGTCCTTGACTGGGCTTGAGTCCCTATCTGGTTTTCCCTGGATTTGCTACATCGGTGTCAAAAGTGGCATGAGGCTATCAGGACATGTGACTTGTGGGAAGATATGAGTGAGTAACAGAAAGAGGGATTAATAATATATACATCCTCTATAAGTGCATTACCAGCTTCCCCAAGGGAGTCCACTCTTGTGGAGAACATGTCTGCTTGGGAAAAACCAGAGGGGCATGGGTTCGAGTCCCAGTTGGACTTATGGGGGGAAAAAATACTTAACTCTAAACTATCTGTCTCTAGTAGCAGGCATATTGTCTCTGGCATACTCCATCAGGTTCTATGCCAATCAATTGAGCCATAAATCAATCAATCCCTTCTCAAGCCCTCAATTTAGAATTAGCCTCGTTTATTTTTAACCACATTGATTTCCACAGGAGTCTGCATGAGTTTCTGCCTAGTCGGTGGATGGTATGGAGTGAAAGCAACATACCCAAATAGATTCCAACAAAATACTGTAGCGTCAACACAGTTGTTGAGGCCGACATCCTTCCGAATGGATGCCAATTTCCTGAATTACTAGCTGATTTGTTTATACAAACACATTTTAAGGAATTGTCTGTGGTGAGTAAAATACCTTGACCCTAATGTTCAACTTTGTTCTTCGGGAATGTTGAGAATATCAGACAACTTTGGAAAGCCAATAGCTGTTTTAAAGGTGTCCTTCAGTGACACATAGATTGAACTCAGCAGACCTTTCGATATCTCACCAGGTAGGTCATTCATTCTACCCCTGGGAAACTGGGAATGAGTCCGATGGAGAGGAACAGAGACAGAGTGAAAAATCGAGATCCGAAAATGGAAGACGAAGAGATGGAAGAGATATTCTGCCAGCGGATGTCTATCTCAGAGAGGGCAATGAAAGAGTGATTGATTGAAGATAAGGAGGTGAGGAAAAGTCAATACTGGATTTGAGATCAGGAAGTTGGAACAAGGTTTTAAGGTTTCCCCTGACAGAGTCAGGACAAGGGCAAAAATAAACTGCACTATTGTTTCTGTACCAGAGTAAGATAAAGGAAGAGTAGACTAACTGAAGTATGTACTGTCCCAGGAGAACATGGAAGATAAGGTGAAACCTGGAATAACATAGATAACGGTGAAACATTCCCAAGAACCAGACAAGGTTGTGTGTAGTAGAGTACTGTACCTGATAAGGTAAAGCACATCAAAAGTCACAAAATATTTGTTTCAAGTGCAGATACTGAGGAGTGAGAACAGTTCTCTAAAGGTTGCCTGAGTTTATGAAATTGAAGCTACCACATCAGCATGGCGAAAGTCTCCTTCAGATATACCCGTGTCATATATGTGTGTTAGTAGTTAGATTGTGAAGGTAAACTAACACTAACTCACACAACAAGAACAGGCTGTGGAACATTTTCCAACCTGGTCTCGAAACATTTTCTCAACCTAGTCCTCATCTCCAAAAGACGCAAAGGGCTTTTCACTCCGGTGAACCTCACAGACAGAAGGGAGGAACAGACTTTAAATGAAGTGGGGTGATTGATAATGCATTTTGTATGAGGGGAAAAAGAAGATCAACTATTATTTTTCAATAGGAAAGAAAACATTGACATAATTGTAGAATTCATTGTATACAGTGTACATATTTTCGTTATATGTTTGCATGTCTAATGTGATACTTACACACATGTGCTGTATCATACAGTCATGTAGGTGCAGCTGCTGTTTGATCAAGTCAAGAGAAGGTTATAATTGTAAATGTTGTTCAATGTAATGGGTGTGTCATGTCTAAAAACTGAAAATATAATTGTGTCAATCAGTTGTGCCAGACGTGATGGCTACCTCCTGGCAAAATGATCATTGAAACACTCACAGGGTTTGTTAGGAGAATGTGGTCATTCCATGGATCAGGTGCCTTTCATAGGTGCTTTTTCATATATCCCTTTATTCTTTTCAATTCATGCCAGTTAATGGTGGATTTTGTCCGCGTTTGACGCATAATCCATTGCGATGCCCTGCATGCTCTGAGCTCTAGGGTGTGCGCCAGCCAGGAAAGCCTAAGCCAAGCCAATAGCCTAATTACACTTCAGTGATGGATGGCTACTGTATAGTACAGTGCTGTTTTTCAAATATTACTTGCAGCAAAATTAATATTACTATGTTTATGTTGATCATGCAACAGATTCCGGGGAGCGGAAATTGATTTAGATTCATGAACGTATGCGTGCAGAGTGCAAGGCAAGGTGCGTGCTGCAACATATAATGACGTTAACAACTATCTCGATGCATACTCGGCCGTGAGGTACCAGGTGAACTCCCCTTACATGCAGTGTAGGCTGAGTGATGGACATGGATGCAGCCCGTACATAATTACATAGACACACACATCTAGATGCATCTCTTCTGTGAGAGCTACGGCCTGCGTTTCCATGCTGGAGAGGAACTGAGGAATGGATCATAGTTAATGATGAACTCACTGCAGTGAAATACTAATCATCCACAGCACGCTGAAATTGGCTTTCCAGAATGGCAACGTGCTGAAGTTTGCACCAGTGGTAATCAAACCAGCTTCACGGCCTACGGTCCATCAATAACTACACAGAGCATATAAACTCTAGGAGCAAGACAAACAGTGGTGCTAATGTTGCACAGGAATTGTGCCTTTACAGAGCTCAGGTGATTTTGTTAAAGGGTAACAGTCAAACCTAACGTCATTATATGCATGGTACAAATGTGATGCTTGTAAGTTGCAGCGATTTCTGTGCTTACAACATTACAGTGCACACAACAGCAATACAATGCTGCTCTTGGTAAATGTTTTTTTTTGTCCAGAAAGAGTTTTTCATAAAGAACATTATGTTAATATCATCCGAGCGTCTTGGGAGCTTCATTCCGAGAATTTGCCACGTTTACCTTGCATAAAATTCAGACAATCTCTAGGAGACCAGCAATAGTTTTTTTTCTCCTGGGTTGATTCCTCGATTAAAATCAAGACAGGGACCCGGAATGGTCACTGAGAAAGAGTCTGTTATATGACGATCATCGGTCATGAGAGGAGCCTTAGGGCAGAGACAGACTAGATTACTATTGAGTCAGCAGCCAGGCAGGGAGGGGCAGGTGTGTTGGAGAGGCTCATTGCAGTGTTATTCATCAGTTGTAACACCATCAGCCCTTGGGCCTGTTTTCTGTTTCTTTTGGTTTACTCATGAGACCAACAGACAACACTCTTCAAATCATCAGCTGCTTTTAATTGAATGCCTGGAAGGATCTGCGTTCAGATATTGTTAGAGGACTGGCTGAATCTCTGGTTAGGGGCTAGATTACATATATTTAGGGACCTGTTCCAAGGCAGATTACCCACATTAATACATGGCAAGCAAGTTCTAGCTATTGTGAATGGGGCGTTTCACCAACTGCAATTACTGCTTTCATTACCAAAATATAGCGTGCTCTATTTAAACAAACCTAATGCAACGGTAAAGCTCCGTTATACTCCTGTGTTGATGTCTATGGTTTTTACTTGATTACTTGTAGTTTTTCATGTTGTCTCTCTGTAATTGTGTAATGACTAGGTGCTGCCTATCCTGGCCAGGGTGCGCTTGAAAAATGTATTTCAAATCTGAATGATCCCTTCCTGGTTAAATAAAAGGTTCAAACAAAATATCTTAAAATTTGACATTGACCTAACGTTATAATAAGATTAGCCTTCCATCGCCGTTGATATGGCCTGTTAGTGACTTTGCCACGTGAAAGGTAAACAAACGAATAGGAAAATAGCCTAGGGTACAAGTTGATTCAGTACCAAGGACAGAGATTGGAATTACTGCAATTTGACAGTTAGGTCCCACAAATTAAGGCCGAAAGATGCAATTTTTTTTTACAAAACGAGAAAGGAAAAACAATAAGTGGTATATTGTAATAACTTGATCTTCCTAACTAGACTTCCTAAAGTGACATTTTGTTAAGTTACAGCCTCATTCTAAAATGTATGAAATTGTTTTTTCCCCTCATGAATCTACAAACAATACCCCATAATGACAAAGACATTTTTGCAAATGTATTAAAAATAGAAAATGTCAATATTACATTTACATAACATTCAGACCCTTTACTCAGTACTTTGTTGACTCACTTTTGGCAGCGATTACAGCCTTGAGTCTTCTTGGGTAAGATGCTACACGCTTGGCATACCTGTATTTGGGGAGTTTCTCCCATTCTTCTCTGCAAATCATCTCAAGCTCTGTCAGGTTGGATGGGGAGTGTTGCTGCATAGCTATTTTCAGATCTCTCCAGAGATGTTTGATTGGGTTCAAGTCTGTGCTCTGGCTGGGCCACGCAAGGACATTCACTCCTGCGTTGTCTTGGCTGTGTGCTTTGGGTCGTTGTCCTGTTGGAATGTGAACCTTTGCCCTAGTCTGAGGTTCTGAGCGTTTTGGAGCAGGGTTTCATCAATGATCTCTGTGTACTTTGCTCTGTTCATCTTTAACTCGATCCCGACTAGTCTCCCAGTCCCTGATGCTGAAAAACATGCTTCATCGTAAGGATGGTGCCAGGTTTCATCCAGACATGATGCTTGGCATTCAGGTCAAAGAGTTCAATCTTGGTTTCATCAGACCAGAGACACTCTCAAGTTTTTTTTTTTGGTCTTACTTCTTGTTTGTTTCACATCTTCAAAGTGGAAGGCATGTTGTGTAAATCAAATGATACAAACTCCCCAAAGAATCAATTTTAATTCCAGGTTGTGAGGCAACAAAATAGGAAAAATGCCAAGGGGGTGACTACTTTTGCAAGCCACTGTACATGTGTGTATGCCTTTCCAAATCATGTCCAATCAATTGAATTTACCACATGTGGACTCCAGTGAAGTTTTAGAAACATCTGAAGGATGATCAATGGGAACAGGATATACCTGAGCTCAATTTCCAGTGTCATAGCAAAGGGTCTGAATAATTATGCAAATAAGGTATTTCTGTTTTTTAATTTTTAATAAAGGTGCAAACATTTCTCTTTTAACTTTTTAATTATGGGGTATTGTGTGTAGATTGATGAGGAAAAACATTCATTTATTCCATTGTAGAATAAGGCTGGAACATAACAAAATGTAGGAAAAGGGAAGGGGCCTGTATACTTTCTGAATGCACAGTGGGCATAATGAGTCCAAGCTTTTCCCAGAAGCTGCATCGACAAAAATCGAATCAAATCAAATGCATTTATATAGCCCTTCTTAAATCAACTGATATCTCAAAGTGCTGTACAGAAGCCCAGCCTGAAACCCCAAACAGCAAGCAATGCAGGTGTAGAAGCACCGTGGCTAGGAAAAACTCCCTAGAAAGGCCAAAACCTATGAAGAAACCTAAAGAGGAACCAGGTTTATGAAGGGTGGCCAGTCCTCTTCTGGCTGTGCCGGGTGGAGATTATAACAGAACATGGCCAAGATGTTCAAATGTTCATAAATGACCAGCATGGTCAAATAATAATAATCACAGTAGTTGTCGAGGGTGCAACAAGTCAGCACCTCAGGAGTAAATGTCAGTTGGCTTTTCATAGCCGATCATTGCTGTCTCTAGAGAGTGGAAAACAGCAGGTCTGGGAAAGGTAGCACGTCCGGTGAACAGGTCAGGGTTCGATAGCTGCAGGCAGGACAGTTGAAATTGGAGCAGCAGCACGGCCAGGTGGACTGGGGACAGCAAGGAGTCATCATGCCAGGTAGTGCTGGGGCATGGTCCTAGGGCTCAGGTCCTCCGAAAGAGAGAAAGAAAGAAAGAAAGAAAGAAAGAAAGAAAGAAAGAAAGAAAGAAAGAAAGAAAGAAAGAAAGAAAGAAAGAAAGAGAGAATTAGAGCATACTTAAAGTCACACAGGACACCAGATAAGACAGGAGAAATACTCCAGGTATAACAGACTGACCCTAGACCCCCGAAACAAACTACTGCAGCATAAATACTGGAGGCTGAGACAGGAGGGGTCAGGAGACACTGTGGCCCCATCCGATGATACCCCCGGACAGGGCCAAACAGGCAGGATATAACCCCACCCACTTCGCCAAAGCACAGCCCCCACATCACTAGAGGGATACCTTCAACCACCAACTTACCATCCTGAGACAAGGCCGAGTATAGCCCACTGGGGGGGCAACCCAGACAGGAAGACCACGTTAGTGACTCAACCCACTCAAGTGACGCACCCCTCCTAGGGACGGCATGGAAGAGCACCAATAAGCCAGTGACTCAGCCCCTGTAACAGGGTTAGAGGCAGAGAATCCCAGTGGAGAGAGGGGAACCGGCCAGACAGAGACAGCAAGGGTGGTTCTTTGCTCCAGTGCCTTTCCGTTCACCTTCACACTCCTGTCAAATGCTGCTCTTGATATATTCACAAAACATTGGTTATATGCTACTGATTACGCTACTGTGCCCCTCTGCTGGGAAAATCGATGCCAAAACCATTTGCGCTACTGCTAAGACCAGCTTTTGGTGAGTCACCAGTAGCGCTGCATGAAATTGGCACATTGGCATGCGTTTTTAAGGACACACCTCAAATATTTCCACCCCTCCCACCTCAGCACAAGCGAGCTGATATAAGACAGGTAAAGTACCAACCCTGGCGCCAGTTAGTTGATATCTGGTTTACCAAATGTAATTGTGCACAAGTGTAATGTCTTCACAGCATTGGCCTTTCAGTCTCATCCGGTGTTAGACTTTAGCTTCAAAGTAGATTTTCGTCATTGTTTTTCAGCTCAAGGCTCTTGATTTTTCAACTGAGCGATTTAAAGGCAAGCGGCATTGTTGATCTTATCTCCCAGCTTTGCCAATTTACTCAATTTATAGAGAGGCACTTTCGCAGCTATCGAGGCATCCAGAGAAGATTTCCTGAGGGCAGAACTTTGCGGAAAGGGTGCATAGCCTCCAAACAATTGTTTAGAGACACGGGGGATGAGTGTTTGATTTGAGCCAGTAAGGCAGAAGGACAAATGCATTAAACGGAACAAGTTTGTGGAGGCTTGTTGCCTTGCTTTCTCTCGATGCCAACGTTCTCAAGTCATATCGCAGTTGCCCAAGTCCAACAGGATCTGCGTCAATAATTAGCGTGCTTGCCTTTTTGTATCCTGCACAAGGTTTGCCGCCTGATTACAGCAATGTCCATAACACTTGTCAGGCATGCTAAGAAAGTGCCACAATCCCTGTCAAGTACCATCTGTGTTGTTTTTCCTGAAAATACGGTTCATATTCTCTGGGTAGCTGCAAGTGCTGCAGTGCTTCTGGTCATGTACAATGATGGTTGAACAAACTATGATCCCAAAGTAAAAGGCCACATTGACTGAGGTACAGTAAGACAATCCAGCAATGACTATAGAATAACACTAGTATAATGTCTTGGTTTGCCAACAAGTATGCTCTAATGAAACAATAAACTGGCAACAGGCAAGCACCATATGCTCCGCTCAAGAGCTAAGCTAAAACAATTCTGAAACAATTAAATATACATGTTAAATGAGAATGTCCTAAAGCCTTTAGAAGAGAGTGTTTGTGTACTTGGTGATGTTTGAAGCTCAATAAGGGGACATAGCCTGAGGTGTGAAACCTTTCCCTTTCCCAAGCTTGTGTCACAGCAACAGGGTGAGGAGGAGAAAACTTAAGGGCAAAGTACAGAGAAGAAATACCTTTTATGGTTCAGCACCAGAAAGCCAACTAGTGAACGTAAAAGGTTTGAAAGCCAAATTGCAATCTATAAGTCAAGTCATTCACCATGTACACATGGAAAACTACAATGTACTGTATTGTCGCATAAACATCTGCTTGAGCATGATGGGCGTATGTATGGGCGATTCCATACCGGCGTGGCCCTGAAATATTTTTGGTATCTCAGATCGTTCTGGCAATTCTCACATAGTAAACCTCATTGTGATGAAAGATGTTTGATATGCTTTTTACATTTGTATCACAATTTCTTTTTAGACCTATACATGCATCATTTAAGAACCTATTACCCGTAAACCGTACTTCATACAGACAACATCTGTAAATACGTACATTTATCCAACATTAAACATATTAATATGCATATCTCAAAATTATCCTGTTTTTAGACATTAGTGTTTGGAACAATATACTCCTCAAACACATCACATTTCCAGAGCTGGTACTTTTTTAAAATATGATACATTTTATACATAGAAATTGACATCATAGGTCATTAACCAATCACATCCCTCCTTTAGGATTGCACATTCAGCAAATCCATTTTACCATTCACTGTGTTGGTGGTGCTCATATCATTGATATTTACTTCAAAAGTAGCAGAGTACTCTCTCTGGAAATGCAATATACTTTTGTTTAAAACAATGTGTAATATCGAAAATGGTACTTTTGAGATAATTGTAATATTTGTAATGTTGATTAATTAACGTCAAAATGTGTATTTCAGAATCTAGACATCGCTGTGATGACCCTCCCACTCTGTCTGCCGTATTCTCTCTCTTTGCTCTTGTTTTCCTTATTAGGATGTCGGCGGGCGGAGCCGGGAGGGTCGTCAGTGACTTTGGACATACCTGGGCCCGGGTTTGTCCCGGGATGAATACACCTCTTCCCCATTCATTGAGGAGACTCTCTCCATGCAGACACACTGATAGGTTTTGGTTGTGACAAATTTTTGTGGCTGTTTTGTTCATTTGCGTTGGCACCTTTCAACACCCCTCATTATCACATTTCTGCACGCAACCACTCACTTACACTACTGATTACTGTCTACACACACCATTGTTAATTGTATTTAGTTTACTTTAGTTAATGAATACATCATGTTATTCGTTGTCTCCCTTTTTTGTTACAAACTTTGAGCCGGTTCGTGACAAGTGGGGGCTCGTCCGGGATCTTGAATGGATTGTGTTTGGGAGAAAACGTGGAGTTAATGTTTGAAAACTCTGTAGGTGCTTTGTTTTGAGTTGTAATGTTTGGTGCCCAGTTTTGGTTGCCTTTGTTTGGTAAACTTTCCACTGCGGTGGATAGTTGGTTGTGTGCTGCGTTGGAGAGAGTATATTGGTTCGTTTCCAGGCCCCTGCCCAGGCTGGAGACTCTTGCTCTACTTGCTGTTGGGACATTGGTCTGAGGTGAGTACAATTGGCTGTGTACCTCAGTGGGAGATTTGGGTAGGGTAGTGATACTTACTACCCGGAGCTATAGCCCTTTTCCCCATGTTAGGCTTAGTGACGTGTTTCACTTTGGAATTTGTTGGGCATGATTATTTTGTTTGTTATTTTTGTGTGGTGTCTGTGGACTGAGCAGTTGTCTTGGGGGCACATCCATGGCTTGGGGGAATCTGCCAGCGTGATGGATGGTTTATTTCCTTGCCAGCGGGCTACAGTGCGTAATTACCCACCGCAAATCCGCACGAAGACTAGCATTGAGGAATTGTAGGTTTCTGGGAAGCTCCATATATATATATATATATATATATATATCTGTGGTGCCCAGTGTGAATGTCATTTATCTTGTTGTGGTCTGGTGTGCTCATTAGAGGGGAAGAGCGAGATACTAAAAAAAAGTATCTACTTCTGACTATGGTGTCTTACGTCGACCAGTTAATTTGTTTACCATCCAAGGAACTGTTAGAATTATGTACTAAAGAACAGCTGTTGAAGATTGCTGAACGTTAAGTTTGAAATTAGTGATAAATGTTTTTTTTAAAAGTCTTATGTTGATGTGGCCAAACTTTAATGAGAAGGACCCCGAGTTATTTTTGTTGGTGCTTGTTGCTAACATGTGCCCCGTTTCTGAATGTTTACGTGACTGACCATTACGTGGCGACCCTCCCACTCTGTCTGCTTTATTCTTTCTCTGTGCTCTTGTTTTCCTTATTAGGATATCTGCGGGAGGAATTGGGAGGGTTGTCAGCGACATGGGACACACCTGGGCCCGGGTGTGTTCAAGGATAAATAAACGTCTTCGCCGTTCATTGAGGAGACTCTCTCCATGCAGACACACTGATAGATTTTGGTTGTCGTTTTTGTGGCTGTTTTGTTTGTTTGCGTTGGCACCTTTCAACACCCCTCATTATCACATTTATGCGCGCAACCACTGACTACACACAACATTTTTAGTCGTATTTGTACTTTTAGTTAAGGAAAAAACAAATATATTTATCTCCACGTTGTCTCCCTTTTTGTTGCAAACTTCAAGCTGGTTTGTGACGTTACTTACTTCAGAATCGACTCCATATTTTAGAGCACACTATGGAGTATAATGATACCAAAATTGTGTATGTACTATTTCATCCAGGCACTTGTCTTCTCTTATCTGGACATCTGCAACTCTCTGTTGGCTGTGCTCCCCGCTTGTGCCATAAAACCCCTGCAAACGATCCAGAATGCAGCAGCCCACCTGGTTTTCCACCTTCCCAAGTTCTCTCATGTCACCCCGCTCCTCCCCACACTCCACTGGCTTCCAGTTGAAGCTCGCAGCCACTACATGACCATGGTGCCTACATTACGGAGCGGCAAGAGGTACTGCCCCTACCTACCCTAAGGCTACGCTCAAACCCTTCACTCCAACCTGAGCACTCCATTCTGCCATCTAAGGTCTCATGGCCCTCCTACCCCTATGGGAGTGCAACTCAGCCCACTCCAAGCTCTTCTCTGTCCTGGCACCCCAATGGTGGAAGCAGCTTCCCCCTGAAGTTGGGACAGATGCGTCCCTGCCCATCTTCCGAAAACATCTGAAACCAGTATCAAACAGTATCTTAAATAATCCGCCTCTCCCCCTCCAAAAATAATACAAATCAATTAAGCAGCACTTGATGTATGGGTCTAAAAAGGAGCTTATTTGTTTTCTTCACAAATGGTTTGTGATGCCATACAAATGTAAAAAAATAAAATAAACATATCAAACATCCTCCTGAAGTTTCTATTGTGGAAATGCCAGAACATTCTGATACCAAAAATATCTGCTGGCCACACTGGCATCCATATGGTTTAATGTGGGAATCTCAAAGGTTCAGACTAAAGGTTGAGGCAAGAGACAAAGGGGTAGCACTGACTAAATGTGCTTTTTCTTCCAGTAGGTATCATTATTGGAGGTTGCATCACCACAATCAATGGTTATGGGTATCAGCTAGTATGGAAAAACAAATCCAGTGACATAGCATCATACCAATTTTGTTCACAGACGACGCACAGCTGACAAGATCTCAGGAAATGTAAGCAGGAACATTGTACCAGATCAATCCCTTGGGGCTTCACAGTAATATGGTCGTGGGAATTATTATTTGAGGGTCGTCTACCTCCCTGGTGATTTATTGTGCGTGAGCACAAGATGCAAAAACCCCCCCCAAAAATTAAAACATATATGACTGTTGTACTTCATGGGCCACGTTGAGGAATAACCATAGGCTGGTTAGCGAAGTTAATGAAGGTAAATAGGGTTTGGGTAATATTAGGCTAAACAATTTCTCTAAGAGCTTGGGAAGACCAGAGGGAGTTCTGTCACGGGGAGGGTTCAAGGTATACTCAAAGGTTTACCTTGAACCCTCCCCGAATGTGTTGTGTTAACGTGAAAATGTGTATGTGTTATGGCTTGAACCATGCTAATTAGTCAACAGCATGCTATATAATCTCAAACTAGGATCACATTTCAACATCTTCTTTGATAACAGCTCATACATTTCCAGATGAATGCAGTTCATTTACATATGAACTACTGTATGTACACATAACATGTTTGTCATGCTAAGACCAAATAAGGAAGCTTTGTTGAGTGCCCCTTTGAGTGCTTTGGGAGCCTGTTCAGTTATGCATACTGCTCCAGTCGGACTTCTGAAGGCCTTTGTCTTGTTTACTCTTCTGTGAGAGGACAACACACACACACACACACACACACACACACGTCACTTTATTTAGAGTTCAGTAGGTTCTGAAAATTGTGACGTTGGACTTCATACAGTAGCCTATTCTCTTTTTACTCCAGTGCAATCTTTAGCCATGTCAGTTCTAAAACGTTCTGTCACCTGTATGAGTATTCTCATCCAGTTATTGGTATGTGACGCCGTGGTTCACATTTTAAATGAGTTGAACTTGAATAATCCTGGGTGGAAGTTAGGAGACTGAGGCAAACGTGGGATGCACACAGCCATAGCGGATTACACTTTGTCTTAGCTTCTTCTACACCTCTACTCCAGCTAATTGAGAATGCACTGCTCAAACACCTAATCCCATAACAAATGGAGGAATTTGTAATTACGATTTAGTGTCTGTTGGGGTAAGTCAGTGCTATAACCTAAAACAAAAGACTGGCTCCCAAATAGGAGGTAAGAGCAGAGAAACTTTGACTGCACATCTGAAATTCTCTCTTGTCCCAAATAATATTTAGAATAATGCCACAGATGGTAAAAACCAGTCACGCAGGGAAGGTTCATGAGGAACATTTGAATCTGTCACAGGGGTTAACTGAATCAGGACCCGAGTTGTTTTTATTTACATTTATAATGGGATTCCCTGAGTCGTCTCCTTCGGGGCCTGCAGGGCAATGTCGCGATGCTGTCAGCAGCCTAGGTGGCAGAGAAAGGCAGTCTTAGTGTAACTCCCAGGCTTCCTGGGTTATTGTTGGCAGTGTTTTGCATTCCAGGGAAAGTCAGCGGGCACTTACTGCTGTGCCCAGGGAGATTCCCTATGCTGACCTTTTTGGTGATTTATCAGCTCTGACAGTCTGGGTTAGTGCTGGGGACATGCAAATTCAGCCAAGGCAGAGAAGGGTGAGAAACGGCATCGGCATCCCCAAGCAGCATAGGAGGAGGGTCATTCTATTTCTTTGTGTCGAACATTATTCAATGTTTACTAAATAAAAAATGTCTTCCATTATCCATATGACAAAACAATTAGAACTGAACACAATCAATCATTGCGTCAATGACCCATGCCAGATTACTCCTTAACCATGTTTCTGACTGAGGCTAGACCGGCTGAGGAAACTGGCAGTGTGTCAATCCTGCTCTGTTTTTGTCACTTCTCTATAAGCATTCTGATATTCCTCTTGTGTTCACTCAAAGCCATAAACATTGTTTAAAGACCCATTATAAGAGGACAGACACAAAGGAATGCTATGAATTATGAATTGTCCCACACTCATCTCTTTTAGACATTTCAGAGCAGGGCACCTTTCAGCTACATTACTGTGACTCTTAATTTCACGGCCCGTCACTCTCGGATCAAACGCTATGGCAAAAGGCTGTCGCGCAGGCCAGGGGGGACACAGGTCGATGAGGGAGGGGGGTCAGGGGAGGGTAGGAAAGACAAGAAGAAAGCTATTACATTAATACAAACGGGCAATTCTAAATTACAGAGCTGTGCAGAAATCGGTTACACAAGTCTCCCAAAGACGGATTCAAACCCTCGTTTTAAATCCCCCACATTTCCAAGTTCATCATAACACTGACGACAAGCCATTAACTACATCCTCCTCTCCAATAATAAAAAAAAAATGCTGACCCCCCCCCCCCCCCAAAGCATTGTGATTTATGGATGTTTAACTTTGTCTTCACCACCTGGGAGGGATTGACTGTGCCTGTTGAAATCAACAGAGGGGTGGAGGAAAAGGATTACACCTCTTGAAATGAAAATCACTCATGTGGAATACATTTGAGTATTGTGATATAACATTCTTAGTGGGGGATACAGTATCAGCCAACGCATCCAGAGATGAGATAATAATAATGAAAGTAATGGTAATACAAATAATAACAATAAAATAATAATACATTTTATGTGCGCCTTTCAAGGTACCCAAGGACACTTACAGAGTAAAACTGAAAATGGCTAATATAAACATGACAATACCAAAAGCCAAGTGCATTACAAAAAAAGGCACATGGCACCAAAAATAAGAGCAAGATCAATAATACCTGGGGGAAAAACAACAACAACAGAGGAGAGGTTATCAAGGCAGTTCAAATCCTGAGGCTACTTTAAAGTAAATGGAAATGCACTTTTTTCTCAGGTGAAATACGATGCCTAGAGCTTACCCCCTGATGTTGTACAACAGTTGAATTCATATCGTTTTAGTCAAAGTCTGATATGGTCTCCCTTGGGGCTCAGTTGGTAAGGCACGGCGCGTCCAATGCCAGGGTTCGATTCCCATGGGGGACAATTATGAAAAAAGGATGAACTCACTACTGTGAGTCGCTCTGGATAAGAGTGTCTGCTGAATGACAAACGTGCAAATGTATTTGTGCTTGAAGTGGGGACTTATATTTTTTGGGGGGGAATCCGTGCCGTGTGTTTCCCCTATGACATCACGTGCCAGTACTTTTCAGTTAACATTAATTCTATTTGAATGTTGCCACCCACCAGCATGGCATTTTTGATTAATTAATCAGAATCACCTGCAAGTTTTTCCTCTTCGCGAGTCACGAATGAGCTGAGTCAAATAGCTTTTTTCCATAGCCTAGACTTGGTTACCTGAGCCATGGAGCAAATTGAAATAGGTTGAGCAAACTTATGCTTTTGCACCTCCACTTTTAGTTGTTGAAAATGAACACAATCCATTGGATAATTTGTAAATTTTCACTTATTTTGAGCTCCCCCCCCCCCCCCCCCCCATCATCGCCTCAATCGCCTTGATTCACTACATGTTTCGCTGCTTGGATTGGTGCAGCTAAACCACAAGTGTCTATCCTGTAATTAACAGGTACCTATTTTGTTGTGCTGTTGTTACATTTGCATCAGTGTTTTGTGTCCGATGCGCTCAAGGTCTTGTTACATGTCATTTGCAACATGCATCATGAGCAAAGTCATTGTAGCCTATCATTTCACTTCCCCCGTCAGAACCATGAGCACGGGCTGACTTGGATTTGTTGTCCCACAGACAAAGCCTGCCAGGCTTTAGAGGTTGAATGCTAGTCTGAAGAGGTGGATTTTGGTGAGGGGGGTGACCAGTACGCCAGAGTCAGAGGACTGTGGGTGTAGATGTGTAGCATGTTGGAGAGATAGGAGGGAGACAAGCTATGCAGCGATTTGTAGGTTAGGAGCTTTATTGGAAGCCAGTGGAGGGTGTGGTGTGTTCCCAGGGTTTGGTGTGGGTGAGGAGTCTCATGGCTGAGTTTTGAATATACTGAAGTTTGATGAGGGAGCTGGCAGGGAGTCCATACAGGAGAGCAATAGACCAGGCATAATGAAATGAAGGCATGTGTAAGGGTTTCAGCAGCTGAGTCGGTAAGTGAGGGGCGGAGACTGGCGATGTTCTTAAGACGGAAGAAGGCAGATTTTGTGATGGCTTTGATGTGGACATCAAAGGAGAATGTGGAATCAAGGATGACCTCCAGGTTCTTCAACTGAGGGGCGGGATGACTGATAGAGGAGCCGTCAATGTTAAGGCCAAACTCCTCCACCTTCTTCAGGAGCGATCTGGGGGTCATCAACATGGCCTCTGTTTTATAGCCGTTGCGCTTCAGAAAGTTTCAGCTCATCCATGATTGTATTTATTTTAGAGAGTTTATTGATGTTCAAGTGTCTCAGAGATGGTTAGGGGTGAACATAGATTCGTGTAACAGTGGAATTGGAGACTGTTTTGATGGATGATTTGATAGAGGGGTCGGATTATAGATAATGAAAAGGAGAGGCACTAGGACTGAGCCTTGGGGGACCCCCTGGCGGACAGGAGCATGGGCGGATTTTGTATTTTGGTATTTATTAGGATCCCCATTAACTGTTTCGAAATCAACAGCTGCTCTTCCTGTGGTCCACATAAAACATGACATAATACAGAACATGAATAAACAAGAACAGCTCAAGGACAGAACTACATACATTTAAAAACGGCACACATTGACTACATATCAATACATACATACAAACTATCTAGGTCAAATATGGGAGAAGCATTGTGCCATGAGATGTTGTTTTATCTGCTTTTTTGAAACCGGGTCTGCTGTTAATTTGAGCAATATGAGATGAAAGGGAGTTCCACGCAATAATGGCTCTATGTAATATTGTACGCTTCATGGTTTTGTACTGGATTTTGAGACTGTAAAAAGACCCCTGGTGGCATGCTCGGTGGAGCAAGTGTGTGTGTAAATTGATTTTGCAAATAATTTGGAATTTTCAACACAATGTTTCTTATAAAAACAAGAAGTGATGCAGTCAGTCTCTCCTCAACTCTTAGCCAAGAGAGACTGGCATGAATAGTATTTATATTGGCTCTCTGATTACAATGAAGAGCAAGATGTGCCGCTCTGTTCTGAGCCAGGTGCAGCTGAACAAGGACGTTCTTTGCAGCACTTGACCAAATGGCGGGACAATAATCCATACAAGACAAAACTATAGCTTGCAGAACCTGCTTTTTGGATTGTGGTATCAAAAAAGCAAAGCATCTCTTTTTTTATGGATATACCTCTCTCTAATTACTTAAAAATCATACAATGTGATTTTCTGGATTTTTGTTTTAGATTCCGTCTCTCACAGTTGAAGTGTACCTATGATACAAATTGCAGACCTCTACATGCTTTGTAAGTAGGAAAACCTGCAAAACCGGCAGTGTCATCAAATACTTGTTCTCCCCACTGTATATGGTTGAGTCATAGACGCACAGGCGTTGTTTAATGTCAGTGACAGGTCATTGGTAAAAATAGAAAAGAGAGCCTAGAGAGCTGTCATGCGGTACACCACGCTCTACATGTTTGACATTAGAGTGACTTCCATTAAAAAAAAACTCAATTCTATTATATAGACAGCTCTGAATCCCCAATTTTGCAGAGGTTGAAAAACCATAAAACATACGTTTTCTCAACAACAGGTTATGATTAGAGGTTTTGCAGTGACTGTGTTACCACCACACTGGCAATCATGAGTCATGACAGCAGAAATCTCCTTTTATGCACTCTGGACGTGCTTTGGTAGTACCCAACTTACTAACGACCATCAGGTCCTAAAGACCTGGAATTTGGGGCTCTATTGTCCCACTGACGTCAATGCAAACACTTTCGAAAATCACATCCACCATATATCATCAAATCTGTAGGCCTATAGTACTTTTAAAACTCACCTCGCTGTGCTGATCTATTTGAAGAAAGAAGTTCAGCAGCAAGATGAAACAGTGTAAAACATGGTTGTTATGGATGATGTTTCAAAGCCTAACACAATGAAATGGACATCGCTTTCAAAGGTGATGATTAATTAGAAACACCAGATGGATATTAGACCTTATGCATATGCATAGGTTTATGAGCCCAAAACCTGAAAAAAACAAGTGAAGTATACATTATACAATACATAGCTTACCGCATGGCATAAATCATACACCAAAACTGATTTAAGATGTTTTGGTACATAATTGGTCTAGTCTGTACTGTACTGTAATTAAACACATTTGAGTAATCGCCTTTGAGTGTGGACTGCGTTTCCATCCCCTCCTCTCTCTCCTCCTCTCTCTCCTCTCCTATTCCTTTCAACAGTTTAGTGAAATATGTTTTGTTGCAAAAACATGTTAGTGTCGATGTTTCCGAACACACTTTACTTGGTTTCCCAAATTAAGCCCTGGGTAGCAGCAGGAACAAGGTTGGAGAGCCCATGGCATACGGAGTTTGGGCGGAATATCACCTGTCGGGGCAGCGAGAGCATGCTCCTCAAACGGTGGTTGACGAGTGGAGTGAAATACGTTCTCTTATATTTATTTCTCATCTGCTCATATTAAGCACATGCTCCTCCGCTATAAATCCGTGGTGGCCTACAAATTGGACCGGTGGGAAATCACGTGGCTTCCATTCGCTGTTCCGAGGACATAGTTGACATGTATCTTTTCCCGTGTCCCTGTTCCTGCCTATTTGATAACGGGCCATTCTAAATCGAAATATTAGTAAAGTCGAGAGTAAGTTGAGAATTGTCTGATGGGTGAAAACATGATCACTTGATAAGAGAACAGCTGTGCAGCCTGAGGGAAGGAACAGAGCGCAGGCATTTTATTTCCTTCTACTTTCTCAACTCCTCAACAGACCGTATAGTTGCCTCATGCATTCCATACATGTTTTGATTTCATGTTTTGATTTCTAAGACATTCCAACGTTTGAATAAATAGCTGTAAATTTAGCATAGGACCTATTTAAAATGATCCCTTTTATGCTCAACATAGCCACTTCATATGCGCAGTCGCTCTGTAATGGGAAAAAATATCCTTTCTATTTCATTCATTATATTCTTCTTACTATAAATAATGGCACAGGACTTATAACGCATATCTGCATATCTTGTCAGCTAAATGAACAAGCCTACAGCCTATGGCATGGAGCGTAGTCAGACAATGTAGGCCAACTCCTATTCTGTTCTTCTGAAACATATCTTCTTCATACCTGACTAAAATAAATAATGGATTCATTGTGATGGTGTAAATTAAATGTATTTATTAGACTTTAAAAAAAAATGTAGATGGTCCAAAGGTGCGCGCATCAGCGCCTTGTATGCACTGAAAGGCCGAGCTGAAATGAACAGAACAGCTCCCACAATCTTCTTATGATCAATGTATTTCAACCAATCATCAGTCATTTTTGTCATGGCAGTACATGTTGAGTGCCCTTCTCTATAAGCATTCTGAAAGCCTGTTGTCAATTTGTTTACAGATAAACTGCATTGTACTTGGTCAAACACAATTTTTCCCAACAGTTTGCTAAGAGCTGGCAGCAAGCTGATAGGTCTGCTGTTAGAACCAGTAAAGGCTGCTTTATCACTCTTGGCTAGCGGAATTACTTTGGATTCCCTCCAGGCCCGAGGACAAACACCTTCCTCTAGACTCAGATTAAAGATATGACAGATTAGAGTGGTCATAGAGTCAGCTACCATCCTCAATAGCTTTCCATCTAAGTTGTCAGTGCCAGGAGAATTGTCATTATTGAGCATAACAATAATTCAAAATTACACTTCATTTTTTTTCAATGCCTCACTGTTCGTTGTTGGCATTTTCTGCCTAATTTTGCCCACTTTACCAATGAAGTAATCATTCAAATAATTGGTAACATCAAATGGTTTTGTGATAGACATCAAATGGTTTTGTGATAGCTGCCAAATTCAACGAATTTGTCTTTCTGCCCGTACATCATTCTTTATGTCATTGATCTTGGAAAATTTAGTCACGTCATTCCTCAATTTGCAATAAGTCAGCCAGACTTATTAGCCACTCCTTTCGCCCCATCTCTTTCAACCATACAGTTTTTCAACTCCTCATAAATCCACGGAGCTTTAATAGTTCTAGCAGTCAGTTTCTGAACAGGTGCACGTTGATCAATTATTGGAAGAAGCAATGTCTGTGCAGCATCTGGATGCTCTTTATTAATCACATCAGATCAAAAAAAAACATGTTTACATCCACGTAAGAGTCCCAGCAAAACCTTTAGTATGATCTCTTATCCACTATTTTATGAACCCGTTTTGCAACTTTGGCTTTCCTGGATATAGCCACTATATTGTGATCACTGCATCCAATAGTTATGCATACAGCTTCGGAACACAGTTTAAAAGTAGTAGTGAAAATGTGATCAATACATGCAGATTCTCTTGTTCCTGTAGTTTGTAAACACCCTGGTAGGTGGATTAATAACCCAAACTGGATTACAGTGAGAAGCTTCCTCTTGATCGGACAGCTTGATGGAAACCAGTCAATATTCAGGTCCCCAAGAAAGTAGATCTATCTGTTTACATCACATAATGTACACTATCAAGCATTTCACACACATTATTCTGATACTGACTGATAGCACTTGGTGGCCTATAGCAACACCCCAAAATAATAGGCTTTAGATGAACCACAACACTTCAATAACACTTAACATTATATATTCTCAAAAACAATTACAGGGATATAAATATATATAGCAACACCTTCCCCATAAGCAATTCTGTTAGAGGTCCCCAAAGCACAGACATCCCTGGGTTGCTCATCTTTTCAGTTTGCTGTAGCTAGAGACTGGAACGAGCTGCAACAAACACTCAAACTGGACAGTCGAATCTCAAATCTCTTCACTCACAGACTCAATCATGGACAGTTGTGTATGTTTTGCGGGATGTATTGTTGTCTCTACCTTCTTGCCCTTTGTGCTGTTATCTGTGCCCAATAATGTTTGTACCGCTAACATGTTGTGTTGCTACCATGTTGTTGTCATGTTGTGTTGCTACCATCTTCGTTTTGTCATGTGTTGCTGCCTTGCTATGTTGTTGTCTTAGGTCTTTCTAGTCGTGATGTGTGTTTTGTCATATATTTATATTTTATAAAAAAAATAATAACAATAATAATCCCAGCCCCCGCAGGAGGCCTTCTGCCTTTTGGTAGGCCGTCATTGTAAATAAGAATTTGTTCTTAACTGACTTGCCTAGTTAAATAAAATAAATAAATACATTTCTGTCTCTTCTATAGATTGTATATCCTTGAATTGCTACTGCTGCATCATTATAGGAATTATAAAAGTGAGTCTCAGAAATGGCTAATATATGAATGTTATCTGATGGGCTATTTTCAGCCGTTTCCTGGGTAGCGTCTCTAAAGATAGACATAATATATATATTTTTTTATAATAAAGCAAGAAGAAGAAAACAAACATTCAGCAGTCTATTAATAAATTGGTGTGTGTAAGTGTGTGTGTCTGCTGCGAGGTTGAAGCTATGAACCCATAGGCTTGGCTCTTTAATCCTTTCTACGGTTTTGGGATGGAGGGTGGACAATGAGCCTGTCGAAGCGGATGTAAGCAATGTCCCCACGCGCTCTTGCAGCTTTCATGGCCGGGATGAGTTATTTTCTCTTCTGATGCACAGCTTCAGGATTGGAAGTGCCCCCAGGGTCACAAACTGATGCCTGTCCGACAGGTAGGACCTGAAACAGGCCTGGGCTGTTCAGGTGATTCCCATTGTCCTCTCCATTCGCTAGTAGGAGATCATTGACGACTTTGACCAGAGCCGTTTCAGTGCTGTGACTGGCCCCAAACCCTTATTGAAGACACTCAAAGAGGTCATAGATTAATGTTCTTGTGTCATGAAGCAGGTCACCAACACAAACCACAGGTGATAAGGTATTAAGGAGTTCATACTGTCCACAATATATCCACACAGAACATAAAGTATCTGTCATATCAATGCATAGCACACACCTCTACTTAATTAGAGATGTGTCTGTGATAAAGCCATTCATTCATTGAATCCCATAGGAGCGACTTAAACAATGGAACCTGGTCAGTTAGTTAGAAACATGTTATTGTTAATCCAGACTGTAATTTGAAAGGAACATGTTTAATTAAACATTAAAATCACACAGACACTGCAGATAAATCATACCGTAGGTCCTAAAATGTTTCCCTCCGACTATCAGGGAAAATTCATCATCAACCTCCCTGAACAATGGCTGTTATTCTTTGCCTTTCCCCATGGCGATGGATGACAAATGGACTTTACGTGTGTTACCTCATTTTTATACCCCGACGAAACAGGAAGCAATTGAAGGCCACAATACAGTTCCTTAACCTGAGAGGAACTTTAAAAAGTTGAATTTCAATGCAGATTTGTTTTTTGTTTTTTTGTAAGAATCTTTAGGGATGCCAATAGCTTTGACACTTAAATCCACCATGTTAAAGCTAATAGGTTCAGTTGAAATTGATGGACCATAATGGTGTAGGGACATATTACAGTCTCTCATTGTCTGATTGCTTTAATGTGCATCATGACCACAAAGTTTATCCTGTGTGATATTGGAAAGTTCTTCCAAAATGGTTGGTCTAAGATTATTTTCAGCTTGTTTGCAGAAAGGTTGCAGAAAAGGTTGCAGGATTGCTGAAAGCGTGCTCAAGGTTGACCTCATTCAATTCTCCCTCTTCGGTTGGCATGTTCAGAATGGATGCTGGTACTACAATTGAAGTTCACACTCCCACTGACCATGTCTTTATAAGCCACTTCTCATAGGAGGTCAGGTGGAACTTCTATAATGAGTGAACTAGACGGCCAATTGTGCCGTTAACAGCTGAAGAACCCTCCCTTCAGTCCCCAGACACTAAGAGGTGCACCAGAGGTGCGTTCAACAAGGGAAATAGTTTGTAAACGCTCGCTAACGTCTGATAATATACTCCATTTGTTTTGTGTTAGCCGTGACCGTTCGCTAACATTAGTTAACAGTCTGAGAAGGTAGTGCGCAACGAACATAAGTGTCTGTTTCGGGTCTAAACTACCTCTGAAAATAATCAAGTGGCCATGTAGACTTTCTACTATATTTAGGAATAGCGAAGTCTTTTTCCAGTTTGACTATTTACACTAAAAAGACACAGTAATACTTTACAAAAGGTTTCACCATAACATTTTGGAACATTCATTCAAATTGCTCAACTGAAATTGTTACTCTGGAAGCATGTCACCGCAAACAGAAGCCTTGTTGAACTCACCTCAGGTATCACACCATGGTGAAAACTTGAAGAGATGTTGGGGTTGTGGGTTAAAATCTCCCCCTAGGTTGGAAAGACATGATGAGGGATATGTCAAACTGTTGATTTAGGAACCTTTCCACGTGGTCTATATTAAAGGGGCCTTTATTTTTTGAATTGCAGGCTAATAAAATTCAATATTGGTGCAGTATTTTTTTCTACTGAAAATATCAATGAGACACAAAATGTACTCTATTCGTGGAATGACCCGCCAACCCTCCTGAAACAATGGGCATGCAGTCTAATTTAAGATGGCACCTGTGGGGGTTGGACATCACTCCAAACACGCCTGCTGAATAATAGCCAATCACCATTACAATATAGTGTGTTAAAATAGTATTGGCTAACATTAACACATTAATATATTACTTATTTAATTTATTTGAACGGGTAATGTTTCATTTCATTTTCAATGCATGCTTCCATGGTAACACGTTACATTGCAAATCTACAAAGTCTAAAATCAAGTTCAAACTGGGAGATTTTTACACGTAGAGATTCTCAAAACCACTGAAATAACCCAACTCAAACACATCTGAAGAAGAATCACACGGAGAGACGCGGCGCACGAGAGCAGAGAGCACCAATTCACATACACTGCGTAGCGTATGTTAACTTAATTGTTACGAGAATCCATTAAAAAAAATGGTATTGGTTATGTTCCCTATGTAGCCCTTGTGAATTATTGTAGTGTGTTCCTTTTGACTCACCTCACAGTATATGTCATATATAGGGAGCCTGCCTGCTCTAAACAGTTGCTATGTTAGCTCACAAAAGTGATCTGGGCCAATTGTGCGCCGCCCTATGGGACTCCCAATCACAGCCAGTTGTCGTGCGGTGCACGAGAGCAGAGAGCACGACCCAGGTACTGCAGTGATGCCTCATGCACTGAGATGCAGTGTCTTACACCACCGCGCCACTAGGGAGCCCAAATGCCTGTGATTGAAATACAGGTAGGCATAACGTTATTATTTTCTGGCAGTATTATTATTGTCAACACTAAATAGACAACTTTAACTTTTAAAATTTGAAATCGGTTGGGTATATTTTCACATTTAAAAAGAATGCCTTTCAACGATATTATTATAAGGGATGTGTGGTGCATATAGGATAAGTAGACACTTCAGCTATCTACTCATACACATTCCTGTAAAATGAAAAATCGGGAGCTTGGGAGTATAAGATTCTATTTGCATTTTGGTCAAAATATGGTTATTGAAATAGCCTCGTTCTGTTCAATGTTCTCTACCAATATAGTACTCTAAATACCCCCAATGCATATCGCTGAATTCAAAAGACTACAAGCTAAAAATCGCTGACACCATTCAAACCAATGAGGGATCGGAACTTTAAAATCTAACCAACTCAGAATAATATTTTTGCAAATAGAGCATTTACAGTCCCAAGCTTTTGAAATGACGTTGCACAAGCCCTGCACTTTTACAATGTCTGTGTTCCTTTTGGAATTTGCACATGTTTAGAGCGAGCCATTAGGTAAAATAACAGATTTTGACAATGTTTTTTTTGGCCTGGTGTATGTCGGGTTCTGTAATAGTCAGATTGCTTCTGACACCTTTATCAGAACCCCACAGGCATATGTTTGCAGGACTTTTAGTTTTTAAATGTACTTTATGAGGGTAGTATACAATATTATGCATCCTTTTGAAAATCCCACCAGAGTTGAACAGTTTAAATAGTATCTCCTATTACTTGACCCTAAGAAACAACGAGAAGGGCTTGACAGCGTTTACAGTGGAAACAAAGGTAGGCTAAAATCAAATGATCTAATGGAATGGTATGAATGTAGGAAAGGGAACAAACACTATATTGGCAATTAAATATGCATGGTTTACTTAAATATATGTGTTTCGTGATGCGTAAGTTCAAGGTCAGAATATGCATGAAGAGAAAAATGCATAAAAAGGGAATAACGAATAACCCTTTACGTGCACCTAACTCGGGTCTAAATTCCCCCAATAGTGGTTTCGTCATAATGCATATTGTTCTTACCAAAGCAATCACCTACGATTGAGCCAAAATCTACTTGCTGTATGTGTGTGTGTTTCTGTATGTGTACCAATATTTCATGGTCTTGTATCTCTCAGATGTAGGACAGACACTACAGAACACTTCTTTCGATTTTTTTTGGGGGGGACTGTTGTTCAATGTAGTGAATCTGTTATTCAATGAGTTTGTATGGGCTTAATAGCAGTAAGGCCCAATATATGTTTTATATATATATATATATATATATATATATACATACAGTACCAGTCAAATGTTTGGGCACACCTACTCATTCCAGGGTTTTTCTTAATTTGTACTTGTTTCTACATTGCTGAATAATAGTGAAGACATCAATTACGAAATAACACATATGGAATCATGTATTAACCCCAAAAGTTTTTTATCAAAATATATTTTATATTTCATATTATTCTAAGTAGCCAGCCTTTGCCTCGATGACAGCTTTGCACACTCTTGGCATTCTCTCAACCAGCTTCATGAGGTAGTCACCTGGAATGCATTTCAATTAACCTTGTTAAAAGTTCAATAGTGGAATTTCTTCCTTCAATGCGTTTGAGCCAATCAGATGTGTTGTGACAAGGTAGGGGTGGTATACAGAAGATAGTCCTATTTGGTCCAGATTATGGCAAGAACAGCTCAAATAAGCACAGAGTAACGACAGTCCATCATTACTTGAAGACATGAAGGTCAGTCAATGCGGAAAATTTCAAGAACTTTTAAAGATTCTCCAAGTACAGTCGCAAAAACCATCAATGAAATGATGATTCTAATGAAACTGTCTCTCATGACAACCGCCACAGGAAAGGAAGTTACCTCTGCTGCAAAGGAAAAGTTAATTAGAGTTACGAGTCTCAGAAATTGCAGCCCAAATAAATGCTTCACAGAGTTCAAGTAACAGACGATCTCAACATCAACTGTTTAGAGGAGACTGCATGAATCACGCCTTCATGGTCAAATTGCTGCAAAGGATACCAATAATAAGAAGAGACTTGCTTGGGCCAGGAAAAACAAGCAATGGACATTAGACCGGTGGACATCTGTCCTTTGGTCTGATGTGTCCAAATTGTAGATTTTTCGTTCCAACCGCTGTGTCTTTGTGAGACGCAATATAGGTGAACGGATATCTCCGCATTTGTGGCTCCCACCGTGAAGCATGGAGGAGGAAGGCTGATAGTGTGGGGTGCTTTGCTGGTTACACTGTCAATTATTTAATTAGAATTCAAGGCACACTTAACCAGCATGGCTGCTACAGTATTCTGCAGAGATCTGTTTCAACAGGACAATGACCCAACACACCTCCAGGCTGATTAAGGACAATTTGACCAAGAAGGAGAGTGATGGAGTGCTGTATCAGATGACCTGGTCTCCACAATCACACAACTTCAACCCAATTGAGATGGTTTTGGATGAGTTGGACCGCAGAGTGAAGGAAAAGCAGCCAACAAGTGCTCAGCATATGTGGGAACTCCTTCAAGACTGTTGGAAAAGCATTCCAGGTGAAGCTGGTTGAGAGAATGCCGAGAGTGTACAGAAATAAATTGTAAAAATAATGAAAAACCCTTGAATGAGGTGTGTCCAAACTTTTGACTGGTACTGTATATTTCTTATATTTATTTAAGCTGTCTTGGAAGTATAAATCAAAGAGCTAAATGATTCTTGGTATGACCTTCTTAAAACAATTCCATATACCTTAGTAGAACCTGCAATCCCCAGAGCCATAGCCTGTGGTTTAAGCCCTTTTTCTACCCCCATCCACAACTGGTACTGAAGACATCGCCCAATGCCCTGGGGACCTGGAGAAATGTTGAATACTGAAGTCCATCTGGTGTTATCTGGCTGGTGTGTTTGTTTCCACATTTGCACGTGTGTGCATGCTGTGCCCTGAAGTGGATGTAAATGATGTAGGAGTACACGTTTAATGGATATCTACGACAGTAACGGCAGAGCATGCAAATAGACATATATACACAATCTATCAACCTCTCCTAGTTGATTGATATTGCCTTCATAAACACCATGGGAACATTCAAGGTTCAGAACATAAATTACCCAAATCCATCCATCTCCCAAATCACTTTTACAAATAGATTGTTCCATCTTAGCAACCTGCTAGCAATGTATAGGCATTCTCATTTATTATTGCCTTGTCATCAGGGTATTAAGATGGTGGTCTGTTGATATCCCTCTAGTGGTATGGGGGCTGTGCATGGCAAAGTGGGTGGGGTTATATCCTGCCTGGTTTGCCATGTTCAGTTGGCCCTGTCCAAGGGAATCATCGGACGGGGCCACAATCTCCCCCGACCCCCCTGTCTCAGCCTCCAGTATCTATGCTGCAATAGTCTATGTCCTATCTGGTGAAATTGTCCTGTCTTATGGTGTTCTGTGTGAAATTAAGTTCTCTTTCTCTCTCTCTCTCTCTCTGAGAAGGAGGAGGATGTGAGCCCTAGGACATTGCCTCAGAACTACCTGGCCTGATGCCTCCTGGCTGTCCCCAGTCTACCTGGTCATGCTGCTGATCCAGTTTCTGCTGTTTTGGCCCGTGGCTATGGAAGCCTGACCTGTTCACCAGACATGCTACCCCGTTGTGCTGCTGCGCCAGGGACAACTGTTCTGCCTGCGGCTATGGAGCTCTGACCTGTTCACCAGACGTGCTACCTTGTCCTGGACCTGCGATTTTTCATCCTCTCTCTCATTTCAATTCAATTCAATTCAATTCAAGGGCTTTATTGGCATGGGAAACATATGTTTCCATTGCCAAAGCGAGTGAAATAGATAATAAAACAAAAGTGAAATAAACCATTAAAAAAATTAACAGTCAAGATTACACTCAAAAGAAAAAAAAAGACCCAAAAGAGTAAAGACATTTAAAGTGTCATGTTTTGTGCAAATGGTTAAATTACAAAAGAGAAAATAAATACACATAAATATGGGTTGCATTTACAATGGTGTTTGTTCTTCACTGGTTGACCAACTGGTCACAAATCTTGCTGCTGTGATGGCACACTGTGGTATTTCACCCAGTAGACATGGGAGTTTATCAACATTGGGTTTGTTTTCATATTCTTTGTGGGTCTGTGTAATATGAGGGAAATATGTGTCTCTAACATGGTCATACATTTGGCAGGAGGTTAGGACGTGCAGCTCAGTTTCCACCTCATTTTGTGGGCAGTGTGCACATGGCCTGTCTTCTCTTGAGAGCCATGTCTGCCTACGGCTGCCTTTCTCAATTGCAAGGCTATGCTCACTTGAGTCTGTACATAGTCAAAGCTTTCCTTAAGTTTGGGTCAGTCACAGTGGTCAGGTATTCTGCCACTGTGTACTCTGTTAAGGGCCAAAAAGCATTCTAGTTTCCTCAGATTTTTTGTTGATTCTTTCCAATGTGTCAAGTAATTATTGTGTTGCTGTCCTGGGGCTCTGTGGGGTCTGTTTGTATTTGTGAACAGAGCCCCAGGATCAGCCTGCTTAGGGGACTCTTCTCCAGGTTCATCTCTCTGTAGGTGATGGCTTTGTTATGGAAGGTTTGGGAATCGCTTCCTTTTAGGTGCTTGTTGAATTTAAAGGCTCTTTTCTGAATTTTAATCATTAGCGGGTATTGGCCTAAATCTGCTCTGCGTGCATTATATGGTGTTTTACGTTGTACATGGAGGATATTTTCTGTATGCAGATTCTCAATTTGATGTTCATCCCATTTTGTGAATTTTTGTTTGGTGAGCCGACCCCAGACCTCACAACAATAAAAGACAATGAGTTCTATAACTGATTCAAGTATTTTAGTCAGATCCTAATTGGTATGTCGAATTTTATGTTCCTTTTGATGGCATAGAAGGCCCTTCTTGCCAGAAACAAGACTGTGATTGTGTCTTGATGGTCTCCGGTGATGAGGTGATAAAGGTGTTAAACTCCCAAGCTATACAGTGTGTGAATGATCTGAGAGTCACACACATAAAGACAAGGAAGTAACTCGTGAAGTGTTGATGCATACTACCGTAGACCAAATTATAATCTATAAAAGCATGACAATGGGAGGTAAACAGTAAGTGGTATTACATACACTGGGACTGTGTATTTTGACTTGTGATTGTGAATGAACCCATTCAAAGTAATCATGCAACAGTTCTGATGTGTCAATGGACTCGTTCCACCAAGCGGAAAGAGGATTTCGACACCCACCATTCCGAAATCATTTCTGTAGTTAAAAAACAGATAAAATAGGCAATCCTGCAATATTATTTTGTGGAAAGACAATTTGAACTCTGAGAAATTAATCTGATTGAACCCAAATTGGCCATTTTAAATTAGTTGAATTTGTATAATATTCAATAAAATTCTACTTCTTAAGAATGATTAATCCAAATAAATGGTAAATAACCACCCACGGACCCCCAAAAGCCCACACCATTCCCACCCCATTGTCCAGTATACAGTATCAGATTTCTATGTTTGACAAGTAGTATGAATCTGTGTATTATTTATTCATGCAATGTAATGTATTCTCAGTGAATTTAGTAACGTGTTCATTAGCCATTGACGTCGTTTGCATTTCCCCGCATAAATGAGTGTGGAAGTACCTGGCTGTTCCCTTTAGATGCCGCTGTTCCTGCTACGGCCACGCCCTTTTAGAATTTTTTTCTGGTCTCTTGTGGATCACAACATTTTACTTTGCAACTTTGCTCATTGCATTTGCTCTTGATGAAAATAAATTGTGTGGTCATTCTCACAACTCCAAACAGTCCTCCATGTAAGCAATTCAGTTTGTCCTTCTCATAGGCTTAATTGGTGTCCAGGAAACAGCTCTTGTGTGTGAGGTTTTTTCCCTTAAAAAAAGGTCTGGATTAGTTAGATCATTCCTGGTAAACAAGAAACCCATTAAGCTACAGCCGTTCTAATGGTTTCAATGCAATTGTCTCTAAGGTTATTCAATGGTAAATGTCCCAAGCACTGTTTGCAATGGTATCGGGTTGGGTTTAATGGTAAATGTCACTATGAGGAAAAAAAAGAAGACTGCATATTTTATTATTGTTGTCACAACATTTTTGTCACTAGCCCACTAGCTGTCTCTTTTTTCGACTATTCAAGTAGAGTTGGGATAAAGCATTAGGTTGCAAAGAGAATTACAAACGGAATTGCTTTAATTGAGAACTGGCTTTACTTGTGAGGATGACCACTATTCATTTTCATTGTGAGTGAAAGCTATTGGTTCTCTTTCCGATGTGGTCACAACAGGCTATTCTGTTACGATGTCCGCAGTCAAACGGCGACTCCTCATCACTGTCAAACGCTCCCTAAAACACTTCAGCGAGGAGGCCTTTTAATCGACCTGGCCCGGCTATTCTGGAAGGATATTGAACTCATTCCGTTAGTAGAGGATGCCTGGTTATTCTTTAAAAGTGCTTTCCTCACCATCTTAAATAAGCATGCCCCATTCAAAAAATGTAGAACTAAGAACAGATATAGCCCTTGGTTCACTCCAGACTTGACTGCCCTTGACTAGCACAAAAACATCTTGTGGCGTACTGCATTAGCATCAAATAGCCCCTGCAATATGCATATTTTCAAGGACGTTAGGAACCAATGTACACAGGCAGTTAGGAAAGCAAAGACTAGCTTTTTCAAACAGAAATTTGCATCCTGTAGCACAAACTCCATGGAAAATAAGAGCACGTCCTCCTAGCTGTCAACAGCACTGAGGCTAGGAAACACTGTCACCACCGATAAATCTACGATAATCGAGAATTTCAAGAAGCATTTCTCTACAGCTGGCCATGCTTTCCACCTGGCTACCCCTACCCCGGTCAACAGCTCTGCACCCCCCACAGGAACTTGCCCAAGCCTCTCCCATTTCTCCTTCTCCAGATAGCTGATGTTCTGACAGAGCTGCAAAATCTGGACCCCTACAAATCAGCTGGGCTAGACAATCTGGACCCTCTCTTTCAAAAATGATCAGCCTCAATTGTTGCAACCCTTATAGCTAGCCTGTTCAACCTCTCTTTCGTATTGTCTGAGATCCCTAAAGATTGGAAAGCTGCCCCGTTAATCCCCTTCTTCAAAGGGGGAGACACTCTACACCCAAACTGTTACAGACCTATATCTACCCTACCCTGCCTTTCTAAAGTATTTTGAAAGCCAAGTTAACAAACAGATCACTGTTAATAACAAACAGATCTCACCATAACTATGCAATCTGGTTTCGGAGCGGGTCATGGGTGCACCTCAGCCATGCTCAAGGTCCTAACGATATCATAACATCCATCGATAAAATACTGTGCAGCCATCTTCATTGACCTGGCCAAGGCTTTTGACTTTGTCAATCACCGCATTCTTTTCGGCAGACTCAACAGCCTTGGTTTCTCAAATGACTGCCTAGCCTGGTTCACCAACTACTTCTCAGATAGAGTTCAGTATGTAAAATCGGAGGGCCTGTTGTCCAGACCTCTGGCAGTCTCTATGGGGGTGCCACAGAGTTCAATTCTCGGGATGACTCTTTTCTCTGTGCACATCAGTGATGTCGCTCTTGCTGCTGGTGATTCTCTGATCCACCTCTAGCTTCAACGACATACAACACTCCTTCCGTTGCCTCCAACTACTCTTAAATACATGCTCTTCAACCGATCGCTGCCCGCACCCGCCCGCCCGTCTAGCATCACTACTCTGAACGGCTCTGACTTAAGATATGTGGACATCTCCAAATACCTAAGTGTCTGGTTAGACTGTAAACTCTCCTTCCAGACTCACATTAAGAATCTCCGATCCAAAATTAAATCTAGAATCATCTTCCTATTTCGCAACAAAGCATCCTACACTCATGCTGCCAAACATACCCTCGTAAAACTGACTATCCTACTGATCCTTGACTTAGACGATGTCATTTACAGTATAAACTTCTATTTACAGTATAAACTTCTTCTAACTTCTATTGTGTTATTGACTGTTCATTTGTTTTTCCCATGTGTAACTCTGTTGTTTGTGTCGCACTGCTTTGCTTTATCTTGGCCAGGTCGCAGTTGTAAATGAGAACTTGTTCTCAGCTGGCCTACCTTGTTAAATAAAGGTGAAATAACCATATCATAATGGCTGACATAACTTGCAGTAACCTGTCAAAATATGGTCATAACCCTATCATGACCAATATAAATATATACATACACACCTGTTTTGACATATTGCATTATTTTATGGCTGGTTATGACACCTACATAAGACTGTCATAATTCTCTGCCAAAAAGTTTCCTTTCTTTTGAAAGTGTGTTTCTTAAAACCTTTGTTGTTGTTGTTGTTGTAATGAATTCTGTACAACCCTGTTTTCGTTATCATATTTTGAAGAACTCGTAGAAAATACACTTGATACTGTCAAGAAGCATTATGACCATCCTGTGTCACTTTACTTGGACTATTAAAATACACTTGATGACACTGTCAAGAAGCATTATGACCATCCTGTATCACTTTACAGTGGCTTGCGGAAGTTGTTGCCTTACAACCTGGAATTAAAAATGTTTTTTGGGGGGGTTGTATCATTTGATTTACACAGCATGCCTACCACTTTGAAGATGCAACATATGTTTTATTGTGAAACAAACAAGAAATAAAACAAACAAACAGAAAACTTGAGCGTGGATTATTATTCAACCCCCCTCCGCCCCCCAAAATCAACACTTTGTAGAGACAAATTTTGCAGCAATTACAGCTGCAAGTCTCTTGGGGTATGTCTCTATAAGCTTGGCACAACTAGGCACTGGAATTTTTGCCCATTCTTCAAGGCAAAACTGCTCCAGCTCCTTCAAGTTGGATGGGTTCCGCTGGTGTACAGCAATATTTAAGTCATACCACAGATTCTCAATAGGATTGAGGTCTGGGCTTTGACTAGGCCCTTCCAATACATTTCAATGATTCCCCTTAAACCACTCAAGTGTTGTTTTAGCAGTAAATTTACGGTCATTGTCTGGCTGGAAGGTGAACCTCCATTCCAGTCTCAAATCTCTAGAAGACTGAAACAGCTTTCCCTCAAGAATTTCCCTGTATTTAACGCCATCCATCATTCCTTCAATTCTGACCAGTGTCCCAGTCCCTGCTGATTAAAAACATCCCCACAGCATGATGCTGCCACCACCATGCTTCACTGTGGGGGTGGTATTCTCGGGGTGATGAGAGGTATTGGGTTTTCGCTAGACATAGCGTTTTCCTTGATGGCCAAAAAGCTACATTTTAGTCTCATCTGACCAGAGTACCTTCTTCCATATGTTTGGGGAGTCTCCCACATGCCTTTTGGCGAACACCAAACGTGTTTTCTTTTTTTCTTAATTAAGCAGTGTATTTTTTCTTGCCACTCTTCCGTAAAGCCCAGCTCTGTGGAGTGTACGGATTAAAGTGGTAATATGAACATATACTCCAATCTCCGCTGTGGAGCTTTACAGCTTCTTCAGGGTTATCTTTGTTGCCTCTCTGGTTAATGGCCTTTTTGCCTGGTCTGGGAGTTTTGGTGGGCGGCCGTGTCTTGGCAGGTTTGTTGTGGTGCCATATTCTTTCAACTTTTTAATAATGGATTTAATGGTGCTCCGTGGGATGTTCAAAGTTTCGGATATTTTTTTTATTACCCAACCCCGATCTGTACTTCTCCACAACTATCTCCCTGACCTGTTTGGAGAGCTCCTTGGTCTTCATTGTGCTGCTTGCCTGGTGGTGCCGCTTGCTTAGTGGTGTTGCAGACTCTGGGGACATTCAGAACAGCTGTATATTTATATTGAGATCATGTGACACTTAGATTGCACACAGGTAAACTTTGTTTGACTAATTAGGTGACTTCTGAAGGTAATTGGTTGCACCAGATTATATTTAGGGGCTTAATAGCAAAGGAGGTAAATACATATGCAAGCACCATTTTTTCATTTGACATTTTTTTCATTTCACTTCAACAATTTTGACTATTTCGTGAATGTCCATTATATGAAATCCAAATAACAATCCATTCAAATTACAGGTTGTAATGCCACAAAATAGGAGAAACACCAAGGGGGATGAATACTTTTGCAAGGCACTGTATATGGACTAAGAAAATACACTTTATGACACTGTCCTGAAGCATTATGACTATAATGTGTCACTTTACTTGGACTAAGAAATCACACTTTATGACACTGTGAAGAAGCATTATAACCATCAGAATAATGTAAGCGTGATAGGCCTATCACGTACATGCCCTAACAGGGGAGGCGCCGGAGGGGATTGCTGCTGTCTTATCGACTCTTAACCAACCATGCTATTTTGTTTGTTTTTCACGTTGTTCATAACTTGTTTTGTACATAATGTTGCTGCTACCATCTCTTATGACCAAAAAGAGCTTCTGGATATCAGAACTTGGATTACTCACCTCAAATTGGAGAAGAAGTTCTTATTCAAATGAGTCGGACACGAGGGATATACTACAGACATCCGACCATGCCCAGATCCCCATGATTCGCTGGAAAAGGAAAGATGTTAGGATGCCTTGTGAGGATCAGTGGCTAATCTGCCCTTGCCTTCTGTTCCGCTATCTTATGTTCAATCACTGGAAAATAAATGAGACCAACTGAAAGCACATATATCCTACCAACGGGACATTAAAAACTGTAATATCTTATATTTCACAGAGTCGTGGTTGAACAACGACATGAAGAACATACACTTGGCAGGTCATACACTCTATCGGTAAGACATGGGGCAGGGGCCTAAGCGTATTTGTAAACAATAGCTGGTGCACAGCATCTAAGGACATCTCAAGGACATCCCACACTATCTTGTTGAGTTCCAAGATGGCGTAGCAGTAGGTCGTGTTGTCGTGTTCCTTGTATATATCGTTTGTTTTCGTTTCGTTTTCTTCACATATCTTTAAAACTTTTTGCTGAACCTCAACTTCTTCTAAATACTCTCCTGCAACCCGCCTCACCCAACGTAGCTTTTTTTCCTAAAGTATTTATATTTACTTCGGATCTGGAACCCCTCAACTGAAGCTAGCCAACTAGCAAACTAACTACCAGCTTCAGCAAAACATTGCTAGCGGTCTTCAGCTAACCGGTCAGCTAACCGGTCATCAGCTAACCTTTAGCTCGGAAAGCTCTCGCCAGTTCGAACAACGCGACTCTAACCAGAGCATAACGGACCTATCTATTATTTTATTTTTATTTTTCACCCCCGGATTCCCATCGCAAACGGAACATTTTGAGCTCCTGGGCTACAATATCCAGACCCACGACCGGTCCATTGATGTCACCGCATGAAGAGGAATAAACAGACTCCCCCCATCGCGACGTCCCCAAAGGCTAACTCTCTAGCCCTTGCTATCTCCTTGCTTGCAAATTCGGCCTGCTAACTGCTAGCTTGTTTAGCCCGGTCCGCTAACTGCTACCGTGTTTAGCACCGTCTACTAACTGTTAGCTTGTTAGCACAGGCCTGCTAACCATCTGAATCGCCGCGTCCCAAACACTCACTGAACCCATATTTACTTTCTATCCCTTTTCGATTTTTTATTTGTTTATACCTTCCGGTAACCTGCCTCACCCAATGTGATACGGAACCGCTATTATCTTTACACTTTTAGAACACACTCAAGAACCTTCAGAAGCTAACCAGCTAACTGGCTACAAGCTATTTAGTCATTGTTAGTTTTCTAACCTGGATAACACTCGCCAGTCCAGCTTCCCTGCCCCATCCACCGCTGCCCCTTGGACACTGATCACTTGGCTACATAGCTGATGCATGCTGGACTGTCCATTAATTCACGGTAATCCATTCTGCTTGTTTATGTTTTATCTGTCGGCCCCAGCCGCATTTAGGCTCTGTGTGTAGTTAATCCGACCCTCTCTGCCTAATCAATCGCCATTCTACCTGCTGTTGTTGTGCTAGCTGATTAGCTGTTGTTGTCTCACCTACTGTTTTAGCTAGCTCTCCCAATTCAACACCTGTGATTACTGTATGCCTTGCTGTATGTCTCTCTCAAATGTCAATATGCCTTGTATACTGTTGTGCAGGTTAGTTATCATTGTTTTAGTTTACAATGGAGCCCCTAGTTCCACTCTTTATACCCCTGATACCTCCTTTGTCCCACCCCCCACACATGCGGTGACCTCACCCATTACAACCAGCATGTCCAGAGATACAACCTCTCTCATCATCACCCAGTGCCTGGGCTTACCTCCGCTGTACCCGCACCCCACCATACCCCTGTCTGCGCATTATGCCCTGAATATATTCTACCATGCCCAGAAACCTGCTCCTCTTATTCTCTGTCCCCAACGCCCTAGGCGACCAGTTTTGATAGCCTTCAGCCGCACCCTCATACTACTCCTTCTCTGTTCCGCGGGTGATGTGGAGGTAAACCCAGGCCCTGCATGTCCCCAGGCACCCTCATTTGTTGACTTCTGTGATCGAAAAAGCCTTGGTTTCATGCATGTCAACATCAGAAGCCTCCTCCCTAAGTGTGTCTTACTCACTGCTCTAGCACACTCTGCTAACCCTGATGTCCTTGCCGTGTCTGAATCCTGGCTCAGGAAGGCCACCAAAAATTCTGAGATTTCCATACCCAACTATAACATCTTCCGTCAAGATAGAACTGCCAAAGGGGGAGGAGTTGCAGTCTACTGCAGAGATAGCCTGCAAAGTAATGTCATACTCTCCAGGTCCATACCCAAACAGTTCGAACTACTAATTTTGAAAATTACTCTCTCCAGAAATAAGTCTCTCACTGTTGCCGCCTGCTACCGACCCCCCTCAGCTCCCAGCTGTGCCCTGGACACCATTTGTGAATTGATCGCCCCCCATCTAGCTTCAGAGTTTGTTCTGTTAGGTGACCTAAACTGGGATATGCTTAACACCCCGGCAGTCCTACAATCTAAGCTAGATGCCCTCAATCTCACTCAAATCATCAAGGAACCCACCAGGTACAACCCTAACTCTGTAAACAAGGGCACCCTCATTGACGTCATCCTGACCAACTGGCCCTCCAAATACACCTCCGCTGTCTACAACCAGGATCTCAGCGATCACTGCCTCATTGCCTGTATCCGCTACGGAGCCGCAGTCAAACGACCACCCCTCATCACTGTCAAACGCTCCCTAAAACACTTCTGTGAGCAGGCCTTTCTAATCGACCTGGCCCGGGTATCCTGGAAGGACATTGACCTCATCCCGTCAGTTGAGGATGCCTGGTCTTTCTTTAAAAGTAACTTCCTCACCATTTTAGATAAGCATGCTCCGTTCAAAAAATGCAGAACTAAGAACAGATATAGCCCCTGGTTCACTCCAGACCTGACTGCCCTCGACCAGCACAAAAACATCCTGTGGCGGACTGCGCTAACATCGAATAGTCCCCGCGATATGCAACTGTTCAGGGAAGTCAGGAACCAATACACACAGTCAGTCAGGAAAGCTAAAGCCAACTTCTTCAGGCAGAAGTTTGCATCCTGTAGCTCCAACTCCAAAAAGTTCTGGGACACTGTGAAGTCCATGGAGAACAAGAGCACCTCCTCCCAGCTGCCCACTGCACTGAGACTAGGTAACATGGTCACCACCGATAAATCCATGATTATCGAAAACTTCAACAAGCATTTCTCAACGGCTGGCCATGCCTTCCGCCTGGCTACTCCAACCTCGGACAACAGCTCCCCCCCCCCCGCAGCTACTCGCCCAAGCCTCTCCAGGTTCTCCTTTACCCAAATCCAGATAGCAGATGTCCTGAAAGAGCTGCAAAACCTGGACCCGTACAAATCAGCTGGGCTGGACAATCTGGACCCTCTATTCCTGAAACTATCCGCCGCCATTGTCGCAACCCCTATTACCAGCCTGTTCAACCTCTCTTTCATATCGTCTGAGATCCCCAAGGATTGGAAAGCTGCCGCAGTCATCCCCCTCTTCAAAGGGGGCGACACCCTGGACCCAAACTGTTACAGACCTATATCCATCCTGCCCTGCCTATCTAAGGTCTTCGAAAGCCAAGTCAACAAACAGGTCACTGACCATCTTGAATCCCACCGTACCTTCTCCGCTGTGCAATCTGGTTTCCGAGCCGGTCACGGGTGTACCTCAGCCACGCTCAAGGTACTAAACGATATCATAACCGCCATCGATAAAAGACAGTACTGTGCAGCCGTCTTCATAGACCTTGCCAAGGCTTTCGACTCTGTCAATCACCGTATTCTTATCGGCAGACTCAGTAGCCTCGGTTTTTCGGATGACTGCCTTGCCTGGTTCACCAATTACTTTGCAGACAGAGTTCAGTGTGTCAAATCGGAGGGCATGCTGTCCGGTCCTCTGGCAGTCTCTATGGGGGTGCCACAGGGTTCAATTCTCGGGCCGACTCTTTTCTCTGTATATATCAATGATGTTTCTCATGCTGCGGGCGATTCCCTGATCCACCTCTACGCAGACGACACCATTCTATATACTTCCGGCCCGTCCTTGGACACTGTGCTATCTAGCCTCCAAACGAGCTTCAATGCCATACAGCACTCCTTCCGTGGCCTCCAACTGCTCTTAAACGCTAGTAAAACCAAATGCATGCTTTTCAACCGTTCGCTGCCTGCACCCGCACGCCTGACCAGCATCACCACCCTGGATGGTTCCGACCTTGAATATGTGGACATCTATAAGTACCTAGGTGTCTGGCTAGACTCTAAACTCTCCTTCCAGACCCATATCAAACATCTCCAATCGAAAATCAAATCAAGAGTCGGCTTTCTATTCCGCAACAAAGCCTCCTTCACTCACGCCGCCAAACTTACCCTAGTAAAACTGACTATCCTACCGATCCTCGACTTCGGCGACGTCATCTACAAAATTGCTTCCAACACTCTACTCAGCAAACTGGATGCAGTTTATCACAGTGCCATCCGTTTTGTCACTAAAGCACCTTATACCACCCACCACTGCGACTTGTATGCTCTAGTCGGCTGGCCCTCGCTACATATTCGTCGCCAGACCCACTGGCTCCAGGTCATCTACAAGTCCATGCTAGGTAAAGCTCCGCCTTATCTCAGTTCACTGGTTACGATGGCAACACCCATCCGTAGCACGCGCTCCAGCAGGTGTATCTCACTGATCATCCCTAAAGCCAACACCTCATTTGGCCGCCTTTCGTTCCAGTTCTCTGCTGCCTGTGACTGGAACGAATTGCAAAAATCGCTGAAGTTGGAGACTTTTATCTCCCTCACCAACTTCAAACATCTGCTATCTGAGCAGCTAACCGATCGCTGCAGCTGTACATAGTCTATTGGTAAATAGCCCACCCATTTTCACCTACCTCATCCCCATACTGTTTTTATTTATTTATTTTTATTTTTCTGCTCTTTTGCACACCAATATCTCTACCTGTACATAACCATCTGATCATTTATCACTCCAGTGTTAATCTGCATAATTGTAATTATTTGCCTACCTCATGCCTTTTGCACACAATGTATATATAGACTCCCCTTTTTTTCTACTGTGTTATTGACTTGTTAATTGTTTACTCCATGTGTAACTCTGTGTTGTCTGTTCACACTGCTATGCCTTATCTTGGCCAGGTCGCAGTTGCAAATGAGAACTTGTTCTCAACTAGCCTACCTGGTTAAATAAAGGTGAAATAAAAAAATAAAATAAAAAATCTACCTAGAGAGTTTTCATCTGTTTTTTTGTAGCTGTCCACATACCACCACAGACTGAGGCTGTCACTAAAACCGCACTCAATGAGCTGTATTCCGCCATAATCAAACAGGAAAAATGCTCATCCAGAGGCGGGGCTCCTAGCGGCCGTGGACTTTAATGCAGGGAAACTTAAATCAGTTTTACCTCATTTCTATCAGTATGTTAAACTTGCAACCAGAGGTAAAACAATTCTAGACCACCTTTACTCCACACACAAAGATGCGTACAAAGCTCTCCCTCGCCCTCCATTTGGCAAATCTGACCATAACTCTATCCTCCTGATTCCTGCTTGCAAGCAACAATTTAAGCAGGAATCACCAGTGACTCGATCTATAAAAAAGTGATCTGATGAAGCAGATGCTAAACTGCAGGACTGTTTTTCTAGCACAGATTGGAATATGTTTCGGGATTCTTCCGATGGCATTAAGGAGTACACCACATCTGTCACTGGCTTTATCAATAAGTGCATCGAGGACATCATTACCACAGTGACTGTATGTACATATCCCAACCAGAAGCCATGGATTACAGACAACATTTGCAATGAGCTATAGGGTTGAGCTGACACTTTCAAGGAGCGGGACTCTAACACCGAAGCTTATGAGAAATCCCGCTATGCCCTACGACGAATCATGCAAAGGGTCAATATAGGACTAAGATTGAATCGTAATACACAGGGCATGCAAACAATTACAGAGCACAAAGGGAAGCACAGCCGAGAGCTCCCCAATGACACAAGCCTACCAGACAAGCTAAATAACTTCTATGCTCATTTCGAGGCAAGTAACACTGAAACATGCATGAGAGCATCAGCTGTTCCGGACGAATGTGCGATAACGCTCTCCACAGCCGTTGTGAGTAAGACCTTTGAACAGGTCAACATTCACAAGGCCGCTGGGCCAGACGGATTATCAGGACATGTACTCCGAGCATGCGCTGACCAACTGGCAAGTGTCTTCACTGACATTTTCAACCTCTCCCTGTCTGAGCCTGTAATACTAACATGTTTCAAGCAGACCACTATAGTCCCTGTGCCCAAGAACACTAGGGTAACCTGCCTAAATGACTACCGACCCGTAGGGCTCACGTCTGTAGCCATGAAATCATTTGAAAGACTGGTCATGGCTCATATCAACACTATTCTCCCAGAAACCCTAGACCCACTCCAATTTGCATACCGCACCAACAGATCCACAGATGATGCCATCTCTATTGCACTCCACACTGCCCTTTCCAACCTCGACAAAAGGAACACCTATGTGAGAATGCTGTTCATTGACTACAACTCAGTATTCGACACCATAGTGCCCTCAAAGCTCATCAATAAGCTAAGAACCCTGGGACTAAACACCTCCCTCTGCAACTGGATCCTGGAATTCCTGACGGGCTGCCCCCAGGTGGTAAGGGTAGGTAACAATACATTCGCCACGCTGATCCTCAACACGGGGGGTGCGTGCTCAGTCCCCTCCTGTACTCCCTGTTCCCTCATGACTGAATGACCAGGCATGACTCCAACACCATCATTAACCTCTCTGCGCACGGAACCCGTTAGCGGGCTGAAATTCCACAACAGACGGTGATCGCTACATAAATAGTCATATTAAACATTCATGAAAATACAAGTGTCTCACATGTATCGAAGCCTAGAATCTTGCTAATCCAACTGCGTTGTCAGATTTAAAAAAGGATTTACTGTGAAAGAATACGATGCGATTATTTGAGCATAGAGCCCCATAATTTTTATTTTTTTTACCAGCACAGGCGTAACATAATCACAAACTGCAAACTTCGTCTGTTTGCAATTCCAATGCTCATTGTTACACAATGAATGATCTTTTGTTTAATAAAATCAGTTTTTATAGCCTAACACGAAACATTTTGTGAACCGCTTGTGTCGTGAATTCCGCCTCATTCCATTTTCGACGACACATTCCAGGTAAATAACCCACACAGAACGTGACTTTTCCAGTCATGTTTGGTTTCACTGCAATCAACTGGTTTGTTTGTAACACAATCAAACCTGATGGGCCATTTCGCGGGACGTATTGATTGAAATAAACCGATTTGAAGACAACAAGTCATGACATCATTGTGCACCAATGATTTGCCCGCTGTTTCGTTGATTGACTGTCTTTTAACCCAATGACTACTGATCGTCTTGAAATCTTGCTGGGTAGATAGCCAATGAGCTGGGCTAAATGGCAATGCGCCATGTTTATGTGTTGCAAGACCAACCCATGTAGTAAGCTCCAGCGTAACGAGAGTCATTCGCTATTGAAGTTTCATACCTTAAGGAGAAACCCATATTACGCACTGCATTGTTTGGTGAACGCACAGATTCAGCTGTTTATATATCAATCATTATTGCGACTAAGTCAGGGAAAGCTAAATCTAAGTCTAGATTTACAGATGTACACAATTTTAGAATAAATTGATTGGGAAGGTGAGACAGAGATTGTTTAGCGATTATGGAGGTATATTTTTTGAACGCGAGAGGACATTATTTTGGACTGGTAAGTTCTTATCATGCTAATGCCCTTGTTTGAAATTAATCATCTAAAATATTGTTTTTGATTTTTTTTAAATTTTAGAAGCAATATATAAACATGTAATGTTATGAAATGTGAGATGCGTGTGTCTGCCGCCCCACCCCAACCCACATGAAATAGCCTATTTGAAGCTGTTGAGGAGAGGTCAGGACCACATCAATGGCCAAAGTGAAATGGAGACAGTAGATACAGCTGGTCTGTTGTAATATAATAAAGACAGTAGACCTAGCAGGTTATAATAATATTCAACCTAATATATTCAACCTTCAACCTTCAACTCTCTATATATATCTGCTTATTATACCTGTTGATACAGGGCTCATATGTGAAACTATTCTAACTGAACATTTTCTTTCACAGTGACACTGACTCCGAATGGGAGTCTTATCCAGTGTTCTATGTGAATTTAAGTATGCTCTCTCTAATTCTCTCTTAATCTCTCTCGGAGGACCTGAGCCCTAGGACTATGCGTCAGGACTACCTACCTGGCATGATGACTCCTTGCTGTCCCCAGTCCACCTGGCCTTGCCGCTGTTCCAGTTTCAACTGTTCTGCCTGCGGCTATGGAACCCTAAACTGTTCATTTTTACTCTTGAGGTGCTGTCCTGTTGCACCCTCTACAACTACTGTTATCTCCACCCCGGCACAGCCAGAAGAGGACTGGCCACCCCTCATAGCCTGGTTCCTCTCTAGGTTTCTTCCTAGCTTTTTGCCTTTCTAGGGAGTTTTTCCTAGCCACCGTGCTTCTACACCTGCATTGCTTGCTGTTTGGGGTTTTAGGCTGGGGCTATATAAAGATTTGATTTGATTTGATATATATATTTATTTTTTCATAGATTTTTTCATCAATAATGATTATTTTTTTCCATTTTTTCAATTTCTTTGGGGGAGGTGTGTTAGAATACCATTTTGGTATTTTGTATATAGTTATTTGTTTCAAAATGTATACCTTCACCAATTTGGCCACTTGGGTACATTTGGGCTACTTGTGTGGGACACCTGGGTGACTGCATGATAAATGTCATGTAGCACACTCATTTTGGAAGTTATCATTCTGAAACTTTGCACAAGTACTGTTGCCCTCTTATATTTTTCACTGAAATTGTCCCCATCATCCGACCTGAATGTTTGTTTTATCTTGTTCATTTTAAAGATGATGATATAAAAATAAAAAACATGTTTTTTTTTCATTGTTTTATCTAAACAAGATCTATTGTGTTATATTATCCTACATTCAATTCACATGTACACAAACTTCAGAGTGTTTTCTTTAAAATGGTACCAAGAATATGCATATCCTTGGTTCTGTGCCTGAGCTAAAGGCTGTTAGATTTGGGTATGTCTTCAGGCGGAAATTGCACAAAGTAAGGGGGGAGCTGTAGGAGGTTATTAAGTTGGCTGACAACGATGAGACAGCCTATAGAGAGGAGGTCAGAGACGTGACCGTGTGGTGCAAGGACAACAACCTCTCCCTCAATGTGATCAAGACAAAGGAGATGACTGTGGACTACAGGAAAAGGAGGGCCGAGCATGTCCCCATTCTCCTCGACGGAGCTGTAGTGGAACAGGTTGAGAGCTTGTTCCTTGGCGTCCACATCAGCAACAAACTAACATGGCCAAGCACACCAAGACAGTCATGAAGAGGGCACAACAAAATATTCCCTGTCAGGAGACTGAAAAGATTTGGCATAGATCCTCAGATCCTCAAAAGGTTTTACAGGTGCACCATCGAGAGCATCCTTACTGGGTGCATCACTGCCTGGTATGGTAACTACTAGGCCTCCGACCGCAAGAGGGTAGTGCGTAATGTAGTGCGTACATCACCGGGGCCAAGCTCCTGCAATCAAGGACTTCTATACCAGGCGGTGTCAGAGGAAGGCCCTAAAAATTGTCAAAGACTCCAGCCACCCTAGTCATAGACTGTTCTTTCTGCTACCTCACGTCAAGCTCTACCGGAGCGCCAAGTCTAGGTCCAAGAGGCTTCTAAATAGCTTCTATAAGACTCCTGAACAGCTAATAAAAATGCTACTCTCTGTTATTATCTATGCATAGCCACTTTAATAACTCTACCTACATGTAGATATTACCTAAATTACCTCGACACCAGTGCTTCCGCACATTGACACATTGACTCTGTACCATTACCCCCTGTATATTGCCCCACTATTGTTATTTACTGCTGCTCTTTGATCATGTGTTATTCTTACTTTTTTAAACATATTTTCTTAAAACGGCATTGTTGGTTAAGGGCTTGTAAGTAAGCATTTCACTGTAAGGTTCTACATCTGTTGTATTCAGCGCATGTGACAAATAAAATGTTACGACAGTCATCAGTCAAAAGAGTGTGTCTTGTCCTGCTCCTGCATTCATCCCAGTCATCAGCAACAGAGCATTGGGGTAGGTGCATGTCTGACATCAATGTGTGCACAAATATAAGTACAATTTAAGAAGGTACATTTCAGAAAATGTTATATAACATAAAATTACTGTTGACAACTAGGCTATGGTGCAATGGAATGTTTTGCCTTGTGTGGTAGTTATTCAGGGTTTTTACTCTTTCATATCCAGCCAAAAACAAACGCAATATATGTCACAACAGGTCTAAATATATGGGTCATGACAGTGTTATGACCATATTATGGCAAGTTATGACAAGTAATGTCAGCTGTTATGACATGGTTATGACCGTAGTTAATAAGTGTTGCCCCAATCATACACTTCTGTCAGGGACAGACAGGTCGAGTGGTAGGGGAGCCCCTCCCCTCATACTAAAGATTCACTCACATGCCCTCTGATCTTTCTCACCTCTCTTAGTCAAAGAAGACATCTATCTAGTTCTCCTCAGCACGGCTTGATCTGTTTTCTGATCTGTTACCTCATTTGCACACTGTCTATAGACTTCCCCTATTGTATTATTGACTGTATGTTTGTTTATTCCATGTGTAACTCTGTGTTGTTGTTTGTGTCGCAATGCTTTGCTTTATCTTGGCCAGGTCGCAGTTGTAAATGAGAACTTGTTCTCAACTAGCCTACTTGGTTTAATAAAGGTGAAATAATAAACAATAAAAAATCCTGTTTAACATTTCACAGGTGTGCCATCAAGGTTAAGCAGCAGTTCGCAGAGTTATCAACTTTCATATTTTGAGTTGGGTGACATTACCGGAAGGAAAGTTTTCACTTCGGAAAATAATTAGCTTTACACGGCTAGCTGTGGAGACTTGGCTAGCTTAGCAAGGCTATCTGTCCTACCCTCGGTTAGTTCAACGCACTGCCCGCATTGACTACACCGACCATCCTAATGTCACTGCTTTTCAGTCAAGAGCAACGATTTTGTTTGTCGCAAGACCAACATAGCGCTAGCTTCCATTGACAAAATGTGTGCTAATTAGCCAAGCTACTATCCCACAGGGTGACCAATGCTAGCTTTGTTCAAATTGTTAAAGGATTAGCTTCTCCGGCAAGCACTGTGCTAAGCAGCTAGGCTACTAGCCCCAAGTGGTGAATGCTAGTTACATTTCACTTTGTTCTCGGAAGAGCTGTTTTTTGGAGCCATTGAACCTGGTAGCTCAGCCCAAGGGGAAGTGTGTAAGGCCCCGGCCCCTGTCTCAGCACCTGCACACCTGTGACACCTACCCCACATTTTCAAGGAATATTCTGATCATGTTACTGAATGTATTCGGAGTATTTTCAGATTTTGTTATCAACAAATGTGGCAATTAGTACAGTAAATGTAAAATGCATATCTTTGGTAATTCTGCTTTAAACAGTCAGTGCATTCGGTCATTTTTACATGAACAGGGTAAAGATGTAAATTCAGAACAAGGATAGCAATCATTTTTTGCAAGCCACACTGGTCAGAATGCTAAAGTTCCAAGCCATTCGCTTTCGAGACAGGGGCGAAATCCAAAACTGTTATATTAATTGGCTATGTATGTCATAGCTAATTTCTAAAGATAAATATTTACATTATTACTAGCTCAAAACATTTTAATCTGCTAAATGACAAAATCATCAGTGGGTGGTAAGGATTTCAGATAAAAACTGGGGGGATAAAAACACATCCCCTAATCTGATAGTGGTGGCTCAGCCCTATGGCTCAGCTCACACACACACACACACACACACACACACACACACTAGGTCAGATCCAGCTCAGCTCTTGAGCTCCACCAGCATCAGATAATCATTTAGATAGGAAAATGAATGTGTTCATGCAACAATTGTTACTGCATCGAATCGTTTTCGAATCACATCGATTCTTTCAACTAATAAAAGCGAATAGCACCGAATCGTTTCAAACTAAAATATTGTTCATGCATCGTATCGGAGACCGTGTATCTAGATGCGTATAGAATTGTGCTCGCAAGGAGAGATCCCTAGTACTAGGGCCCCTTCTACACACTTTTTGAAAAGTGGCGTGAACAAAAACAGATAATTCCTTATCAATTCCTTACTAATGGTCTGTGTCTGAGGTTCTATGCTTTCTGCAGGACCTTTTTGGATGTAGGGAAGGTCCTTCAGCCGAGTAGTGAATTTCAAGGACAGATTCAACCAGAAAGACCAGGGGGCTTTTCTGTTCTAAGATCCCTTCCAATGTGTTCTTCAACTCATAAAACATTTGAGAAAAAGGCTCAGTGCCATTATGCTCGCAAGGTGCGGTAGTGAAGGGTATTTATAAACAGGGGTGTCAGTCATTTTGAAAAAAAAAACACGACTTGCTAGACAAAAGGTCTTTCCCTTTTATATGTATAAAAGAAGATAATTCCCCACGTTTTTTGGAACTCAGCATTTGAATTATTTATTTTATACAGTCATTTTTGCTCATCTTTAACAAGGGTGTCAATCATTTCGGACCACACCGTATATTTTGAATATCATTATGGTAAATATCATGACATACAAGTACCATAAGGATCATCATAAATTCATGCTATGATGATTTAGTTGACCGGTCCCATTAGTTGGATTATGTAGATGTGTTTTGAATTGATTAGGTGGATATTGTAACTGTACAACACAAGAGCATTATCCATGTTCTATAGGCCTAACATGGAGCATGGGAAGCATCTAACAGACAAGACTCAAAGAAAAGGACTAACATGTTCCTTTCATGTAGTAAAACACAGCAATTGTCTTTGAGGAATGACAATTTCTTACACAAAAAGCAAGGTAATGTGGTGAATGTGTTGGCGGTGAGGTAATCAAGGTAATGTGGTGAATGTATGGGCGGTCCAGGATTCATAGAATTATTGGAAGGACACATAGATGACGGAAGGAAATGTGAAACTTGTTGCCAAATGGATATCGAATTTAAGATAAGCATTTAATAAAGGAAATAAATGGGACACCCTATAGTGTTCTCGTGGGCCATTTGATAGCCATGGTAAAATCAAGATGAAACTAAATGAATTATTAACAAATCCATTAGCTAATTCCTTGACCAATATAATTGCTTCCCTTTTAACTGAATGTATTTCACTGAACCACGTAAACTCTTCTGAACGCACAAGTTCAAACACTAATATGTCACAAGCATGTGTCAATAAAACATTTGTTTTACATCCCTGGTAGAAAGCGTTTATCCTTTGCCAAGAAAATCCATCCACCTGACAGGTGTGGCATATCAAGACGCCGATTAAACAGCATGGAGGATCATTTCTGTCTGTAATAAAGCCTTGCCCACCCATGGCTGCACCCCTGCCCAGTCATGTGAAATCAATAGATTAGGGCCTAATTAATTTATTTCAATTGACTGATTTCCTTATATGAGTTCTAACTCTGTATAATCTTTGAAATTGTTACATGTTGAGTTTATATTTTGTTCAGTACATAGAATTTACACTCAAGTGGCTAGATCTACTGTAAATTGCAATATAGAAATGCCAAACGTTGTCATTAAGCAAGATTACATTCATTATTGATAAGGCTTAAAAAGAGAGAAAATAATTATAATCAAATTCTAAACAACAACTTGTTTTAAATACTTACAGGCACCATAATTGCTTTCCATGGGCATATAATATTAAAATGAGAAGTATTGACATGTTGAATGCACAAGCTGTCTGTCTAAACTACAGACACATAGCTCGGACACCCATGCATACCCCACAAGACATGCCACACGAGGTCTCTTCACACTCCCCAAGTCCAGAACAGACTACTACATAGAGCCATGACTACATTGAACTCTATTCCACATCAAGCAACTGACGCAAGCGGTAAAAGTAGATTAAAAATATTAAAAAAACAGATTAAAAAACACCTTATGGAACAGCGGGGACGGTGAAGCAACACACACATTGGCACGCACACACACACACGCACACGCACACGCACACACACACACACACACACGCACACTATACTGTACATACACGTGTATTTAGTACTGTACTTAAGCGGTAGTGGTGGAGTAGGGACGCACAGTGTGTTGTGAAATCTGTGAATGTATTGTAATGTTTTGAAAATGGTATAAACTGCCTTAATTTTGCTGGACCCCAGGAAGAGTAGCTGCTGCTTTGGCAGCAGCTAATGGGGATCCATAGTGAATACAAATACAAATAAAAACTTTGGAAAGTATGGAGAGTTTTACACACATCAAAATGTTTCACAGTTGCTGGACAAATATCCAATATGAAGAGAAATGGAGAATGTTCACTTACCGTTATACTGCTCCCAAATATAATATTTTATGTACTGTACATATTGGAACCACCGCATTCACACATCTCCAGAAGTTGCATTGGATGCACGCCACGGACGTTCTCGCCATAAAATCAGGAGAGTGAATCATTCTAATGGGTAGTTTTAATAAAATAAAAACAGCCATCTGTTTTCTGTCAATAATACATGTAAATTGTAATGATATCATGAAATCGCCACCATAAAAAAAGATCAGCCTTGGTCATAGTAGTCCTAGATTAAGGGTAGCCTATGAAATGGAAAACTTTTAAACTTCTAAATACGAGGTTCACCAGTATTCCCCCCGAGGGTCTCATCACTCGTTTCATGATGTGCATGGACACATGTAATCTACATCATAGAGTGGGTTTTATGCATGTCCAAATGGGGGCCGCATGGCTAAAATAATGTGGGCCTGCCTACAATACGTAGATAAAAGCAGAATGTCAGCTCACTGATTTTCTCCTCTCAAACATGATATATTTATATATATATATATATTTTTTATTAACCACTTTTTCATGATATCCAATTGGTAGTTACAGTCTTGTCCCAGTGCTGCAACTCCCGTATGGACTCGGGAGAGGCGAAGGTCGAGAGCCATGCATCCTCCGAAACATGACCCTGCCAAGTCGCACTGCTTCTTGACATACTGCTTGTTTAACTCGGAAGCCAACCGCACCAATGTGTCGGAGGAAACACCGTACAATTGGCGAATGACGTCACTGTGCATGCGCCAGTCCCACCACAAGGAGTCACTAGTGCGCGATGGGACGAGCACTTCATCTATGGTCTTGACTAGCCTACTTGATTGCATTGGGCAGGACAAAAAGAAAACAGCTTTCATTGTGTGGACGGGAGGCTATGAGCATATGGGCAGTGTGTGTCAAGGCTGCATAAGCTGCATTTTTCCCTATCAAAATTCATGCCATAATGTACTGCATTACTGCTAAAACCAGCTTTTGTTTGTTAATAAATATTCCTCCCAGTACTGCCTGAAAATACCACTTTGGATCATGTTTTTAAAACTTCTTAGGGATAGCCCCCTTTTTTAAATTTTTTGCCTAAAAGGACATTCCCAAATCTAACTGCCTGTAAATCAGGCCCTGAAGCAAGGATATGTATATTCTTGGTACCATTTGAAAGGGAACACGTTGAAGTTTGTGGAAATGTGAATTGAATGTAGGAGAATATAACACAATATATCTGGTAGAAGAAAATACAAAGAAAAAAAACGTTTTTTTCTACCACCATCTTTGAAATGCAACAGAAAGGTCACAGTTCTAGCCATCACTCTAAATGTAATTCTGATGGTGTATGTGCAAAGTTTCAGATGGATAACATGAAGTATGAGCGAACTACATTACATTTATTGTGATGTCTCCCAGGTACATTTGGGCAAATTGCTAAGGTGACACTCGCATTCATATTACTTTTTTCTGCAAGAAAATCGTCAAATCTGTAGACTTTGATTTAGCTTTTCCAGTATTAGTAGCCATATTATACGTTCAACATTTGCAAAACAACCAGTTTTCACAACTTCATAGCTCTGAAAATTCTTCTAATATTTGTCTAAAATAAAAAGGAATGCTGTCGCACAAAGTTAGCAGCTACAGTTGAAGTCGGAAGTTTACAGATTGGAGTCATTAAAAGTTGTTCCACAAATTTCTCATCAAACTATAGTTTTGGCAATTCGGTTAGGACTACTTTGTGCATGACACAAGTAATATTTCCAACAATTGTAAAGAGACTTATTTCTCTTATAATTCAATGTATCACAATTCCAGTGAGTCAGAAGTTTACATTCTCTAAGTTGACTGTGCCTTTAAACAGCTTGGAAAGTTCCAGAAAATTATGTCATGGCTTTAGAAGCGTCTGATAGGCTAATTGACATCATTTGAGTGAATTGGAGGTGTACCTGTGGATGTATTTCAAGGCCTACCTTCAAACTCAGTGCCTCTTTGCTTGACATCATGGGAAAATCCCCAAAAAATAGCCAAGACCTCAGAAAGAAATGGTAGACCTCCACAAGTCTGCTTCATCCTTGGGAGCAATTTCCAAATGCCGGAAGGTACCACATTCCGCTGTACAAACACCATACTACCACGCAGCCGTCATACCGCTCAGGAAGGAGATGCGTTCTGTCTCCTAGAGATGAACATACTTTGGTGTAAAAAGGGCAAATCAATCCCAGAACAACAGCAAAGGACCTTGTGAAGATGCTGGAGGAAACAGGTACAAAAGTATCTATATCCACAGTAAAATGAGTCCTATATTGACATAAGGCCATAAGGCCACTCAGCAAGGAAGAAGCCACTGCTCCAAAACCGCCATAAAAAAGCCTGACTACGGTTTGCAACTGCACATGGGGACAAAGATCGTACTTTTTGCAGAATTGTCCTCTGGTCTGATGAAACAAAAATGTAACTGTTTAGCCATAATGACCATCGTTATGTTTGGAGGAAAAAGGGGGAGGCTTGCAAGCCGAAGAACACTATCCCAACTGTGAAGCGTGGGTGTGGCAGCATTATGTTGTGGGGGTGCACTGCTACAGGAGGGACTGGTGCACATCACAAAATAGATGGCATCATGAGGCTGGAAAATTCTGTGGATGTATGGAAGCAACAGGCTTTAGGACAACATAGTCAAGGTATTGGAGTGGCCGTCACATAGCCCTTACCTCAATCTTATAGAAAATGTGTGGGCAGAACTGAAAAAGCTTGTGCGAGCAAGGAGGCCTACAAACCTGACTCAGTTACACCAGCTCTGTGTGGAGGAATGGGCCATAATTCACCCAACTTATTGTGGGAAACTTGTGGAAGGCTACCCGAAATGTTTGACCCAAGTTAAACAATTTAAAGGCAATGCTACCAAATACTAATTGAGTGTCTGCAAACTTCTGAGCCACTGGGAATGTGATTAAAACCTGTTAAGGATATGGCAGACTTATGCCCCCTTTGGAGGAATTGGGTACCCCTAGTAAACTGAAAAAAAAATCTGTCAAAAATTGCTAATATATGCATATAATAATTATTATTGGATAGAAAACACTCTAAAGCTTCTAAAACCGTTGGAATTATGTCTGTAAGTATAGCAGAACTCACAGGGCAGGCATTCTTCCAAACTAGTTTTTGTGGTCATGAAAGTTGGAGCAACTTTGACGTCATCGCCCCCACCCTTCCCAACAAGTTATGATTCTGGGGAGACTTTCTATGTCTTCCACTAGATGTCCTCATTCAGTAGAGCTTTTAATTGTTCAAATCCCGCGAGAATTGGCCCTATGGGAGTGAAATTAGTGTGTGCCATGGGAAAATATGTTGTGCGTTGCGGCGCGAATTGGTCCCAGCCATTCCTTTGTTCCAGCACCCAGATGAAGTACAAGCAATGACCGGTTGAATTGAAAATTGTTTAGTATGTCTATAACATCCTAAAGCTTGATTCTGCACTTAGTTTGACCAGTTTAGTCGACATATAATATGTAATTTTGAAGTTTTGATGCGCAACTTTTCCGGACCAGAGGACATTTTGGGTGCATTTCAGCTGATGTTGTTAGCAGTAGCTAATACAAAGACGCAAGACTTGAAACCAAACGATGTATTGGGTAAGTATGAACCTTTCCAGAACATTCTGAACGAAGACCATCGAAGGTAAGGGAATATTTATGCTGAAATCTGTGTTTCTGTTGACTCCAACATTACGGAGAAATGTAGCTTATATCTGAGCGCCGTCTCAGAATATTGAATAGTTTGCGATTTCTGTAACATTAAAAATAATTGTAACAAAGCGTTTGCATAAAGAAGCAGTGTATCTTTCTAACTATATGTAGAACATTTATATTTAGTAAAAGTTTACGATGTCTATTTACGTTATCTTGCCGCGCTACCTAGATTTCCTGCGGACATTTTTGAGTAATTTCTGAACATGAACTCAATGTAAATGGACATTTATGGATATAAATGGCATATTATTGAAAGAAAAAAAATGTACTGTGTAACATGTCCTATTACTGTCATCTGATGAAGATTTTCAAAAGGTTAGTGAATGATTTATTTTTTAATCCTGCGTTTGTTGATTGCATGTTTTGGCTATTCAAATGAGCTGTGTCTGGTGGTGGTTTGACATATATATGTGCTATGTTTTCGCCGTAAAACATTTTAGAAATCTGACTTGCTGGCTAGATGAACAAGGTGTTTTCATTTGAGCTATTGGACTTGTTAATGTGTGGAGGTTAAATATTTCTAAGAATATTTTTGCGTTCCATGCGCCACCGTTCCAGCTGAACGTGGGAGGGTAGAGTCCCAAATGGGAACCAATATCTTTGAAAGGTAAAAAAAATAAAAGCTGAAATAAATCATTCTTTCTACTATTATTCTGACATTTCACATTCTTAAAATAAAGTGATGGTCCTAACTGACCTAAGACAGGGCATTTTTACTATGATTAAATGTCAGGAATTGTGAAAAACTGAGTTTAAATGTATTTGGCTGAGGTGTATGTAAACCTCCGACTTCAACTGTACATTTTAAGACAGATACAGGGTTTCTCCAGTAATGATACTCCCGTAAAGCCCAGCTCATTGGCTATCTAGCTAGCTTTGTTTGAACCCGATTGGTGCTAATTTGACAAAGATACACTCAATAAAATGAAGACCGGCCGCGTCAGCGGAGTTCTATGAAGGCGTAGCTCTCTGACCAAATTTGGTGTCCTATAAGATATACTACACCCGTAATGATATAGTTAAGTCTGGTTACGTTCTAGGATCTCTGAGGAATACATACGAACGTGATTTGACTTAGATTTTCACAGATTCCTTTCTTTGCAAAATGAAAGGGTGGAAATGAAAAAAATTGATTGTGATATGGAACATTAGTATATGAGTATATATCTAGCAAAACAACAATTATTGTTAACTCTGGGACCCTTTGGATGATAAATCAGAGCAAGATTTCAGAATGTAAGTAGGTGAATTGATCAAACCTATCGCGGTGTTTTGTTGTTAGGAGCTCTCCTCAAACAATAGCATGGCATTTTTTTCAGTAATAGCTACTGTAAATTGGATAGTGCAGGTATATTAATAACAATAATTCAATCTTTCAGCCAATATAAGACACTTATATGTGGCCTTGTATTTATACGAAGTGTATTGTGATATATTTAGGTCAAATTGATTTCATTACTCAAATATATCACAATACAAGTCGTATAAGTGCAAGGCCACAAATACGGGCCGCAGTACAAAAAACAATTACTCACAAACAAACATGGGGGATCAGAGGGTTAAATAATGAACAAGTAATTGGGCGATTGAAACCTGGTGTGTAAGACAAAGACAAAACAAATGGAAAATGAAAAGTGGATTTGCGATGGCTAGAAGGCCGGTGACGTCGACCGCTGGATGCCGCACGAACAAGGAGAGGGACCGACTTCGGTGGAAGTCGTGACATATGTACCAACATTTGTTGTTTCTCTCAAATCTGCGATCGAGACACAAGGCGCTGCATGATTTACAACTGTCCCGTTAATGGGACGCCTATCCCTAAGTGTTCAGCGATTGATAATGCCAGTTTTCCCATGGAAAAATTGAAAACTAACGTACATTTGACACTAGTCTCACCTGTATGGGATGTCCCTCCTATCATTTAAGTCGGTCTTATGACAGTCCATCAACTCCTGTCACAGCCACTGACAAAGCACATGCCTGCAATCTTTACATCATTGCGCAGAGTGGATTCGTCACTCTAGCACATTAAGACTGATTTATAGCCAACTTTATCAAAGTAATCTAAAATTATTTAAAGATTTGAAGCAAAAACCTACTTATGTTTAATATGAGATGAAAGGTGAATTCCTAACGAGTTCAGGAAGCCAAGCTAGAGCTGTGTGTGGGGGCAAACGTTTTAAATCAGGACAGACCTCTCTACCACTAAACACATAAGTACTGTGTTTATTTTACAGTTGTAAGAAAGGTGAAATCTTAGTCGTTTTATAATTTTATTATACTACACTGAACAAAAATATAAATGCAACATGCAACAATTTCAAAGATTTTACTGAGTTACAGTCAATTAAAATAAATATATTAGGCTCTAATCTATGGATTCCACATGATTGGGAATAGAGATGCATTTGTTGGTCACAGATACCTCGAAAAAAAGTTGGTGAGTGGATCAGAAAACCAGTCAGTAGAGTTGATCAGGTTGTTGATTGTGGCCTGTGGAATATTGTCCCACTTTTCTTCAATGGCAATGTCAAGTTGCTGGATATTAGTGGGAACTGGAACGCACTGTCTTACACGTCAATCCAGAGCATCTCAAACATGCTCAAATGATGACATATCTGGTGAGTATACAGGCCATAGAATAACTGGGACAATTTCAGATTCCAAGAATTGTGGACAAATCTTTGCGACATGGGGCCGTGCATTATCAGCTTGAAACATAAGGTGATGGCGGCAGATGAATGGCACGGCAATGGGCATCGATCTCGTTACAGTATCTCTGTTTATTCAAATTGCCATCGATAAAATGCAATTGTGTTTGTTGTCTGTAACTTATGCCTGCCCATATCATAACCCCACCACTACCATGAAGCACTCTGTTCACAATGTTGACATCTGCAAACCGCTGGCATTGTGTTGTTTGACAAAACTGCACATTTGACAGTGGCCTTTTATTGTCCACAGCACAAGGTGCACTTGTCTAATGATCATGCTGTTTAATCAGCTTATTGATTTGCCACACCTGTCAGGTAGATGGATTATCTTGGCAAATGAGAAATGCTCACTAGTAGGGATGTAAACAAATTTGTGCACAACATTTAATAGAAATGAGCTTTTTGTGCTTGTGGTTCATTTCGGGGAACTTTTATTTCAGCTCATGAAACATGGGACCAACACTTTACATGTTGCCTTTATAATTTCGTTCAGTGTAGTTATTGTTTACATTTTTATTTATAACATGAACAATTAGGCTGAGCAAACATTTAACAGAGAACACACAAAAAACATAAAGCAATTACTTCTTCGCACTTTGAAGCGCTATGCCTTTTTGGGGCTTTTAAGCCCCTACTCCTCTCCTAATGCACCAGAGGTCTGTGGATTATGTTATTGTACTCACATTGGAGAAAGACTGCCACTTAAATACTGTGGTCAGTTTGTAATACCTTGTGAATGAAATCAAAGTATAGTGACTGGTGGCGCTCTACTTGGGGAGAGTGGGTCCACCGAGAGACTGAAGTGAGATGAGTGGAGGCACCACACACACTTCGGGGAAGTGTCTGAAGCCCCCCCCCCCCCCCCCCCCCTCCAGCTCCCCTGTCCTGATCCCTCAGATAGAGCCCATCTCCACTCTCGCCAATAACAACCATTGGACCTTAACTATAATGGCAAACAAGGAATAATTATGACTTGACGTCCTCTCCTCTCCATTTTACAGCAGGTTTGCAAGCCACAAAAATAGATACAATTACATTGTAGCGTCCCTCTCCAACTCCCCCTCCCAGTTCCCCACCACCACCACCTCCTTGCCAACGATTAACCACCCACAATGTTGTTCTATGACAGTACAGTGAATTGTCATACGTTGAGATGTGTTGGTCGCATCTTCCCATGGATGATGTGTTCTAGTCTCCCTTAATGAATCCCATTCACAATGGAGCAGCTTGGAATCACATATTAGGTATGTTTATGCTTGTCAGGGATTAACCATTGCTAAATTAATCCAGTGCATTGAACCGCCCACAGAGTCCCCCGGTCTATTGCCAGGAGTGAGGGTGTGATCTTTGTCCTCGCTAAATGAGATTAGGGCTAGTGCTATGACAGATGAGCCACCTCTGGCTCCAGCGTGGAGATACACAACATCTTATCAACCCCAAGGAAAGGGAATAACACAATCATCTATGGATCCCCAAAGTATAGTATATCTGTAGTGCCAAGCAGAGGCGGTATTGTCCTTGAAAGATGTACAGAGACACTCTGCACACCGGATAATTCAAGGGATTGGTGACTGAGATGATATGGTTTATCACAAGCAAATAATAGTCTCTTCGTGAAGTCTTTATTGTCAAAATGCAGATGCGTAGACCAAACTAAGGAATTACTATAAGAACCACACAATTCACTGGTTGTGAACTAAGATACTTTTCTCTTTAAGCCACTCACTCTGTTGGCTCAACCAATAGCAGGACAGTAGGCTTTGTCCTGTGTTGTAGGGAGATGAATGTTGGACGTGAGTCGACGTTAGTCAGGTTGTGTGAATCCCGTCCAGATGCTCACTCTACCCACACTGCACCTGAGAGATTCAGCGACTCACCACGCCAGCTGAAGAAGGTGACTCAACTTGCAACGTCTCCAGGGACCAGATATACTTTTCCCCTTTAGTTCTCTAACTGAGCATGAAGAAACTTATTGTAAAAAATTAGATTTGTTGGTATATTTGGTGCTTTCCGACTTAGTTACCTGAGAGTAAATACATATAGTTTGTCTCTATTCTGGGTAGCTATCTCACCCCAGCTTTAGCAGCTTACCACCTAATGCGCAACATTAATTATACAGATTCTCATTCTATTAAGTCGATTACAGCTTGGAGAAGAGCAGGAAAATGTGCTGCCATTTGGGTCGGCAGAATACTCAAGCTGTTTCTCATTTGCAGTTACTTATCAAGATTAATATTCTATGCAAATGAGATAAGCTCCGATACCCACTCTGAAAGCATACCTCCAGAAATAATCACAACACAGCCTTATGATTTATCTTAAAGGTCCAATGCAGCCGTTTTGATCTCAATTTCTGGGTAACAATGAAGTACCTTATTGTGATTGTTTTCAATTAAAATGGTTAAAAAAATACGTTTTAAATAGCTTCTTAGCTTAATGTAATTTCTCAAGCATGAATTTTGCTAGGACTGTTTGGGAGGGGTCTGAGACAGGGGCCTAATTGGAGGAGCCCAATTGGAGTGATGTGTAACCTGAAAACTAGCTGTTATTGCAAGAGAAGAGGGCAAATTATTTTTGTTATTGGTCTATTAATTCATACCACCTGGTGACATCACCAGAAAAGCCACACCCAGACGCCTGTACAACATCGACTTCAGAAATGACATAATAGGAGAGAATATCAACTGTCAATTGCTCATTTTAAGGCCATTTCACAGGGCTGCCAAGGGTTCCCAATTGATTTGATTGATTTTCTACTCCATCCCAAAAGGCTTATATCCACCGTACATCCAGTGTCGAATACTATTGGAAATGACTGTACTTATGCTGGAGGAGGGGCATCATTTAATCTGCAGTTATTCTCGGTAACATCCACTTGATTAATGCATATTGAATAATGGAAAGTGAAACAAGTCCTCTGATTCACCTCCTTTTTTTGTTGTTGAGTAATGTCATTTTTTTGCCATTCTGACCAGTGTGGCTCGCAAAAACGATTGCTCTCCTTGTTCTGAATTCACATCTTTACCCTGTTCATGTAAAAATGACCAAATGCACTGACTGTTTAAAGCAGAATTACCAAAGATATGCATTTTACATTTACTGTACTAATTGCCGCATTTGTTGAAAATCTGAAAATACTCTGGATGCATTCAGTAACATGATCAGAATATTCCTTGAAAATGTGGGGTAGGTGCCACAGGTGTGCAGGTGCTGAGACAGGGGCCGGGGCCTTGCACACTTCCCCTTGGGCTGAGCTACCAGGTTCAATGGCTCCAAAAAACAGCTCTTCCGAGAACAAAGTGAAATGTAACTAGCGTTCACCACTTGGGGCTAGTAGCCTAGCTGCTTAGCACAGTGCTTGCCGGAGAAGCTAATCCTTTAACAATTTGAACATAGCTAGCAATGGTCACCATGTGGGATAGTAGCTTGGCTAATTAGCACACATTTAGTCAATGGAAGCTAGCGCTATGTTGATCTTGCGACAAACAAAATCGTTGCTCTCGACTGAAAAGCAGTGACATTAGGATGGTCGGTATAGTCAATGCGGGTAATGCGTTGAACTAAAAGAGGGTAGAACAGATAGCCATGCTAAGCTAGCCAAGTCTCCGCAGCTAGCCGTGTAAAGCGAATTCTTTCCCAAAGTGAAAACTTTCCTTCCGGTAATGTCACCCAACTCAAAATATGAAAGCTGAAAACCCTGCGAACTGCTGCTTAACCTTGATGGCACACCTGTGAAATGTTACAGGATTTTTTTTCTCACCTTTAATAAACCAGCTAGGCAAGTTGAGAACAAGTTCTCATTTACAACTGCGACCTGGCCAAGATGAAGCAAAGCATTGCGACACAAACAACATCACAGAGTTACACATGGAATAAGCAAACATAGAGTCAATAATACAATTGGGGAAGTCTATAGACAGAGTGTGCAAATGAGGTAACAGATCAAGCCGTGCTGAGGAGAACTAGATAGATGTCTTCTTTGAGTAAGAGAGGTGAGAAAGATCAGAGGGCATGTGAGTGAATCTTTAGTATGAGGGGAGGGGCTCCCCTACCACTCGACCTGTCTGTCCCTGACAGAAGTGTATGATTGGGGCAACACTTATTAACTACGGTCATAACCATGTCATAACAGCTGACATTACTTGTCATAACTTGCCATAATATGGTCATAACACTGTCATGACCCATATATTTAGACCTGTTGTGACATATATTGGGTTTGTTTTTGGCTGGATATGAAAGAGTAAAAACCCTGAATAACTACCACACAAGGCAAAACATTCCATGGCACCATAGCCTAGTTGTCAACAGTATTTTTATGTTATATAACATTTTCTGAAATGTACCTTCTTAAATTGTACTTGTATTTGTGCACACATTGATGTCAGACATGCACCTACCCCAATGCTCTGTTGCTGATGACTGGGATGAATGCAGGAGCAGATTTCAGGAGCAGGACAAGACACACTCTTTTGGGGCTAAATGTCGTAACATTTTATTTGTCACATGCGCTGAATACAACAGGTGTAGAACCTTACAGTGAAATGCTTACTTACAAGACCTTAACCAACAATGCAGTTTTACGAAAACACGTTTAAAAAGTAAGAATAACACATGATTAAAGAGCAGCAGTAAATAACAATAGTGGGGCAATATACAGGGGGTAATGGTACAGAGTCAATGTGTCAATGTGTGGAAGCACTGGTGTCGAGGTAATTTAGGTAATATCTACATGTAGGTAGAGTTATTAAAGTGGCTATGCATAGATAATAACAGAGAGTAGCATTTTCATTAGCTGTTCAGGAGTCTTATAGAAGCTATTTAGAAGCCTCTTGGACCTAGACTTGGCGCTCCGGTAGAGCTTGACGTGAGGTAGCAGAAAGAACAGTCTATGACTAAGGTGGCTGGAGTCTATGACAATTTTTAGGGCTCGTACACTAAAAGTGCACCATCATAATTTTCAAAATGTCACAGTATTATTCCAAAGAATCACTTTTTTTGACTGCACTGCCCCTTTAAGGAGATCACATCGTACCAACATGACAATTGAAATACACTATATTGCCAGTGACTCCCTAAAATGAGTAGGCCTATTTTATAACGTGACTTTGGATGTGATCCAGGAGTTTGTTGTTGCCATGTTCCAACTATATTTGTTACACAATGTTTGACTTTAAAACTTCTTATGGCTGGGGGGCAGTATTGAGTAGCTTGGATGAATAAGTTGCCCAAAGTAAACGGCCTGCTCCTCAGTCTCAGTTGCTAATATATGCATATTATTATTAGTATTGGGTAGAAAACACTCTAAAGTTTCTAAAACTATTTGAATGATGTCTGTGAGTATAACAGAACTCATATGGCAGGCAAAATCCTGAGGAGAAATCAAAACAGGAAGTGAGAAATCTGAGCTGTGTATGTATTCACCAGAGTCCCCAATGAAATCCCCTTGAGATATTAATGATTTTGCACTGCCTAGGGGTTCCACTAGATGTCAACCATCAATAGAAATTTGAATGAGACTTCTACGGCGTTGTGGGAGTGAATGAGAGCAGAATGTATCAGGTGTCTGGCAGTCAGCCATTTTCTGATCACGCGCATTCGTCATGGTATTCACTTGCGTTCCATTGCTCACGAAGACACAAAGGAATTCTCCAGTTGGAACCTTATTGAAGATGTTAAAAACATCTTCATGATTGATTCTACACTTAGTTTGACATGTTTCTTCGACCTGTAATATAACTTTTTGAAGTTTTTGTCCGATGTAACGCTGACCAGAATGAGCGTTTGGATATGTATACCAAACGCGCTAACAAAAGAAGGTATGGACATAAATAACAGATATTATCGAACAAAACAAACATTTATTGTGGACCTGGGATTCCTGGAGTGCTTTCTGATGTAGATCATCAAAGGTAAGGGAATATGTATCATGTATTTTCTTGTTTATGTTGACGCCATCGTTGCGGCTATTGTGACTTTTACTTCTGAGCGCCGTCTCAGATTATTGCATGGGTTTCTTTTTACGTAAAGTTTTTGGGAAATCTGACACAGTGGTTGCATCAAGGAGAGGTATATCTATAATTCCATGTGTATTATCATCTACATTTATGATGAGTATTTCTGTTGAATGAGGTGGCTATGCAAAATCACTGGATGTTTTTGTAACTAGTGAATGTAACACGCCAATGTAAACTCATATTTCGACATAAATATGAACTGTATCAAACAAAACATACATGTATTGTGTAACATGAAGTCCTATGAGTGTCCTCTGATGAAGATGATCAAAGGTTAGTGATTCATTTTATCTCTATTTCTGGTTTTTGTGACTGACTGGAAAATCTTTTGCTGGAAAATGGCTGTGTTTTTCTGTGGCTATGTGGTGACCTAACATAATCGTTTGTGGTGCTTTTGCTGTAAAGCATATTTGAAATCGGACACTGTTGTGGGATTAACAACAAGGTAAGCTTTAAAATGGTATGAGATACATGTATGTTTGAGGAATTTTAATTATGAGATTTTTGATGTTTTAAAATTGGCGCCCTTCACTTTCACAGGCTGCTGTCATATCGCTCCCGTTAACATGATTGCAGCCATAAAAAGTTTCAAAGACCATCTCATGTTTGTTTATGAAATACCTTCACTATCCCATGTGGCCTAGAAGAGTCGGGCCACTGTTATTATTGGACACCTTAATTGTTTTTTTTTCTGTTGGCCTCAGGCCAATAACATTGATGATGAGGCACATGCACATGAGCTAAGATACACACACGCACATACTGAGACACTCGCATATACATGTACGCTTATTCAAGAGGATATATCGCACAGACGTATATCCAAGAAGCACATACAGTAATTACTTTCAAAACCATGATTGTAGGTAGGCCTAGATAATAGTCCAATTTCACAAATAGGAGTATAGTTACAAAATTGTTTATTTGGATGCTTGCAGGCCTTTCAGGACTAGGATATGGATACACCCAGGTAAAGCACTATTGCAAAAGGTACATTTACTTAGAAGTTTAAAACATCAGTGACTTAGTGTAATGCTCAAGGGAATCAATGAAGTGGAATCTGAAGAGGTTCTATGTCGAAGATTGACTTGTGTCATGCATTCCCACTCCAGCCTGGCATTGCTAATCCAAACCTGTTCAGAATGGCAGTGCTACAAAAGTTCACATGTACAAGCATTAATCTAGTGTGCCTGTCCTTCCTACTGGTCCCGGTGCCAAAATGTAACACATCCACAACAGCATTTTGTTTTGATGCTGCTTCTTTCCAGGTGCCCTCTGCCCAAAACGTCATATAAATGTAAATTGTGGTGAATTGTGTTCTGTCGCCCTGAAGGTTCCCACAGGAGAAGCCAGCTGAGGTATAATCACTTCCTATTCATAACGTGCAGGCACATATTAGACGGTTTCTGTTAAGCACTCGCTCATAGATAATATTGCCATGGCTCTTTGGGTTTGAAGGAAATGCTGCAATGTGTGATTATTAAGCCTACAGAACTATGTAATAGAATTACTCGTATTCATGATTTTCACCGACAAACAATCAGCACGAATGGAAGAGCTAAATTATGTCGCATGATTTAACAAGTAGCTTCTCAATATGCACAATTATTGCTGTGTGTATAGTGTGATCAGTATTATTGTTTGAACAAGATTTTGACTGATTTTGACTATAATTACAATTATAATACTAATATGTTGTGGAGCCTTGTTACACTCTATCACAGCTAAATTGTTTCATTAAATGAAAATATTTCCATTTTGAATAACCCAGGTATCTATTGTGTACCAACGAAACAAACAAAACCTTCTCATCAACAACAACAAAAGCTTGTTGGAATGTAATTGGTATTTTATTCTCACAAACAAAATACATTGCTACAAAACATGGATACCATCTTAAAGAAACAGTCCAGTGGAATGTTTTAGCAGAAGGTGACAGTGTAATGATCCAAATGAGTAGCGCATTCATCTATTTCAAACTGCACACAGACAGTGTGCCCACAGGACTGAACATGTTTGGAACGCTAGCCAGTGAATGATTGCTAAGTGGAACTTTATTGGGAAAAGGAGGTAGATGGAGTATGTATGAGGGATGTACCTATCTTTCCGATTTGGTCCTGCCGTACATACCTACACGTACGCTACGGTCACAAGACGCAGGCCTCCTAATTGCCCTTAGAATATCTAAGCAAACAGCTGGAGGCAGGGCCTTCTCCTATAGAGCTCCATTTTTATGGAATGGTCTGCCTACCCATGTGAGAGGCTCAGACTCGGTCTCAACCTTTAAGTCTTCACTGAAGACTCATCTCTTCAGTAGCTCTTATGATTGAGTGTAGCCTGGCCCAGGAGTGTGAAGGTGAACGGTAAAGCTCTGGAGCAACGAACAGCCCTTGCTGTCTCTGCCTGTCCGGTTCCCCTCTCTCCACTGGGGTTCTCTGCCTCTAACCCTATTACAGTTGCTGAGTCACTGGCTTACTGGTGCCCTCAATACAGTGCCTAGCAGGGATGCGTCACTTGAGTGGGTTGAGTCACTGACGTGATCTTCCTGTCTGGGTTGGCGCCCCCCCCTTGGGTTGTGCCGTGGAGGAGATCTTTGTGGGCTATACTCGGCCTTGTCTCAGGATGGTAAGTTGGTGGTCTAAGATATCCCTCTAGTGGTGTGGGGGCTGTGCTTTGGCAAAGTGGGTGGGGTTATATCCTTCCTGTTTGGCCCTGTCCGGGGGTATCATCGGATGGGGCCACAGTGTCTCCTGACCCCTCCTGTCTCAGCCTCGAGTATTTATGCTGCAGTAGTTTATGTGTCAGGGGGCTAGGGTCAGTTTGTTATATCTGGAGTACTTCTGTCTTATCCGGTGTCCTGTGTGAATTTAAGTATGCTTTCTTAAATTCTCTCTTTCTTTCTCTCTCTCGGAGGACCTGAGCCCTAGGACCATGCTTCAGGACTACCTGGCATGATGACTCCTTGCTGTCCCCAGTTCACCTGGCCGTGCTGCTGCTCCTGTTTCAACTGTTCTGCCTGCGGATATGTTACCCTGACCTGTTCACCGGACGTGCTACCTGTCCAGACCTGCTACCTGTCCCAGACCTGCTGTTTTCAACTCTCTAGAGACAGCAGGAGCGGTAGAGATACTCTAAATGATCGGCTATGAAAAGCCAACTGACATTTACTCCTGAGGTGCTGTCTTACTGCACCCTCGACAACTACTGTGATTATGATTATTTGACCATGCTGGTCATTTGTGAACATTTGAACATCTTGGCCATGCTCTGTTATAATCTCCACCTGGCACAGCCAGAATAGGACTGGCCACCCCTCATAGCCTGGTTCCTCTCTTGGTTTCTTCCTAGGTTTTGGCCTTTCTAGGGAGTTTTTCCTAGCCACCGTGCTTCTACACCTGCATTGGTTGCTGTTTGGGGTTTTAGGCTGGGTTTCTGTACAGCACTTTGAGATATCAGCTGATGTAAGTAGGGCTATATAAATACATTTGATTTGATGAATCCTCTAGGACCCTCAAACTTCATAGGGTAAGAGTTGAATACCTTTGCTTTAGGATATAATCCAACATTACAGCTCTGTCACTCGGCAGCAGTGGAGGAACGGGAGACCGGTCGCCCCCCAGGTGAATGTGAGGAGAGAATAGATCTGCCGGCTCCACTCAACAGGCTTCTGGATGACCTCAACAGGTCAGATGTGTTTGGATGGGAGTATAGACAGGAGAGGTGCTGTAACAGAGAAACTGGGCTAGGACCAGGACAGTGGCAGGATAGTATTGGAGCGGGTGAAAGATGTGCTTCTACATTTATTTATATTGCCTAAGTCTCTTGTTATATGTATCATTGGTATGTATTGTAATGAAGCTAATGGGGAACATCTGAAAGTGCAACCTGTATAGTCTTGTGAGTGCTTTCATGTATGGCAGCTATATCTCCCAACTTTTTTTATTTTCTTCCCGTGGCATTCTGTGGCACACCTAAAATGTCCCAATGACCTACGTATCATCAGATCCTACTGCAAATCATCTATTTTCTGTGACATTTAAAAAAAAATAATATTTGAACTGCCTTTAGGAACAGCTTCCGAATATTGAGTTGCCCTTTTGCCCTCAGAACAGCCTCAATTCGTTGGGGCATGGACTCTACAAGGTGTCGAAAGCATTACACAGGGAATTGCTGGCCCATGTTGACTCCAATGCTTCCCACAGTTGTGTCAAGGTGGCTGGATGTCCTTTGGTTGGTGGATCATTCTTGATACACACGGGAAACTGTTGAGTGTGAAAAACACAACAACGCTACAGTTCTTGACACAAACCGGTGTGCCGGGCACCTACTACCATACCCCTTTCAAAGGCACTTATATTTTTAGTCTTGCCCATTCACCCTCTGAATGACATACATACACAATCCATGCCTCAATTGTCTCAAGGCTTAAAAATCCTTCGTTAACCTGTCTCCCCCCCTTCATCTACACTGAGTCAGCGGATTTAAAATGGACATAAATAAGGGGTCATAGCTTTCACCTGGTCAGTCTGTCATGGAAAGAGCAGGTATTCTTAATGTTTTGTATACTAAGTGTACGTGATTAAATATTACTCTTCGCCCACAGGAGAAGTATAATGATACAAATTACTTTGCTCGTGATGCGTGTCCCTCAAATGACACAACTATAACAACAGCCTGAGCGCACCAGACTTGGAACAGTGAGACATAGGTAACCATGTGCCATTCAATGTATTATATGAGCGACACTGGTGCTACCAAGTAAAAATTTCACGTGCATTCCACGTTTATACGTGGAAGTGTTCCCAAAAAGAGAGATTAGAAAAAGTTGTGCGGCACACCTGAGAGTTCCTCACTGCCATAGACCCTGCTTAATCCTTTACAGTCTCTGCCATGGTCTTAGCCTCCCAAGTGACTTTGTATTTTTTTTCTCACCTTATCTTGAACTCGACAAACAACATTTTTAATGTTGATTTCATGTGAAATGAAAAGTGAGAGCACCAGGAGAGTAGACTGGAGTTGAGTACACTGAAGTCTACTCAGGGATATTCTGTGTTAAGAAAAGTGTGATTGGTTTATATTTGGTGCTGAACCGTTGTAACCTCCTTCACAGTCTTACTGCCTGTAGCCAAAATGTCAGTGTCCTTTAATTACTTATTAGTTCCAGTAGATTTAAGCAGACTGCTGTGCACCCGTTGAATGGAGAACGTGTGTCTGCTCTGCTTAGGGTATCTGGCTGCACCAGTGTGTTTGAACTCTGTGGTGATAGAATGGGCGTCTGAGCCCCAGGCTACACGAGTCTAGAAAAAAGCACAAGGCGAGACCCAAATGCAGACACAGGAGGCAGATGGTTGGAGTCTTACAATGTTTATTCATCCAAAGGAGTAGACAAGAGAATGGTCGTGGACAGGCAAAAGGTCAAAACCAGATCAGAGTCCAGGAGGTACAGAGTGGCAGACAGGCTCGTAGTCAAGGCAGGCAGAATGGTCAGGCAGGCGGGTACAAAGTCCAGAAACAGGCAAGGGTCAAAACCAGGAGGACCAGAAAAAGGAGAATGCAAAAAAGCAGGAGAACGTGAAAACCGCTGGGTTGACTTGGAAACATACAAGACGAACTGGCACAGAGAGACAGGAAACACAGGGATAAATACACTGGCACAGAGAGACAGGAAACACAGGGATAAATAAACTGGGGAAAATAAGTGACACCTGGAGGGGGTGGAGACAATAACGAGGACAGGTGAAACTGATAAGTGTGTGACAGAGTCCCTGAAACATGTATAGCTAATTACTGAGGTAGACATTGTAAAAATGAGGAGAACACTGAATACATGATGAACAGTGACATGGCAAAATCAACAATGAACAGTCAACGAATAACACTAAAAATGAAATACCGACAAGTGTGTTAAATGTACAACTTAAATGTTCAATGCACAGCTTCTCAGGAAAGATAATTAAGCTTCGGGATGCTAAATCTAGTTTTAAAGTCATGCCCCTATTATAAAAAGCCCCACTGTGTCTCCGTCAAGTAATGTAGGCTTGTTAATTTGAGTTCCTACAGCGTACTCTCATTGAAGCAGCAGAGCCAAACACGTCAGCTAATAGAAGAGGAAGCTTTTAGATAGAGGAAGCCTTAACCAAAAAGGTGAAATAAAGACATTAGCACCTAAGACCACGGACACAAATCCAACATTTAATTACCACAGTCATTCAAGGTTGAATATCCATTTTTAAGACGGTGAAGAAAGAAAATGAACAAATATGCTTAGTTTCTTTGCAACATATAGTTAATGTTAGAAGTACTATAAATCATTACCACAGGCACCAGTGGATGTGAGGTTCGTTTGTTTTTGTTGGCAGAAGATTCCTTTTAAACACAAGATCGATGTAGGCCTGTGTGGACAAAGAAAGCAGAAGAAAGAGTTTGATCAATGTTTTTGGGCTCTGACGGGTTTGCACTACATGATAAGAAAACAAAAACAGAGGATGTTCCATTGTCTCTCCAAGTTTCGGTGTATTCACTTTCTCAAAGGCCCCCAGTACCTTACTTTATTGATGACTTATCTAGGAATAATTAATAAACATACCACAGTTTGTCCCTCCATTGTTGGATGATATATGAACAGAGAAGCACATGTGTCTCCTCTCTCTGGCCAGTCTGAGAGTAGGTGAATATAATATCCTTAGTCTACTCTTCGGGTCTAGCCATCACCTCCCACCCTCTCTCAATCCACAAAGCTAGAGATGAGAGAAAACACTGCTAGTTGAACCATGTTAGCCCCCATGTCTGTGGAGCGCAGCCACAACATCCCATTTAAATCTATAAAAATCTCAAAAGTATTACACTCAGGGTGAACAGAGTAGGTGGAGGAACTCTAACCTTATGTCCCGTTCACAATTCTGTCAACTCCACCAGACAAAAAGTGAAGCTCTCCTGTGTGCTATAAGTGGTTCTCTGATCTTGCCCCGTCTGTGAAACAATCTGTTCAGATTGCTTTTAGTGCAGTTTTGAGAGGCAGCCAGTTCAGGTGAGAGCCGGAGCCGGACGGCAACTCTGTGTGAAAAGTGGGCAGAAATATATATTTAATCCGCCTGTATAGATCTTGCCGTGAACCCGCTAAAACCGTGCATGTGGCTTTGTAATGTGTCTAAGGCTTAGAGACCTCCATTTCAGAGCTCTCCATTATGTAACAGGGCAACATTGAGATGTGTGTCCAGGCGATGATATGACTCCTCCGTTACAATTATGCATAAGAATGTGCATCGGCCACACTTGGGACAGTGTGTTAAAAGCGGAGAGGAGGAGGGAGGAGAGCAGAGGAATTAAAAATCACCCACTCAGTAACTCCTCCAGAGGTTGGGTCAGAGTAACTGGCCTCTCCTTGAAAACCTTCTGCATAAAGTGTGCCGAGCAATTTCCCGAAGACAGCAAAGCTCTAGCTAGCGATGACACAGACTGTCTTAGGCGGGAGAGGATATTTCATCAAGACTCAACACTAAAGCTTCATTTAGCAGTCATTATTTCCATTTGTTTGAGTTGACAACACAAGACGACTCCCTGAAAGGATTCCTCCTAATCAGAGTTGGTGATGCTTCAGCAAAAAAAAAAAACAAAAAAAAATATGCAACAGAGATATTGATTCATTTCGAGAATTGTCTCGCCTGGAAGGAAATAGCTTTTTAATTCCATTTCATTTCCAGGATGAAGTCAGGCTTCTTGAGTACAGTTCTGTTTTATTGTTATGTATCTGAACATCAAAAGAGTCGATGGATTGATCACATTATACGCCTCAGCAACAGTGACATTAAACAACATTATACTGCCGGCACATCTCATCTCAGACTGAAATTGCCCAATACTTGTTTAAAGTATTGCATAATGTCAAAGGCAGGCTCACAAAGGATCATTATTGCCCCCATCGTCACCTTTTGTAACGAGAAGATAATGTTGCAGGAGGTTTCTTTTGTTGTTTTGTTGCAAGAAACTATCAGTGCCCGAATTTGAGGAATAAAATCCGTGTAGGCAGGTTGGAAAGGCTTTGATATCACATGGTGAGTCTTAATGGACGAGTGTTTGTGTCTCTGTGTGTGTGGTTCAGGCTTTCGCCACCTTTCTCCTCAACCACCCCATTAGTCTGAATCTACAGAGTTGTAGCATTCACTTAATAATTTGCTCTTCGCTCTGCAACTAAGCTACAGTATCTCCCCAGCTGTCCTGAAAGGCTACACCATTAGTGGTGGAGCGCAGGAGAGTGTCCACACGGATCAAAGGGGAACAAAATAGCCATAACAACAAGCTCTCTTGCACAGAGGACACAGTTGATACAGTAAAACATGCTGCATTTTTGTTTTCATCAATGTTATTACAATGGATATGTCTCATATGGCAGTGAATGCAAAAACACAAAATCAAATCCTTAATTTTGGTCTTTCATTTAGTAACCTAACAACTGTTTAATGTTGAGGACTGCCAAATCAATTGAACATGTCCTTTTCCCATATACAGTACATCTCCTGTAGATCCAGAGAGGGAAGTAGGGCTTCCGTGGTTCATTTGTTGCTTTGTTTTGCGTGGGGCCAGTTAATTACAGACGTCTGTGTGCCATTATTCCTACCCCCAGTAAAGGTCTTAATGAAGTAATCAGTCCAGGCTTTCATCTCCGGCCCCTGACACTCGTTCAGACTTATGGGCTGAAGGAAAATGACAGTGACCTTTCTTGTGAGATGATTAGCCTTTTATGGACTCACCTTTCCGCCAAGGTACCATCCTCACCGGCACTCTCCCTTGTTGGAGACACATCTGAGAGGATCAGGTAACACCTCGGTCTAGCAGTCAGGTTCAGACGATTTTATCGTCATTAGTACTTTGTATCTACCACTACCACAGACTTACATAGTGAGTTCCTGGGTTCTTCAGCTCAGACAAGATGGGCTAGAATAAACAACAGGATGTCAGATCACCAGAAAGGGATTTTTATACACTGCTCAAAAAAATAAAGTGAACACTTAAACAACACAATCACACTTCTGTGAAATCAAATTGTCCACTTAGGAAGCAGCACTGATTGACAATACATTTCACATGCTGTTGTGCAACTGGAATAGACAACAGGTGGAAATTATAGGCAATTAGCAAGACACCCCCAATAAAGGAGTGGTTCTGCAGGTGGTGACCACAGACCACTTCTCAGTTCTTAATGCTTCCTGACTGATGTTTTGGTCACTTTTGAATGCTGGCAGTGCTTTCACTCTAGTGGTAGCATGAGACAGAGTCGACAACCCACACAAGTGACTCAGGTAGTGCAGCTCATCCAGGATGGCACATCAATGCGAGCTGTGGCAAGAAGGTTTGCTGTGTCTGTCAGCGTAGTGTCCAGAGCATGGAGGCGCTACCAGGAGACAGGCCAGTACATCAGGAGACGTGGAGGAGGCCGTAGGAGGGCAACAACCCAGCAGCAGGACCGCTACCAGAGCCCTGCAAAATGACCTCCAGCAGGCCACAAATGTGTCTGCTCAAACGATCAGAAACAGACCTCATGAGGGCCCGACGTCCACAGGTGGGGGTTGTGCTTACAGCCCAACATCGTGCAGGACGTTTGGCATTTGCCAGAGAACACCAAGATTGGCAAATTTGCCACTGGCGCCCTGTGCTCTTCACAGATGAAAGCAGGTTCACACTGAGCACGTGACAGACGTGACAGAGTCTGGAGATGCCGTAGGGAACGTTCTGCTGCCTGCAACATCCTCCAGCATGACCGGTTTGGCGGTGGGTCAGTCATGGTGTGGGGTGGCATTTCTTTGGGGGCCGCACAGCCCTCCATGTGCTCGCCAGAGGTAGCCTGACTGCCATTAGGTACCGAGATGAGATCCTCAGACACCTTGTGAGACCATATGCTGGTGCGGTTGGCCCTGGGTTCCTCCTAATGCAAGACAATGCTAGACCTCATGTGGCTGGAGTGTGTCAGCAGTTCCTGCAAGAGGAAGGCATTGATGCTATGGACTGGCCCGCCCGTTCCCCAGACCTGAATCCAATTGAGCACATCTGGGACATCAGGTCTCGCTCCATCCACCAACGCCACGTTGCACCACAGACTGTCCAGGAGTAGGCGGATGCTTTAGTCCAGGTCTGGGAGGAGATCCCTCAGGAGACCATCCGCCACCTCATCAGGAGCATGCCCAGGCGATGTAGGGAGGTCATACAGGTACGTGGGGGCCACACACACTACTGAGCCTCATTTTGACATGTTTTAAGGACATTACATCAAAGTTGGATCAGCCTGTAGTGTGGTTTTCCACTTTAATTTTGAGTGTCACTCCAAATCCAGACCTCCATGGGTTGATAAATTTGATTTCCATTGATCATTTTTGTGTGATTTTGTTGTCAGCACATTCAACTATGTAAAGCAAAAAGTATTTAATAAGAATATTTCATTCATTCAGATCTAGGATGTGTTATTTTAGTCGAGCAGTGTATAAACAAAAACAAGTTTGTTTTACAACTTGACCTCTTAAAAATGTCTATTTCAAAACTGAAGAAAAAAACCCACAAAGAAATATGCATCACGCTTCGGAGAAATGGAATAGTGTGTAATTGTATTTGGTGACAATTTTCCGTTAATAATAAACCAGGTTTATTATTATTATTATACAGTGCAATACTTTTTTAAAGCTTGTCTGCACATTTCATGCCAGGCAATTAACAAAATAAATTGACAGTAACCCCATCGAAGTAGATTGTTGTTGCCATGGTTGTTGCATTTCAACTGATGTGTGCAGTCAATTAATGCACAAATGAATAGACCACACTAGCATAAAGATGCATGCATATTTGTCTGTAAAGAGTTAGTTCACCTCCCCTTGATAAATGACCATCTCGTTAATTGGGTTGTTGTAAACATGTCGAGATTAATTAGAAAGGTTTGTGTCACCATGGAGACTGAACTCTGCACCCGCTCCATAATACCCACAATAATTTGTGACCAACATCCTTGATTCGGTCCCTTGTAGCAAAAGTTGAAATTGTGTTTTTTTACATTAGATAAAAGTAAAGACTCAAACACTACAGTTGAGAAACAATGAGAGAGTAATTCTGCTTTGAAAGTTGATCAACTTTTAACCTCACTTTTGAAAAATGGTCCTTGAATATTTTGGTACACCTCTGGAGAGCCCTTTTTTGTCTACACTCATTCTGCATCGTTCACAACCTCTTTAGCTTTAGCCCCACCCATCTCTTTAAGGATTCACATGTGAGGCTATGTACTAAAAACTCTCAAAGATTTCATTAGGGTAGGGAGTACGGTTGATCTGAACATTCTGACCTCAAAAACGCAGTCAATAACCCAAACTAACTGGATAACGTTGGCTAGCTTGCAAGCTACTTCCAGACACAAATGAGGGAACAGCTCACTCTGACTATTTTACTCACCCTAGCAGAGCTGGTTAACTTTTTTGGGGTAGGGGGCAGTATTTACACGTCCGGATGAAAAGCATGCCCAGAGTAAACGGGCTGCTACAAAGCCATAAAAGCTTGAATATGCATATTTGGATAGAAAACACTCTGAATGATGTATGTGAGTATAACAGAACTCATATGGCAGGCAAAAACCTGAGAAAAAATCCAACCAGGAAGTTGGAAATCTGAGGTTGGTTGATTTTCAACTCAGCTCCTATTGAAGATACAGTGGGATATTGGTAATGTTGCACTTCCTAAGGCTTCCACTAAATGTCAACGGCCTTTAGAACCTTGTCTGATGCTTCTACTGTGAAGTGGGGCCGAAGGAGAAGGGAATGAGTAAGGTCTGCCATGAGCTGACCATGCGCGTTCACATGAGAGGGAGCTCTGTTCCATCTCACTTCTGAAGACAATGGAATTCTCCGGTTGGAACATTATTGAAGAGTTATGTTAAAAACATCCTAAAGATTGATTCAATGCATCGTTTGACATGTTTCTACTGACTGTTACGGAACTGTTTAACATTTCGTCTGCTTTGTTTACCAAACGCGCTAACCAAAGTAACTATTTGGACATAAATTATGGACATTACCTAAAAAAACAAACATTTCTTTCTTGTGGAAGTGGGACTTCTGGGAGTGCATTCCGACGAAGATCAGCAAAGGTAAGTGAAGATTTATAATGCTATTTATGACTTTTGTTGACTGGGTAATATGGCAGATATATTTGTGTCTTGATTGGACTCTGAGTGCCAACTCAGATTATTGCATGGTTTGCTTTCTCCGTAAAGCTTTTTTGAAATCTGACACAGCGGTTGCATTGACTTCTTATGGCTGCAGGGGCAGTATTGAGTAGCTTGGATGAAAGGTGCCCAGAGTAAACGGCCTGCTCCTCAGTCCCAGTTGCTAATATATGCATATTATTATTAGTATTTGGATAGAAAACACTCTGAAGTTTCTAAAACTGTGTGAATGATGTATGTGAGTATAACATAACTCACATGGCAGACAAAAACCTGAGTTTTTCTCACTTCCAAACAGGAAGTGAGAAATCTGAGGTTGGTCGATTTTCAACCCAGGCCCTATTGAATTCACAGTGGGATATGGATGAAGTTGCACTTCCTAGGGCTTCCACTAGATGTCAACCGTCTTTAGAAACTTTAATGAGGCTTCTACTGTGTTGTGGGGTTGAATAAGAGCTGAATGAGTCAGGTTACTGGCAGAGAGCCATTTCCTGGTCAAGCGCATTTCACATAATATCGACCTGCGTTCCATGGCTTCTCTAGACACAAAGGAATTCTCCGGTTGGAACTTTATTGAATATGTATGATAAAAACATCCTAAAGATTGTTTCTTCGACCTGTAATACAAATTTTTGAAGTTTTTGTCGGAGGTTATGCTGGACCTGTACGAGCGTTTGGATATGTCTAACGCCCTAACAAAAAGTAACTACTTGGACATAAATAATGGACATTATTGAACAAATCAAGCATTTATTGTGGAACTGGGATTCCTGGGAGTGCATTCTGATGAAGATCATTAAAGGTAAGGGAATATTTAGAAATGTGATTTCTAGTTTCTGTTTACTCCAACATGGCGGATAATCTTATTATTTTTCTGAGCGCCATTTCAGATTATTGCATGGTTTGCTTTTTCCGTAAAGTTTTTTTTAAATCTGACACAGCGGTTGCATTAAGGTGAGGTATATCTATAATTTGTATTATCATCTACATTTATGATGAGTATTTATGTTGAAGCGATGTGGCTATGCAAAATCACTGGATGTTTTTGGAACTAGTGAACGTAACGCGCCAATGTAAACTCATTTTTTTAAATATAAATATGAACATTATCAAACAAAACATACATGTATTGTGCAACATGAAGTCCTATGAGTGTCATCTGATAAAGATCATCAAAGGTTAGTGATTAATTTTATTTCTATTTGTGACTTCTCTCTTCGGCTGGAAAAATGGCTGAGTTTTTCTTTGGCTTGGTGGTGTTTTCGCTGTAAAGCCTATTTGAAATCAGACACTGTGGTGGTATTAACAACAAGATAGATGTATGTTTGGGGAATTTTAATTATGAGATTTCTGTTGTTTTGAATTTGGCGCCCTGCACTTTCACTGAGGTCGTCATATCGATCCCGTTAATGGGATTGCAGCCATAATAAGTTTTTAAGGGGAAGTGGATCTAAAATTCCATGCATAACAGTTGTATCATTTAGCAATGTTTATTTTGAGTATTCCTGTAAATTGGTGAGGCTCTCTGCAAAATCAAAGGATGTTTTGGAACTTCTGAACGTAAGGCACCAATGTAAACTCAGATATTTGGATATAAATATGAACTTTACCGAACAAAACATACATGTATTGTGTAACATGAAGTCCTATGAGTGTCATCTGATGAAGATCATTGAAGGTTTTCTGCCAACATTTACTGACACTGGCAATATTCATCAGGTGTTGAGCGTTCATAAATTTGTCAGTTATTCTGGACTCTTGCACTCTCAGACGAGTGCTCTGAAATCAGTGTAGATAGCCAGAGACGCATTTACCAGCTACGTCCATCGACTGTTGACATCATGAACATTCTATTGAAAGGGTTACTTACATATTGGAGATGTTTTTGTTTAGACATGTAGCTAGCTAACTAAACAATTAAGCATAATCCCAACTCATAACGTTACTACCCTGCATGAATTTGCAGGTAGCTAACCAACCAGGTTAAATGTTAGCTAGCTAGTATTAATGTGTTCAGTCCTCTGAAAACGTCAATGATTACTCTACAGCATTTGTATTGTGACATTCATACATTGTCTTGTGGATTGTGATTGGACAAATGGCCACATAATATTTACAATGTGAAACTTTAATGTTACGTTCTGTGATGAAGCTCCATTACTTCAACACTGTATAGTAAGGTCAGAAATAAGGTCAAACATAACAACAAGCTGAGAGAAATAGCTAGTTTCCAATAATACTTTATTTTCCATTACAACAAATACATTCTTCATAACACTCCAAACAAATCCATTCCTTGGTATGCGAGACCATTCTCGGTGGCGGTACGGGCTTCAAAGCTCTAATTTTCTCTGAAGCAATCAAAAGTGGAGTTGGTTAGTTGGGAGACATCACAGAGATCTTATCTTTAATTACACCAGATTCATCCTCATCTAACTACCATCCAGGCTCTGCAGCACGCCTCAGTCTGCATCCCAGTCAGACAATACCTTTCAGTCTGTCTTTATTACAGATGGGTGAGATCTGGCCCTGAAGCCCTCCCTCCCCAGAGTAAGTAATAAATAGGAACAGGAGGCTTTGGTCTCATCAGTACAATTGACGAGTCACATGTAATAATCACAAAACCCCTGGCTATGTCCAAATACTCAACTTATTTAGCTATGTTCTGATTCCTAGTTCCTAGATCACCTTAAATGATATGACTTGACTGCTAGAATGAAGGGATGCAAAGAGGGATGGTTTGTGGCAGTATCTCTGCTAGCAATCAGGTCCTTCCAGACAATTGGTTATGAAGGAGAGCAGACTGGATTGGAAGAGATTGGACGCTATAAAAGAGATTTGTAACATGACCTCTGGTGTCCCGGAGAAGGAATATGGGTGTTATGCAACTGAGGAAATATCATTCAGTGCTGCACCAGGCCACAGACTAGCCAAGGACCGAAGCTTTGTACAGCCACGACCTGCCACATTCTCTAGCAACCTGCAGGACATGCTCTAGATAAGGACTGCTTGAACAAAGTAAACACACCAAAGATTGCATTTGAACATCAAATCACATTGAATTGGTCACATACAGTTGAAGTCTGAAGTGTAAATACACCTTAGCCAAATAGATTGAAACTCAGTTTTTCACAATTCCTGACACTTAATCCTAGCAAAAATTCCCTGTCTTAGGTCAGTTAGGATCACCACTTTATTTTAAGAATGTGAAATGTTAGAATAATAGTAAAGATAATGATTTATTTCAGCTTTTATTTCTTTCCTCACATTCCCAGTGGGTCAGAAGTTTGCATACACTCAATTAGTATTCGGTAGCATTGCCTTTAAATTGTTTAACTTGGGTCAAACGTTTCGGGGAGCCTTCTACAAGCTTCCCACAATAAGTTGGATGAATTTTGGCCAATTCCTCCTGACAGAGCTGGTATAACTGAGTCAGGTTTGTAGGCCTCCTTGTTCGCACACGGTTTTTCAGTTCTTCCCACAAATTGTCTATAGGGTTGAGGTCAGGCTTTGTGAGGGCCACTCCAATACCTTGACTTTGTTGTCCTTAAGCCATTTTGCAACAACTTTGAAAGTATGCTTGGGGTCGTTGTTCATTTGGAAGACCCATTTGTGACCAAGCTTTAACTTCCTGACTGATGTCTTGAGATGTTGCTTCCTGCCTCATGATGCCATCTATTTTGTGTAGTGCACTAGTCCCTCCTGCAGCAAAGCACCCCCACAACATGAAATTGCCACCTCGGTGCTTCACGGTTGGGATGGTGTTCTTCGGCTTGCAAGCCTCCCCCTTTTTCCTCCAAACATAACGATGGTAATTATGGCCAAACAGTTCAATTTTTGTTTCATCAGACCAGAGAACATTTCTCAGAAAAACACGATCTTGGTCCCCATGTGCAGTTGCAAACCGTACTCTGGCTTTTTTATGGCGGTTTTGGAGCAGTGGCTTCTTCCTTGCTGAGCGGCCTTTCAGGTTATGTCGATATATGACTTGTTTTACTGTGGTTATAGATACTTTTGTACCTGTTTCCTCCAGCATCTTCACAAGGTCCTTTGCTGTTGTTCTGGGATTGATTTGCACATTTCAAACCAAAGTATGTAAAGCAGACTTGTGGAGGTCAACAAGTAGTTTTCGGAGGTCTTGGCTAATTTCTTTTAATTTTCCCATGATGTCAAGCAAAGAGGCACTGCGTTTGAAGGTAGGCCTTGAAATACATTCACAGGTACACCTCCAATTGACTCAAATGATGTAAATTAGCCTATCTGAAGCTTCTAAAGCCATGACATCATTTTCTGGAATTTCCCAAGCTCTTTAAAGGCACAGTCAACTTAGTTGTTGTAAACTTCTGACCCACTGGAATTATGATCAAGTGAATTATAAGTGAAATAGTCTGTCTGTAAACAATTGTTGTAAAAATGACTTGTGTCATGCACAAAGTAGATGTCCTAACCGATTGCCAAAACTATAGTTTGTTAAAAGAAATTTGTGGAGTGGTTGAAAAGTGAATTTTAATGACTCTTCAACTGTACAAAACTTCAACTGTACACATATTTAGCAGATGTTATTTTGGGTGTAGCGAAGTGCTTGTGTTCCTAGCTCCAACAGTGCAGTGATATCTAACAATTCACAAGAATACACACAGTCTAATAAGTAAAATAATGGAATAAAGAAATATAGAAATGGCATTGACTAAAATACAGTAGAATACAGTATATACATATGAAATGAGTAAAGCAGTATGTAAATTATGCTAGAGAGGGATCAAATAATAAGGATAGCTAATTATGCGTATAGCACTGCTAATAAAGCCCTGTCTTCCCAAGGAGAGGATGGGGTCTGAAAATCTATATTTCCCACTCTCCCCAGGCTACACAAAGCTACACCCTGGTGAGACTCCACAAGTGGAAGAGAAATCAAAAGTGCAATCAAGCAAAGCAAAACAGAGGAGACTGCGGTGCAGGGAGCAAACATCCTGCATGCGTGAAGGGGAGGAGGGCATTGGATAGCAGAAAGGGGGTAGAGGGAAGATGGAGCGAGAGGGAGACTGAGGGCTGAGGTTATATCACCAAAATGATTACAGATTAAACGATAGAAGACTGTCACTTTAAGATGGATATTGTGTCTGTTTCAATGAATACACACAAATAGGGTCCAACCTGGTTCCTATTGAAATGAAGAAATTATCTCAAGTAGAGATGACCTTTTGATGTACTGTAGATAAAGCAGCATTTATGAAGATGGTACATTCATTTGAAATGGTGAAAGAAAGTCATTCCATTTTTAGTGCCATTCCACTACCTACTATTCAATGTTTAAACTGGCGGTGTTGAATGAATCAGCACAAGTGACACTAAATCGCCGTCATTTTGAGCAAGTGTCATGGAGACTTTTACATTTCCTGCAGCGCTTTGAGTGTGCTGAGTGTTATGTGTTTTTTTCCCCCCAGCCTTTGAAGGTAATGAGTTAATTACCACCATCATTAGCTCAAAACTGCTCAAAAGGTTTTCAGAATCATTAAAACTGAAGTGGAACATTTGTGATATACCATATAATTACCTTAATTTGAATCAATGCGTGCAGTGGAAGGGGTCCACAATATCAGTACGTTATTGGTGTGTACACACTCTGCGTCCTTAGCAGGTGGGGTCAAAGGTCAGTGAACTATAGATTCTCCCTCTGACACTCAGTTTACAGTGCTGCTTCCCAACACAGCCCAGAAACCCAACCAGTAGGTTGGCGTTCCTATTGACACTGTAAAAACAAGAAAGTCTCAAAACATCATGGTTGTGTAATGAAACCATGTAAAATAGTGCACCTAACCTGAGATCGGGTATTATGAGGGTGTTTGAATGTATACCCAATGTCAGTGTTCTGATACACTGAATGGATTTTTTTAAACAAAAATAAAGTACTCTGAAACACTCAAAAAAAAATATATATTTATTTATGCAGGTAAGTTGACTGAGAACACATTCTCATTTACAGCAACGACCTGGGGAATAGTTACAGGGGAAAGGAGGGGGATGAATGAGGTGACCGTGATGGTATGAGCGACAGATTGGGAATTTAGCCAGGACACCGGGGTTAACACCCCTACTCTTACAATAAGTGCCATTGGATCTTTAGCAACCACAGAGAGTCAGGACACCCATTTAACATTCCATCCAAAAAACAGCAACCTACACAGGGCAATGTCCCCAAACACTGCACTGGGGGAACGATTGGGGACATTTTTTTTTTTTTTTTAAACCAGTGGAAAGGGTGCCTCCTACTGGCCCTCATGCACCACTTCCAACATCATCTGGTCTCCCATCAAGGGACCAACGCTGCTTAGCTTCAGGAGCAAGCCAGCAGTGGGATGCAGGGTGGTATGCTGCTGGCAAAGTAGTTGTCTAACCTGAATATTGGTGTTTATAAGAGAATGTTATGAAAGCACTTTTGGGGGTTTCAGTGCATGAATTGTATTGAAATGGTTTGTAGCCTTAATATTGATTGAGCTATAGAATGAATATTGATTGATCAATATTTTTTGTCTAAATTGTTTTTACAATGCTTTATTTAGACAGATTAGAAACAGGAGGGGCAGAAAGATGATACATTTAATTGACTCAACCACACTGCAAGAAATAATTCTGGGGTGAATTGAAATTGATACAAAAAAACAACATAATCTTAATAAAAATAAATGTAAGATGGTCTAGCGGTAAACGTACCTGGCTTAGATACGTCACCCCTCTCCCCACGGAAGACCGGGGATACATTTTCCGCTCCAACCATTCAATCTGTTTTTCCTCTCAATCTGTGTCATTTCATAAATGTTTAAATCAAGTGTTTCAAATACCCCCAAACTATACAGTACCAGTCAAATTTTGGACACACTACTAAAGCACACCAATAAGAAGAAGAGATTTGCTTGGGCCAAGAAACATGAGCAATGGACATTAGACCAGTGGAAATCTGTCCTTTAGTCTGATGAGTCCAAATTTGAGATTTTTGGTTCCAACTGCTGTGTCTTTGTGAGACGCAGAATAGGTGAATGGATGATGTCCGCAGGTGTGGTTCCCACCATAAAGCATGGAGGAGGAGGTGTGATGGTGCTTTGCTGGTGACACTGTCTGTGATTTATTTAGAATTCAAGGCACACTTAACCAGCATGTCTACACACAGCGTTATGCAGCGATACGGCTTGCGATTAGTGGGACTATCATTTGTTTTTCAACAGGACAGGCTGTGTAAGTGCTATTTGACGAAGAAAGAGAGTGATGGAGTGCTGCATTAGATGACCTGCTCAGCATATGTGGGAACTCCTTCAATACTGTTGGAAAAGTATTCCTCATGAAGCTGGCTACTTTTAAGAATCAAAAATCAATTATTCTTTGTTTAATACTTTTTTTGCTACTACATGACATGTGTTATTTCATAGTTTATGTGTTCACTATGTACAATATATATGGGGGATTGGAAATGTTTCAATGATTTGTGAATTTCATTTTACCAAAATATAGCATTGTTCATGAGGATAACCAAAGAGACATACCTCATTGGAAGTTTTTGGTTTTAATCACGTGACGGTTTTTAGAGGATTGTGGGAAATGTAAAATGTTCAATCTTTATGACTGTAAGGGAGTGTGTTCACTTACTGCTATGAAATTATTAACAGGGCACCACTTGCTGTAAGTCAGCGAGAAACTATAAGTAGTTAAAATTACAATGGATAAGTTATCATTCTGAAAGCAATTAAGTTCTTAAAACGATATGGCAATGCATTCTTGGAGACAGGAGATATTTTACAAAAAGAACGAAGATTTATTTAGAAATAACCAGAGGAAAGCAATGAATGTACAGGATGAATGAATAATGGAGATTATGATGGAAAAATGACGCACTGATATGACAGGCAAAAGAATCAGTCAAAAACAGAGAACAGGGATTAAAGCACCCAAAACAGAACAAACAAGCTGTTCTGGATATTTCAGAAGGAAATACGGTAGGGATTATAGGAGTAATATAGATAGTAATAATAAAAGTAAGATACATGCTCACATTAAAAATAGGGAAAAGATAGTTGGTATTGGATACTCTTATGTACAGTTTATCCTGTACATAAGAAGTCCAGTATCTCAAGGTCCCCAATGGGGGTAGTCCTTGAATGGTTTTGTAGTTCATAAATGACAGCAACCATATGGCTGGTAGCCATCGGAACACAAGGAGCAGTGTTCACACGTTCAGCTTATAGTTCTAGAACCATGAAGAGGTGAGGCCTCACGTCAGGAGAGCTGTGATTGGCTCAGGCGAGGGAAAAGTTCCGCGACCTGCGATGCCTATGAATGAATAAATTGTCCACACAAAAGAAGGGTAATTCGTATAATCTCATGATGTATGCCAATGTTCGTGTGAAGAATGTGTGGTCGCACAGATACCAAACAACATACTCTTCCTTGGACATGTGTTAATTCATTGTTGGGAAAAAATATCATACACATCCTAAATCCAAATCTTATTACACATACAGTACTAGTCAATTGTTTGTGCACACCTACTCATTCAAGGGTTTTCTCGATTTGTAACATTTTCTACATTGTGGAAAAATAGTGAAGGCATCAAAACGATAAAATAACGCATAAGGGATCAAGTAGTAACGAATAAAGTGTTAAACAAATCAAAATATATTTTGTATTTGAGATTCTTCAAAGTAGCCACCCTTTGCCTTGATGACAGTTTTGCACATTATTGGCATTCTCTAAACCAGCTTCACTTGAAATGCTTTTCCAACTTGAAGGAGTTCCCATATACAGTTGGGCAAAAAAGTATTTAGTCAGCCACCAATTGTGCAAGTTCTACCACTTAAAAAGATGAGAGAGGCCTGTAATTTTCATCATAGGTGCACTTCAACTATGACAGACAAAATGAGGGCGAAGAAATCCAGAAAATCACATTGTAGGATTTTTTATGAATTTATTTGCAAATTATGGTGGAAAATAAGTATTTGGTCACCTACAAACAAGCAAGATTTCTGGCTCAAACAGACCTGTTACTTCTTCTTTAAGAGGCTCCTCTGTCCTCCACTCATTACCTGTATTAAATGGCACCCTTTTGAACTTGTTATCAGTATAAAATACTTCTGTCCACAACCTCAAACAGTCACACTCCAAACTCCACTATGGCCAAGACCAAAGAGCTGTCAAAGGACACCAGAAACAAAATTGTAGGCCTGCACCAGGCTGGGAAGACCTATCTGCAATAGGTAAGCAGCTTGGTTTGACGAAATCAACTGTGGGAGCAATTATTAGGAAATGGAAGACATACAAGACCACTGATAATCTCCCTCGATCTGGGGCTCCACGCAAGATCTCAACCCGTGGGGTCAAAATGATCACAAGAACGGTGAGCAAAAATCCCAGAACCACACAGGGGGACCTAGTGAATGACCTGCAGAGAGCTGGGACCAAAGTAACAAAGGCTACCATCAGTAACACATTACGCCGCCAGGGACTCAAATCCTGCAGTGCCAGACGTGTCCCCCTGCTTAAGCCAGTACATGTCCAGGCTCGTCTGAAGTTTGCTAGAGAGCATTTGGATGATCCAGAAGAAGATTGGGAGAATGTCATATGGTCAGATGAAACCAAAATACAAAACTTTTTGGTAAAAACTCAACTCGTCGTGTTTGGAGGACAAAGAATGCTGAGTTGCATCTAGAGAACACCATACCTACTGTGAAGCATGGGGTGGAAACATCATGCTTTGGGGCTGTTTTTCTGCAAAGGGACCAGGACGACTGATCCGTGTAAAGGAAAGAATGAATGGGGCCATGTATCAATAGATTTTGAGTGAAAACCTCCTTCCATCAGCAAGGGCATTGAAGATGAAATGTGGCTGGGTCTTTCAGCATGACAATGATCCCAAACACACCGCCCGGGCAACGAAGGAGTGGCTTTGAAAGAAGCATTTCAAGGTCCTGGAGTGGCCTTGCCAGTCTCCAGGTCTCAATCCCATAGAACATCTTTGGAGGGAGTTGAACGTTCGTGTTTCCCAGCAACAGCCCCAAAACATCACTGCTCTAGAGGAGATCTGCATAGAGGAATGGACCAAAATACCATCAACAGTGTGTGAAAACCTTGTGAAGACTTACAGAAAACGTTTGACCTCTGTCATTGCCAACAAAGGGTATATAACAAAGTATTGAGATAAACTTTTGTTATTGACCAAATACTTATTTTCCACCCTTATTTGCAAATAAATTCATAAAAAATCCTACAATGTGATTTTCTGGATTTTTTCCCCTCATTTTGTCTGTCATAGTTGAAGTGTACCTATGATGAAAATTACAGGCCTCTCTCATCTTTTTAAGTGGGAGAACTTGCACAATTGGTGGCTGACTAAATACTTTTTTGCCCCACTGTATGCTGAGCAGTTGTTGGCTGCTATTCCTTCACTCTCCGGACCAACTCATCCCAAACCATCTCAATTGGGGTGAGGTTGGGTGATTGTGGAGGCCATGTCATCTGATGCAGCACTCCATCACTCTCTTTCTTCGTCAAATAGCACTTACACAGCCTGGAGGTGTGTTGGGTCATTTTCCTGTTAAAAAACAAATGATAGTCCCACTAAGGACAAACCAGATGAGAAGTCGTATTGCTGCATAATGCTGTGGTAGCCATGCTGGTTCAGTGTGCCTTGAATTCAAAAATAAATCACAGACAGTATCACCAGCAAAGCACCCCCACACCACACATTATCACACCTCCCCTCCATGCTTCAAGGTGGGAACCACACGTGTGGAGATCATCCATTCACGTTCTCTGCGTCTCACAAAGACATGGCGGTTGGAACCAAAAATCTCAAATTTGGACTCATCAGACCAAGGGACAGATTTCCACTGGTCTAATGTCCATTGCTCGTGTTTCTTGGCCCACAAGTATCTTCTTTTAATTGTGGTCCTTTAGTTTTGTTTGATGTTGAGATGTGTCTGTTACTTGAACTCTGTGAAACATTTATTTGGGCTGCAATCTGATGTGCAGTTAACTCTAATGAACTTATTCTCTGCAGCAGAGGTAACTCTGGGTCTTCCTTTCCTGTAGCGGTCCTCATGAGAGCCAGTTTAGTCATAGTGCTCAATGGTTTTTGCGAATATACTTGAAGGAACTTTCAAAGTTCTCCCTATTGACTGACCTCCATGTCTTAAAAGTTCATTTGTGGAATTTCTTTCCTTGGAGCCAATTAGTTGTGTTGTGACAAGGTAGGAGTGGTATACAGAAGATAGCCCTGTTTGGTAAAAGACCAAGTCCATATTATGGCAAGAACAGCTCAAATAAGATAAGAGAAACGACAGTCCATCACGACTTTAAAATTGAAATGCATTCCATTAAGCTGTTTGAGAGAATGCCAAGTGTGAAAAGCTGTCATCAAGGCAAAGGGTGGCTACTTTGAAGAATCTCAAATTTAACATATATTTTGATTTGTTGAACACATTTTTGGTTACTAAATGATTCCATACGTCTTAATTCATAGTTTTTATGTCTTCACTATTCTACAATGTAGAAAATAAAGAAAAACCCTTGAATGAGTAGGTGTGTCCAAACGTCTCACTGATACTGCACATCTCAACACTTTCACCATGTCATTTTCAGTCCGTTTACACCGTTTGCTTGAGGAAATAAGAGTGTTTGAGGCACTTTTGCGTGCAGTTTATTGTTCTCCAAGGGAGACATTCCTTGACCGAGCCGTAGTCATCCTCAGCATTCATTGAGACCCTGCTGTGTCCATGTCTCCGGCAGACTGTCTGAGCACTATTTGGTTGAACTGGCCAGGAGGATCTTTGATGTACAGTAGACTAAAGAGGAGAATGACTACTCCTGCTGTAAGCTTGCTGTGAGTCTCCCCCCTCTTCCTTTGTTCTCTGGCCATAGAAGAGAGCTCTGATTCTTTTCTTTTACACAATGTTGTATGCATGTTTGAAGAAGGAAAAGTATACTTATATTTTAGTGTTAAGCTTGTTGTGCCATGAGGTGTAATGGAAAAATCATCAGGAAAATTGACGTTCAATGAGGACAGCACCCACTCCCACATTCATGAATGTCAATGGAAGAGGATGTGCCTGTAACGGCCATTGGTGGAAGGTCAGGACCAAAGTGCAGCGTGGGATGTGTTCATCTTTATTTATGAATTGAACACCGAATGAAAAAACAACAAAAGAGAATGAACAAAACCGAAACAGTTCTGTCTGGTACAGAATACAACTACCCACAAAACCCATTTGGGCAAGAGCTACCTAAGTATGGTTCTCAATCAGAGACAAGAATAGACAGCTGTCCCTGATTGAAAACCATACCCGGCCAAAAACAGAAAAAAGGAACATATAATGCCCACCCTAGTCACACCCTGGCCTAACCAAAGTAGAGAATAAAAGCCTCTCTATGGCCAGGGCGTGACAGGAACCCCCCCCCACCCCCCCAAATGTGCGGACCCCGGCAGCAAAACCTGACTCTAAAGGGGAGGGTCCGGGTGGGCCTTCCTGACGGCAGCGGCTCGGGTGCGGGACCCTCGCAGCGGGCCACGGACTGAAGACCCTCGTAGAGGGCGCCTCTGGACTGAGGGGCTGCGCTTTTGGCAGCTCCGGAGTGAAGGGCGACTCTGGCGGCTCCGGACTGACGGGCGGCTCTGGCGGCTCAGGACTGACGGGCGACTCTGGCGGCTCAGGACAGGAGGGCGGCTCTGGCGGCTCCGGACTGACGGGCGATTCTGGCGGCTCCGGACTGACGGGCGACTCTGGCGGCTCTGGACTGACAGGCGGCTCTGGCGGCTCCGGACAGGAGAGGACACCGTGCGCTTCACTGCATAATACGGTGCCTGCCCGGTCACTCTCAGGTCTCAGGTCTCAGGTCTCCTACCTGACTTCGCCAATCTCCCCGTGTGCCCCCTCAAAAAATTCTGGGGCTGCCTCTCGTGCACGTTACCTCGAGCCAATTCCTCGTAGTGTCGCCGCTCCGCTCTAGCTGCCTCCAGCTCCTCTTTCGGGCGGTGATACTCTCCCGGCTGTGCCCAGGGTCCCTTGCCGTCCAATATTTCCTCCCATGTCCAGGAGTCCATTACACGCTGCTTGGTCCTTTGGTGGTGGAAGAAGGTGAGGGCCAAGGTGCAGCGTGGTACGTGTTCATCTTTATTTATTCATTGAACACTGAATGAAAAAACAACAAAAGAGAGTGAACGAAACCGAAACAGTTCTGTCTGGTACAGAATACAAAAAACAACTAACCACAAAACCCATGTGGGCAGTATGTATGGTTCTCAATCAGAGACAACGATAGACAGCTGTCCCTGATTGAGAACCATACCCGGCCAGGAACATAGAATGCCCACCCTAGTCACACCCTGGCCTAACCAAAATAGAGAATATAAGCCTCTCTATGGCCAGGGCGTGACAGTGCCGAATCCTCAATTCATGCAGTTCAACCTCCAGTTAGTGCTGGCGGTTTAAACACTGTACAAGACAATACCTGCCAAAACTGTATATAATGGAAAATTACAAAATATAGAAAACAATATTAAAGAGTAAGACACTTTAGAAAAAGGGATCTAATTGTGCACTAAACAGAATTGAAAAGATCATAATGGTGTTCAGTAGTGATGGGAAGTTCGGCTCTTTTTACTGACTCCGGTCTTTTCGACTTGTTCTGTCAAAATAATTAATCTTTCGACTCATTTGAGTCAGTAATGCCCAGAGCACGCAGAACCCAATACCGGCGAATGATGAACTGAAAACTTAAAAGAGTCATGATTCTACACGCCTCTTCGTTTACATGTGGATCACCATAGGGGGCTAATTGTAGCTGTCATTTGTGACTGAGACTTGCAGACGTGCTTTAAACAAGTAACATTTGTTGATTGCGAGGCATACAAATACAATTATTTCTTGATACATTTGAAACAAGGTCTAATTGTGGCCGCAACCGGACTAGATTGTGAACGAATCATGGTGGAATGCATTGCTTGACTGCCGTGAGGGTGATAGGTAGCCTGACGACTCACACTTAATTCTTCCTCTGCTCTGTCATTCGCCGCATACGTCATTGCAGAGAAGAAACTAATGTCTGAGGGCGTGACGTAGCGTTTGGCCAGAGCAAGGAGTCAGGGTAGCCAGGCGTCAGGGTAGCCAGGCCAGGTGATAAACACAGTCCTTTTTGAACTACAGCCGCCCAAATGATTAATTCTCGAGTTTGAGTATGTTGAGCAAAGGCTGTGGATGTTTTGGTTCTACGAAGCTGTGTCCATCATAACATTCAATAATGAATAAAATGTAGTCATTCTTGCACAATGCGATCAATTATCTGTTCTAAACATGTATTTTTCTTCTCTATGCTCATGATCTGATTTCCTGCGTGCATACGACAGACAGTTGGTGGTCGGAGCAGGTCTCTGGAGCCGCTGAGCCGCTGAGCATGTGTTAATCCTGCTGTAGGATTCATTGCGGCCAGCAATTGTAGGCCAAACGACTAAAATGAACGAGTTACTCCAAAAATCTAATCATGACACTCAAGTCAGTAAAATAGTTGTTCAAAAAGAATGAATCATTCGCGAACTGCACATCATTAGCATTTAGAAGCTCTAGAGAGGAAACAACACCAAAAGAGATGGTATCTAATTCTGCACTAAAGAGGACCTCGAAACACCAAAATAGTGTTTTCAACCTTTTCTGCTAGTGCTCCCAGTCCCTGTTACAACACTCCATGTAATGTTTCAGTACTCCAGCAAAGTTAAGGTTTCATCTCATTCAAGTTGATGGCAGCTCAGTTGCCATCATTTTGGTGTTACAAAACACTTCAATTTAACAGTGTGTTATCATTTATGTTTTCATATGGAAATCTATTTGACTACCTCATCACTATGCACATAATCAAGCACGTTACATCATTGTCTGTATTTGACAGATACAGTATGTAGGATTTGGTTTGCATGCAACATTCAGTGAGTACCACACACACATAGGGTTGATAAATATAACAATCCATTGATCAGGTTTAAGATCTGCGACACTAATCTACCACCTACAAATGGCATGCATTCGGTGAAAAGTTCATCACAGCACTACTGGCAACTGGTGTAGCAGGTACATTGCAAATAGCTATGTAAAATCTAGGCTCCACTCAAGATTGTGTGTGGCAGTGGAGGGAGGAGAAAAAAAGCATTAAACACATTAACCGCCCCTGGCTCTGGTTGGTCATTTGAGGATATGCTTGTAAAACGCTTAGAGAACATTGGTGAAAATTTGCTGTAGCGTGCCTGTCCCCAGGGAAACTTCCCCCCCACCAGATGAAGTGTAGAGGGATTAACAGGCATGTGGATGGCAGGGCCCTGTTTAGAGGCTGTCAAGCTTGCTTGTGTCTGCTGTCAGGATTGGCCAATGTGCTTGAGAGGGAAATGAGGGCCACTGGAAGGTTTTCTCCTTCCAGAGCTCTCTATTTAACCTCTAACCCCTGAGGACTATGCCGTCTGTCCTTCCCCATCAGCTGCTCTGGGCTGACATCAACTCTGACTGTACTCTGTGGACGAGCGTTTGTCGATCGAGTTCACATGAGTGTTCCGTCTTCGGCAATGTTCAAACCTCAGGATACAGGTAAAGGTCGGAGTGTGTTACAGCCATACCATCCGGCTGTACAGTAAAAGTAATGATAATCCACAGACATTTGATATACTGTATCTAGTCTCCTGTCAGTGATGGACATTCACTTCGTAGCTTGAATACAAAGCAAGATGTTTTCACGCAAATGTCCTTATAGGAAGAAGCTCAGCACATCATGACAGAGACAGTTATCTCCTTTGATGCGTAGGCTATGAAAGAGATGAAGGCCGGAGTTTCATAAATTCTAAGAGTTGGGAGTAAATGTCGCAGCAGTATTGTCTTAGTCAGATTCAGAAAAATTCTTCCTCCCAAGTCACGACAAGTACATGCCGAAAATCCATATTAAAGTCGAGATTAGAGAGAGTGCTTGCTACCCTTCGAAGACCAAACTTGGGAGAAAATAAACTATTTTGTCTTGGGGCGACAGGAATTTGTGTCTCTTAGCAACTAAACAATGAGTAAAGACAATAATGACTTAAAAGACGAAATCAAGGATAGGTCACATTCCAAGTGACGTGAATAATTAGTGATTGTAATGGAACATGCTCTGTCAACATACCCTTGCTGAAACATGTAATGTATGCACATACTACACAGCGTGAAACGTTTCTACTTATTTGCTCATTAATTACGTAATGTCATGTCGAGGTCTCAGCATAACCCCATGGTACATTATGCAATCTATCATCTTCCATTTTATGCATTAGTCAAATTGAAATGCAAACACTATTCTATATGTTGGTCGGTCTCCAGTATTTATGCTGCTATAGTTTGTGTCAGGAGGCTGGGGTCAATCTGTTATATCTGGAGGCGGTGTCCTGTTTGAATTTAAGTATGCTTTCTCTAATTCTCTCACTTTTTTTTTTCTTTCTCTCTCTCTCAGAGGACCTGAGCCCTAGGACCATGCCTCAGGACTACCTGGCCTGATGACTCCTTGCTGTCCCCAGTCGACCTGGTTGTGCTGCTGCTCCAGTTTCAGCTGTTCTGCCTATGGAACCCTGACCTCTTCACCGGACGTGCTATCTGTCCCAGACCTACTGTTTTCAACTCTCTAGAGCGGTAGAGATACTCTGAATGATCGGCTATGAAAAGCCAACTGACATTTACTCCTGATGTGCAGACCTTTTGCACCCTCAACAACCACTGTGATTATTATTATTTGACCCTGCTGGTCATCTACGAACGTTTGAACATCTTGGCCATGTTCTGTTATAATCTCCACCCGGCACAGCCAGAAGAGGACTGGCCACCCCTCATAGCCTGGTTCCTCTAGGTTTCTTCCTAGGTTCTGGCCTTTCTAGGGAGTTTTTCCTAGCCACCGTGCTTCTACACCTGCATTGCTTGCTGTTTTGGGGTTTTAGGTTGGGTTTCTGTACAGCACTTTGTGACATCAGCTGATGTAAGAAGGGCTTTATAAATACGTGGGATTGATTGGTTAGGGACAGTAAGTTATATGAGATGAATCTAGAGTCAACCAAGAATGTTCTTATTTTCTTAAAAGAATGTCAGAGGAGGAAAAACTTCATTTTCAATTTGGTCACAATTTGGTCACAATTTGGTCCGCACTTGGTGCGGACAAAAGGAATAATGTCACTTAATTCAGTCACATTGTCACGGAGTAATATCCATTTTAATTACTGAAAGCAATCAGCTCAGTCAATGTAATTCCAAAAACACTGCTGAAAGAAAGCATGCTCAATCAAACTAGCAATCATGGTGTGGTATATTATTTTTAAGAGTTCTGTGCAAGACACATTCTCAAGGACCATGGGTGGTGATGATAGAGCATACTGATAGCCTTTATATACATTCTTTGAATTAGTGCTTCATATGTGTCTGTGTTTGTCTGTTTCTGTGGCACAATGTATGTCCTATTTTATTGCTATGACATGAGGAAGAGGCAGAGAACTCCTTTCCTTTTTGTTTTTATTGCATTTTATTGCAAGTTTGTTTTATTAATGAACTAGCAATATTGATTCCGCTTATTATTATAGTCTGAATAGTTTGAATCAAGCACATTAAGAATTACATTTGTGTTTTATTTTTTTGGCTAGCTGGCTAATGTTAGGTGGCTAGAATGCAATGTTTTGATTTGATTATGCCAGCTGTCTGGGGGTTACTCTGTCCCCACCTCCCTCTCCTCATCACCAGGTGTCTGCCTACTCTCCGTCTACCAGTTATTTTCCAGACCCTGTCTACCACTGCTGTTTGGCCCGGTCAAAACACTGGCTAGGGCTTCCATCTAAAGAACAGGCAAGCATTATTATATTACAGTATGATGAAACATTTATTTAGACATACATTAATTCGAGAATTGTCCTTTATTACATGTTAGTGTTTTTGTTTTTTTGCTGATGCAGACCTGTCTTGTGTGACTTAGTCATAAGTCTAGGCGTACAGGTAAGAGACGTTTGGGTGTGAGATACTAACTGCAGGAAGTCAGCTGTATGGAAACTTGCAGGAAGGAGCACATTATAGTGTGAACAGTGACACGACAGCTATACGTTTGAGCCCTCGTGCTATCAACCTTGGGCTGTCTTAAATCTGCACAGACAAACCAATCGCCTTGTGCACATTACGTTCCGCCCTTGTTTCAACCCATATGCTCATCTGCCATGAAGACAAAGAGGTTGCCCTTTCGATAAAAGCGGAGAGCCAACTGTCCATTGGGCTCTTAACAATCCCCTCTACAGTGCAGGGTTCTCTGCTCCCGATTTACAAATCTTATAATAAAGTTGTTTGAATAATCTATATTCTCTCTCCCTTTTCATTAGAATTTCCACTACAACGGTAGTTAACAATGACAAGATAATTAGTCTATATAATATACGCAGATGTTGCCTTGTGCACTGGACCATGGCCTCACTTTGCTGTAATCGTTGAAACGCACCAGCAGAAGAGTTCCCAGATGGTTGCTAATGTTAGATTTAACAGATGCTCTTATCCAGAGAAACGAGGGTTAAGTGCCTTGCTCACGGGCACATCGGCAGACGTTTCACCGAGTTGGTTCTGGGATGCAAACCGGCAACCTTTCAGTTACTGGACCAAACGCCCTTTACCGCTGGGCTACCAGCAGCCTCTGGAGGAACTGATCTCCCAGTCGGTGGATGATTATGAAGCAGTCTTGAGCTCTTCTTAATAGCTGGAGAAACAAACAAACGTGTCCCCCAAAAGAGCATTCTCAATGGATTACTGTTACAAAGAACAAGTGACGCTCATAATAAAGGACCGAAAAAGATCACCTTAAAGAGGACGCTCGGCGGGAAGTGTGGGACTATAGCTTTTTCTAGACAAACCTTTGCATCGTTTTGGCAGCCTTCTGCACCTCGTGGACGTCTGATCCCGCAGGGCATCCTACTTACAGAGGTCACCAACACACAGTCATTCAAGAAGCTGGCCGCCAAATCGACAATGGCTGAGGCCCAGATATCTGTATATAATGCCACTATGTGTTCTGACACCTCCACCTGCTCAGAGAACGCCTGTATGTGATAACGCACATGTCTGTCTCTTTTTTTAGAATTGGAATTCATTCGTTGTGATTGAATTAGATTGAGTTTTATGGGACACTGGATTTTTTGTTGTAGATGCTACAGTTGGATAACAAACACATTGCTTTATCTGAATCATTACATGATATTGTATTTTTTGTGCTTTGTAATAAGACTTTGAGCATCCTTCTCTACCAGAGGAGTCATGTACAAGTTGCCTCTCCCGTGGTGTTATCTTTTTGTGTACATGGAGCTGTCCTCTGTTTTCTGGGAGCAATGTTGTGCAAAGGGAGCGAGCAGTACTGCTGGCCAGTAATTAGATCTGGGGCACTGCGAGAGACTTCAAGCTGCAGCAACTCGAACCACAAGCAATTTCGTGTGACTGTATACCGCAGAGTGAATAACTCACGTGGAGTTCTCTCTCTCGTGCACACACACACACCTAATCCAGACTCCGTAAACCTCAACGCACGCACGTACGCACACACACGCACACACACGCACACACACACACAGGACAGGTCCACTGCTAAGCTCCACTGCTCTCCTCTCCTTCCCTAATTGCTGTATAAGAAGCTCCACAGGCTGGAATATGGTTGGCTAAGGTAGCCGGGGATCAGAGAGGGGAGACTAGAGGAGATAATGCGTTTTCTTTTTGCTCCAGAAGACACAGAGAGGCTGCAGAGCAGCAGTGACAGACGGGCATCTTTGCCGTTATTTTTGGGGTTCTCTGATGCTCTCTCTGTAACTAGAAAGGCCAAGGTACCGTTCCACTCCCATGCTTCACCAGGCAGTAAGGTCAGCCAAGCAGGGCAGAATAACTGAACCTGTTACTCTTATCTTTCACCCCCTCAAACAAACAGAAAAACTCAAATTCATGCACGCACACAGTACAGCTCTATGGATGTTGTCAACATAGTATGGCAACAATCTCTCAAGCCTCTGTCAAAGGGAGAGATGATATAATTTTCAGGAATTCTATTGTAGTTTCATTTCCATTTCACAAGTAGTATGTCTGAGATTCCTCGCAAACTTTCTATGATTTGTACTGTCTCCTTTGATATCTTATGAAGAGGACTCTTACTTTTCATCTCGTTGAAATGGCAGAATCTAAATGAAAGCAGTGATGCTATTAGGGCCAGGACGATATATATATCTTGCCATGGCAAAAACACGAAGCAGACCAAACTCTTTGGTCCTTTCAAATCCCGCTGCTTGGGAAATAAACAAGTGTGACTCTAGATGACAACATAATGATGTTTGTTTCCAACATTAGGGCCGTTTTCATAAAGAAGTTAAATCCGCTTTGTGTTTTGTTTCCTTGCCACTATACTAACAAGTATCACAATACTGGTATTGTCCTGGCCCTAGATGATATCTCGGTACTCCAGCTTCTTCCACTGTAAAACAATACGTGAAGACAGCAGCCCTGTTGTTTTTGGACTGGATGACTTCTTTAGATTTGTGTTGTATTTCATGTTTGGGTGATGTTGTGATTTATTGTAATGAACCGCTGCTGGGTGCCTTCATTCAGCTGGCTGTGTTTTCTCTGTGCTAGTAAATAATTGCTATCTACAGTATATAGCATGGAGAAAACATTAACTTCAATCAATCTGCTGTACATGTAGGCTTAGCTACATACAGTTCAGCCACAGTGGTCATAGATGTACCACACTATAGGAAAGTTGTGTTCGTGGCTTGCCTGTTTTCCTTGGTACTCTAATGATATCTCTCTGTGGTGGCGGGCTGAAGGGCCAGTGTCTGTGTGAGTCAGCCCGGGTTCTGTGAGGCCTGACAGGTCGAGACACCGTTGGGGAGACCATTAGGCCTACACGGGGAAGGGGGACTGACAGGCAGTTGACAGAGGCTCACGTGGGGACAGCCAGGACCAGGACCAGGGGACAGCAGGCCACATAAAGAATCTGCCAAGCCCAGCCATGTCTGATTCAGAGCACTTTTTCTGACTTTCTCTCCATCTGACTCTGTCTAAATCCTCGCCTCTGACCCTCATTTTAGTCAGTTTATCTGACTCCTTTATCGGTTTCCCTTTCTCTCTCAGATTCTAACTCTGTCTCATGCTCCGTCTCTCTACTCTAGTATTTCTCTCCTCCTCCTTCTCAATCTCTGTCTGTCTATTTGTCTCTGTCCGTATCTGGGTTCAGTCTCAAGTCACTGTGATGTGAGCTTCTGTTCTCAGGCACTGTGATATGAGCTGCTGTGTCAGCTGAGCGAACTATGCCTCGAAGTAGCCGCCAGCGAACGGGCACACCACATCCCTCCCTCTACTGCCTTTCTGTCTATCCTTCTCATGTTTTATCTTCATCTTCTTGGTTAGACAATCATACAGTGGATATGTGAGGGATTTAGTTCATCCTCTAGCTGAGGTTGGGTTTGAGATGGAGGTTATATATGTTCTAGGATTACAGTGTTATCAACTGATAAGGTGTTGGACTTGTCGGAATGAAAGTTGGTGTGACGCGAGACAGAGGTGTTCACTCTTTCTGTGGAATTCATAGCTCTCAATATATATTATTTATGCCGAGTCGAATGGTCCTTTTTCCCATCATCTGCCGTCTGTTCAAATCTTTTTCACGTCATAAATTGGAAGAAAATACACTGAACAAAAATAGAAACGCAACGTGCAATAATTTCAACGATTTTACAGAGTTACAGTTCATATAAGGAAGCCAGTCAAATTGAAAAAATGAATTAGGCCCTAATCTATGGATTTCACATGACTGGAAATACAGATACAGTGGGGCAAAACAAGTATTTAGTCAGCCACCAATTGTGCAAGTTCTCCCACTTAAAAAGATGAGAGAGGCCTGTAATTTTCATCATAGGTACACGTCAACTATGACAGACAAAATGAGAAAAATAAATCCAGAAAATCACATTGTAGGATTTTTTATGAATTTATTTGAAAATTATGGTGGAAAATAAGTATATGGTCACCTACAAACAAGCAAGATTTCTGGCTCTCATAGACCTGTAACTTCTTCTTTAAGAGGCTCCTCTGTCCTCCACTCGTTAACTGTATTAATGGCACCTGTTTGAACTTGTTATCAGTATAAAAGACACCTGTCCACAACCTCGAGCTGTCAAAGGACATCAGAAACAAAATTGTAGACCTGCACCAGGCTGGGAAGACTGAATCTGAGATAGGTAAGCAGCTTGGTTTGAAGAAATCAACTGTGGGAGCAATTATTAGGAAATGGAAGACATACAAGACCACACAAGATCTCACCCCGTGGGGTCAAAATGATCATAAGAACGGTGAGCAAAAATCCCAGAACCACACGGGGGGGGACTAGTGAATGACCTGCAGAGAGCTGGGACCAAAGTAACAAAGCCTACCATCAGTAACACACTATGCCGCCAGGGACTCAAATCCTGCAGTGCCAGAAGTGTCACCCTGCTTAAGCCAGTACATGTCCAGGCCCGTCTGAAGTTTGCTAGAGAGCATTTGGATGATCCAGAAGAAGATTGGGACAATGTCATATGGTCAGATGAAACCAAAATATAACTTTTTGTTAAAAACTCAACTCGTCGTGTTTGGAGGTCAAAGAATGCTGAGTTGCATCCAAAGAACACCATACCTACTGTGACGCATGGGGTGGAAACATCATGCTTTGGGGCTGTTTTTCTGCAAAGGGACCAGGACGACTGATCCGTGTAAAGGAAAGAATGAATGGGGCCATGTATCATGAGATTTTGAGTGAAAACCTCCTTCCATCAGCAAGGGCATTGAAGATGAAACGTGGCTGGGTCTTTCAGCATGACAATGATCCCAAACACACCGCCCGGGCAACGAAGGAGTGGCTTCGTAAGAAGCATTTCAAGGTCCTGGAGTGGCCTAGCCAGTCTCCAGATCTCAACCCCATAGAAAATCTTTGGAGGGAGTTGAAAGTCTGTGTTGCCCAGCAACAGCCCCAAAACATCACTGCTCTAGAGGACATCTGCATGGAGGAATGGGCCAAAATACCAGCAACAGTGTGTGAAAACCTTGTGAAGACTTACAGAAAATGTTTGACCTCTGTCATTGCCAACAAAGGGTATATAACAAAGTATTGAGAAACTTTTGTTATTGACCAAATACTTATTTTCCACCATAATTTGCAAATAAAGTCATTAAAAATCCTACAATGTGATTTTTTTCTCATTTTGTCTGTCATAGTTGAAGTGTACCTCTGATGAAAATTACAGGCCTCTCTCATCTTTAAGTGGGAGAACTTGCACAATTGGTGGCTGACTAAATACTTTTTTCCCCCACTGTATGTATCTGTTGGTAACAAATGCCTTTAAAAAAGTAAGGGATGTGGATCAGAAAACCAGTCAGTATCTGGTGTGACTACCATTTGCCTCATGCAGCATGACACCTCACCTTCACATAGAGTTGATCAGGCTGTTGATTGTGGCCTGTGTAATGTTGTCCCTTTCCTCTTCAATGGCTGTGCTAAGTTGATGGATATTGACGAGAACTGAAACATGTTGTCGTACACGTCAATCCAGAATATCCCAAACATGCTCAATGAGTGATATGTCTGGTGAGTATGCGGGCCATGGAGGAACTGGGAAATGTTCAGCTTCCAGGAATTGTGTACAGAACCTTGCAACAATGGGCCTCAGGATCATTCAAATTGCCATCGATAAAAGGCAGTTGTGTTGTCTGTAGCTTATGCCTGCCCATACCATAGCCCCACCACCACGAGGCTCTCTGTTCAATGTTGACATCAGCAAACTGCTCGCCCACACGACACCAAAGAAGCTGTCTGCCATCTGCCCGGTACGGTTGAAACCGGGATTCATCCATGAAGAGCACACTTCTCCAGTGTACCAGTGGTCATTGAACCAACTGATGTCGGTCATGACGCCGAACTGCAGTGAGGATGACGAGCACGCAGATGAGCTTCCCTGAGACGGTTTCTTGACAGTTTGTGCAGATATTCTTTGGCTGTGCAAAACCCACAGTTGTCTCAGCTAGTCTCAGATGATCCTGCAGGTAAAGAAGCAGGATGTGGTTAAACGGTTGTGACAAACAGTTTACACATTGCGTTTATATTTTTGTTGCAGTGGTAGTTGAAGGCAAAAAATAAAAGGATATCGCTTTCATAGTACAATGTTTTTCCTCCAACTTCATTATAGCGGCAACTTTTTTCAGCCTTTTGTTTATATCTGAAAGGTATTGCCGGTATCAAACCCAAAACTTAGTATGAAACATAGCCGTCATGCCAATTAGCTGTTAACCATCTTCCTGACAGTTCTAAACTTTGCAAGGCATGTACCTACACTTTTTAAACCACAACTGGATGAACCCATAAATAATTACTGTGGGAATAAATACTGAATTACAAAAAATGTTCAATAAAGTAGGCTAATGCAATTGAAGGCATGTTTCAAATTGTTGCTTACTGAAACTCCCAAAGCTATCATATTCTTGTAATAGATTTGAAGCAATAGCCTACCTGTGTGTGGTCAGCGAGATGTTTAATGATTGGAACAAATCAATACGTGTCAGATTGTTGTTTTCACCGAGTCTTCATTTGGATATTGGTTAGGCAACATTTAGGCTGGACATTTTTTTGCTAAGTTAATAAAGGTGAGTGCTGCTCACGCTCATCTTGCCTAGTTGCCTCATTTATTACAACATTTTGCCATGTTATGTAGTTTAACAAGTGGATTATTCACTCGCAGTCGCCTAGTAGCCTAGGCCAATTCCCGACCAAAAGCCCGTCTGATTTAAAAAAAAACTGAATCTCCATCTGTATAGGCTATTAGATTAATTGGTTCTTAGCCGGGCAAATAACTGAAGGTGGTTCAGCTCATCTATCACTGATCAGAAACATTTGGCAAGTGCAAGCATATTATTTTGCTCGGTCGCATGTAGGCCATTCCAAAAGCCTGCGGGGAGGTTGTGAAATATGAACGACATTCACATGCTTTTGAAAACAGGATCGCTCTTATTTTCTATCACTATCATGAAGGTTAGACGCTAAGCCTGCTCCGAAACAAAGCAGAATGAGCATAGGAAAGAGATGAAACATAGATAAGGAAGCATGGTATGGCTCTGTTTCAAAATATAACGTTTTCACATGACAGTGGTTCCACACTTTCCCGTAACACAAGTTGCGTGGGAAAAAAATATTTGTTGTATTTTATTCTGTTAAATTCCATGATATTCTTATTTTAAAATATACTGTGTGTTGACTGTGATTGGGTTTGTCTGTTTAATGGAAAAAATAACAAGCTATTGATTTCATTTGGATGGTGCAGTCATGGTTGTACAGACCCATAACATAGGCCTAATAAAACTCAACATCCAGTGCATTCGGAAAGACTTCAGAAGCCTTGATGTTTCCCACATTTTGTTACGTTAAGGCTTTATTCTAAAATGGATTAAAAAAATTATAATACTTCTCATCAATGTACACACAATACCTCATAATGACAAAGCAAAAACAGGTTTTTAGGAATGTTTGCAAATGTATTCAAAATAAAAACTGAAATACCTTATTTACATAAGTATTCAGACCTTTTGCTATGAGACTTGAAATTCAGCTCAGGTGCATCCTGTTTCCATTGATCATCCTTGAGGAGTTTCTACAACTTGATTGGAGAAGACCCACGCACCTGTCTATGTAAGCTCCCACAGTTGACAGTGCATATCAAACTGAACAATAGGGGATGAAGGGCCTTGGTCAGAGAGGTGACAAAGAATCCGATGGTCACTCTGACAGAGGTCCAGAGTTCCTGTGTCCTCTGTGGAGATGAGAGAACCTTCCAGAAGTACAACCATCTCTGCAGCACTCCACCAATTACGTGTTTATGGTAGAGTGGCCAGATGGAAGCCACTCCTCAGTAAAAGGCACATGACAGCCCGCTAGGAGTTAGACAAAAGGAACCTAGAGGACTAAGACCAAGAGAAACAAGATTCTCTAGTCTGATGAAACCAAGATGAAACTTTTTGGCTTGAATGCCAAGTGTCACATCTGGAGGAAATCTGGCACCATCGCTATGGTGAAGAATGGTGGTGGCATCATCATGGTGCGGGGATGTTTTTCCATTGGCAGGAACTGGGAAACTAGTCAGGATTGAGGGAAAGATGAGCAGAGCAAAGTACAGAGAGATCCTTGATGAAAACCTGCTCTAGAGCACTCAGTACCTCAGACTGGGGCAAAGGTTCACTAAGCACACAGCCAAGAAAATGTGGGAGTGGCTTCAGGACAAGTTTCTAAATATCCTTAAGTGGCCCAGCCAGAGCCCGGACAAGAACCCGATCGAACATCTCTGGAGAGACTTCAAAATAGCTGTGCAGCGATGCTCCCCATCCAACCTGACAGAGGTTGAGAGGATCTGCAGAGAGGAATGGGAGAAACTCCAAAAATTCAGGTGTGCAATGTTTGAAGCATAATACCCATACTCTGTCATTATGGGGTATTGTGTGTAGGTTGATGAGGATTATTTTATTTTTAATCAATTTTAGAATAACGCTGTAACGTAATCAAATGTGGAAAAAGTGAAGGGGTCTGAATACTGTCCAAATGCACTGTATGCTATTCTGTTCTTTTGAAAACACATTTTATTATTCATATGTTTCTTAGGACCTGCCTTAACGATGAATTTAACGATGTATTTTTTTTTTACGGGTTATTTATTACATTGGTACTCCAGGTAATCTAAGGTTTTATTACATACAGTCGGGAGGAACCACTGATTGATTATAAGAGCAATGTCAACTCACCATCATTACGACCTGGAATACGACTTTCCCGAAGCGGATCCTGTGTTTTGCCCACCACTCAGGACAATGGATCGGATCCCAGCCGGTGATCCAATACAACGACGCCGTAAAAGGGGCAGACGAAGCAGACTTCTGGTCAGGCTCCTTAAATGGGCATATTGCGCACTGCTCCGGAGCATACTACTCGCCAATGTCCAGTCTCTTGACAACAAGGTTGATGAAATCCGAGCAAGTGTAGCATTCCAGAGAGACATCAGAGACTGTAACGTTCTTTGCTTCACGGAAACATGGCTCACTCGAGACACACTATTGGAGTCGGTACAGCCAGCTGGTTTCTTCACGCATCGCACCGACAGAAACAAACATCTTTCTGCTAAGAAGAGGGCTGGGTATGCCTTATGATTAACGAGACGTGGTGGGATCATAACAACATACAGGAACTCAATTATCTACCAAGATAATTCTCTTCGATTATAATCATAGCTGCATATATTCCCCCCCAAGCAGACACATCGATGGCCCTGAAGAACTTTATTTGAAACTGGAAAACCACATATCCTGAGGCTGCATTCATTGTAGCTGGGGATTTTAACAAGGATCATTTGAAAACAAGACTCCCTAAATTCTATCAGCATATCGATTGTGCTACCAGGGCTGGTAAAACCCTAGATCATTGTTATTCTAACTTCTGTGAAGCATATAAGGCCCTCCCACGCCCTTCTTTCGAAAAAGCTGACCACGACTCCATTTTGATGCTTCCAGCCTATAGACAGAAATTAAAACAGGAAGCTCCTGCTGGTCCGACCAATCTGATTCCACACTTCAGGATTGCTTCGATCAGGTAGATTGGGATATGTTCCGCATTGCGTCAAACAACAACATTGACGAATACGCTGATTCGGTGAGCAAGTGCATTGGCGATGTTGTACCCACAGCAACTATTAAAACATTCCCAAACCAGAAACCGTGGACTGATGGCAGCATTCGCGCGAAACTGAAAGTGCGAACCACTGCTTTTAACCAGGGCAAGGTGACCAAATACAAACAGTGTAGTTATTTCCTCCGCATGGCAATCAAACAAGCTAAGCGTCAGTATAGAGACAAAGTAGAGTCGCAATTCAACGGCTCAGACACAAGAGGTATGTGGCAAACTCGCCCCGTCACGGACCAGGATGTCTTGCTCCCAAACAGACTAAACAACTTCTTTGCTCGCTTTGAGGACAATACAGTGCCACTGACACGGCCCGCTACCAAAACCTGCAGACTCTCCTTCTCTGCAGCCGACGTGAGTAAAACATTTAAACGTGTTAACCCTCGCAAGGCTGCAGGCCCAGACGGCAGGCCCAGACGGCATCCCCAGCCACGTCCTCAGAGCATGCGCAGACCAGCTGGCTGGTTTACGGACATATTCAATCAATCCTTATCCCAGTCTGCTGTTCCCACATGCTTCAAGAGGGCCACCATTGTTCCTGTTCCCAAGAAAGCTAAGGTAACTGAGCTGAACGACTACCGCCCTGTAGCACTCATTTCCGTCATCATAAAGTGCTTTGAGAGACTAGTCAAGGACCATATCACTTCCACCCTACCTGACACCCTAGACCCACTCCAATTTGCTTACCGCCCCAATATGTCCACAGACGACGCAATCCTAACCCATCTGGACAAGAGGAGTACCTATGTGAGAATGCTGTTCATCGACTACAGCTCAGCATTTAACACCACAGTACCCTCCAAACTCGTCATCAAGCTCGAGACCCTGGGTCTCGACCCCGCCCTGTGCAACTCGGTACTGGACTTCCTGACGGGCCGCCCCCAGGTGGGTAGGGTAGGTAACAACATCTCCACCCCGCTGACCCTCAACACTGGGGCCCCACAAGGGTGCGTTCTGAGCCCTCTCCTGTTCACCCACGACTGTGTGGCCACGCACGCCTCCAACTCAATCATCAAGTTTGCAGACGACACTACAATTGTAGGCTTGATTACCAACAACGACGAGACGGCCTACAGGGAGGAGGTGAGAGTCCTCGGAGTGTGGTGTCAGGAAAATAACCTCAAACTCAATGTCAACAAAACAAAGGAGATGATTGTGGACTTCAGGAAACAGCAGAGGGAGCACCCCCCTATCCACATCGACGGGACAGTAGTGGGTAGAAAGTTAAGTTCCTCGGTGTACACGTCACGGACAAACTGAATTGGTCCACCCACACAGCCTGCGTGGTGAAGGCGGCACAGCAGCGCCTCTTCAACCTCAGGAGGCTGAAGAAATTTGGCTTGTCACCAAAAGCACTCACAAACTTTTACAGATGCATAATCGAGAGCATCCTGTCGGGCTGTATCACTGCCTGGTACGGCAGCTGCTCCGCCAACAACCGTAAGGCTCTCCAGAGGGTAGTGAGGTCTGCACAACGCATCACCGGGGGCAAACTACCTGCCATCCAGGACACCTACACCACCCAATGTCGCAGAAAGGCCATAAAGATCATCAAGGACAACAACCACCCGAGCCACTCCCTGTTCACCCCGCTATCATCCAGAAGGCGAGGTCAGTACAGGTGCATCAAAGCAGGGACCGAGAGACTGAAAAACAGCTTCTATCTCAAGGCCATCAGACTGATAAACAGCCACCACTAACATTGAGTGGGTGCTCCCATGCATGTAAAAAATGTATCACTAGCCACTTTAAACAATGCCACTTAATATGTTTACATACCCTGCATTACTCATCTCATATGTATAAACTGTACTCGATTGCATCTTGCCTATGCCGTTCTGTACCATCACTCATTTATATACAGTGCCTTGCGAAAGTATTCGGCCCCCTTGAACTTTGCGACCTTTTGCCACATTTCAGGCTTCAAACATAAAGATATAAAACTGTATTTTTTTGTGAAGAATCAACAACAAGTGGGACACAATCATGAAGTGGAACGACATTTATATGATATTTCAAACTTTTTTAACAAATCAAAAACTGAAAAATTGGGCGTGCAAAATTATTCAGCCCCCTTAAGTTAATACTTTGTAGCGCCACCTTTTGCTGCGATTACAGCTGTAAGTCGCTTGGGGTATGTCTCTATCAGTTTTGCATTATGGACATCCAGCACCTGAAACAGGAAGATGTAGGACGACTCAGAGATGACTAAGGGAAATCAATATTTCAAATGCAACTAGTAAAGACACCTCCAACCAGCATCGGGACTTGTTATAAAAAATGCCTCCTTATATACACTCAGTAACCTCTCTCCAATGACTTAAATTAGCACATACAATTGAGTGTTGCTCCGTTGAGTGCTTGACAAAACACACCCTTGAGAACCCTGTGCCCTGTCATCCATTCAGACATCTGCTGATCGAAGCAGCATGTCCTCCAGCAATCTAAACCAGAGGGACTACAGAGACAGGTTAGAGGATTCCAGATTATCAGGATAACACAGAGGCTTTACATAGTTCAATGATTATGGATGAACTGTTACTGCATTTGGCATGATCAGCGTTTGTTGAATCATCTACGGAACCTGATAGCCATGGAGTGGTTATTTCAGTACACATCAATACATTACATTGTGTAGTCTGTTGACGACTCCTAATCATGATCACAAATCATGGTTTGAAAATAACATTCAGTTCCGTCTTTTATTTTTTGGACCATTGGAGATTGAGTTTTTCGTATCAGCCAAATGCAAATGTGTTCAGCGAGCTCAGGGGAAGAATTTTCTGTAAGCAGGGGTTGCCGGGCCTTAAGCTCCAGACAGAGATAACACCTGTCTATTTCTGAGTGCCTCCTGGAATTAATGGCATCTGTTTGGGTTAAACCGGTCGTGCTAACATAATTAAATCAACTGTATATACAAATACATAAGTCATTTTAAGAGGATGCATATACCGGAAATTGATTTCGAGAAACGCAACGGCGTCTGAAAAATATCAGTAGATTATTTGTATGCATGTACAGTAAGCAGGTACGGGCAGGCCTTAGGGCGCCTGGCCCGCCCTACCATCCCTCCTTTCCCGTCCAAATCAAATATTGAAATATTGATTTGTTTGACTGAGACGCGTGCCTACAGAAAGACACATCAATCAAAGTTAAAGCATCCGGGCGAGCGAAACAGTGCCCCTCTGTCTCAGTATGTATAGACCATGTATCAGATTCTGTCTGGATCAAAAGAGAAAAGCATGTCACGCTATAGACCCCTTTCTGTGTTTGCAAACGTTGCCGCACGAGGGTGATGCGCGCAAGTTGGTGGCAGAACAAGCCGGAATTCTTATAGAACGGCCAACAATATAAGGTTTGGGTCATCATCACAAAACAACTTCATTATGCTTAAAAAATGTTACCTTCAACCAGTAAAATAGCTCTTTGGCAAGCTTTTGCTACAGCCTATATCAATGAGCATTAGCATTCTAGCTAACAACTGCAGCAACCAAAATAGTTATTTTGCATAGATCACAACCAAATATAATCTTAGTGACTGTTCAAGGAAGAATCAAAAAAAGTAATACAAATCTAGGCTATGTTGAATAGGCACAGATGGTGATGGCTTTCTTACTGTCACCAGGAGTCGTGCACATCTGTGCGTGACATCAGTGGTTCAGGTGCTGGAAAAGGCTGTGAGGCAGTAATCGCTGCCAAAGGTGCTTCAACAAAGTACTGAGGGACTGAATACTTTTATATTCTGTAAATGTGCCTATATTTTAAAAAAACTGTTATTATGGGTATTGATGAGGGAAAAAAATATTTTATCCATTTTAGAATAAGGTGATAATGTAACACAATATGTAAAAAGTCAAGGTGTCTGAATACATTCCTAATGCACTGTGTACAGATTGGAAAGGACCATTAAGATGCTGGAAGATGCTGGATTGTTTGCCAAAATACAATTATTCTAAATACTCAACCAATAAGCATGACTTCTTCAAAAAAATAATAGCTGTGGATTGTTTCAAATCACAAGTGTGTAGGCCTATGCCTATTTGGGAAGCGCGCATTGCAATAGGTCTAGCTGATTGAGATGCTGTACAAGACACCAGTGTGTATTGTACTGGAAAAGGGTCTATTTCTGGCCAGACAGAATCAGATACATGGGCTACATATAGAGGGGAGCCGGTTGGCTCGCCTTAGATTCTTTCTCCGGTGAGAAAGAGGCGAAGCGAGAGAGCTCACTCTCACCAAAATCTGTCCAGAATAAACCAAATTTGTTTCTATAGCAATAATATGTAGAGCTTGTCTCCTGCCTTCCCACCTTTGGGACAAAGACTCCCATTGTTAGGGTGGAGACAAGAGCATCTCGCCATTATACAGTGCATTCAGAAACTATTCAGAACCCTTGACTTTTTTCACATGTTGTTATATTACAGCTTTATTCTAACATGGATTAAATTAAAATGTTTTCCTCCTCAATCTACACATAATACCCAATAATGACGACGCGAAAACAGATTTGTAGAAATGTAGGCAAATTTCCATGATCAATTTCCATTGATCATCCTTGAGATGTTTCTACAACTTCATTGGAGTCCACCTGTGGTAAATTCAATTGATTGGACATGATATAAGGTCCCGTAGTTGACAGTGCATGTCAGAGCAAAAACCAAGCCGGAGGAAGTCGGAGGAATTGTGCGTAGAGCTCCGAGACAGGATTCTGTCGAGGCACAGATCTGGGGAAGGGCACCAAAAAATGTCTGCAGCATTGAAGGTCCCCAAAAACACAGCAGCCTCCATCATTCTCAAATGGAAAAGTTTGTAACCACCAAGACTCTTCCTAGAGCTGGCCACCCGGCCAAACTGAGCAATCAGGGTAGAAGGGCCTCGGTCTGGGAGGTGACCAAGAACCCGATGGTCACTCTGACAGAGCTCCAGAGTTCCTCTGTAGAGATGGGAGAACTTTCCAGAAGGTCAACTATCTCTGCAGCACTGTACCAACCAGGCCAGCCAGAAGCCACTCCTCAGTAAAAAGCTCATGACAACTATGGTGAAGCATGGTCATGGCAGCATCATGCTGTGGGGATGTTTTTCAGCGGCAGGGACTGCCGGATCGATGGAAAGATTACAGAGCAAAGTACAGAGAGATCCTTGATGAAAATCTGCTCCAGAGCGCTTAGGACCTCAGACTGGGGGCAAAGGTTCACCTTTCAACAAGACATTGACCCTAAGCACACAGCCAAGACAACACAAGAGTGACTTTGGGACAAGTCTCTGAATGTCCAGAACCGATCTAACATCTCTGGAGAAACCTGAAAATAGCTGTGCAGTGACCCTCCCCAACGACAGAGCTTGAGAGGATCTGCAGAGAAGAATCGGAGAAACTCGCCCAACATTTGTTTTTACATTTATTTCACCTTTATTTAATGAAAAAAATGGACTCTTAGCTTTCATTTGACCACTATTTGACATGCTCCTATAAACTTCCCGTTGGTGTTCATGGGTCCTTTTACATGACAATGACCTATGAGTCTATAATCCTGTATTATAGTCATATCAGATTTGATGCCATAGCAATGCTTCATTAGTCTGGGATTCATTGTTTCTGAGCAAGGTTTTCTATATTCAGGGGCAATGCATTACCAACAAGAAGAACAAACGGAAGGGACATGACTCACAAGCCATAGAGGCTTCTGCTCCAGGCTGTCATACATTCATACGATAGTGCCAAAAGGTCTACCTACTATATTTACCAGAACGTTCCCCAGAGTCTTGTTAATCACACTTGGTTACGGTATAAGAAAGCATTTTTCGGCACAGGGGAGAGGATGATGTCATTGGATGTCATGCTTGCTCTTCGAAACAGATGGAGGAGCTTGACTACGAACGACGGCACTTAAAATAACAAAAGAAAGATTATGACCAAACGCTTGCAACTCCTGCAACAACTTGCTCATGTAAATGGAGGGGTTGTTGTGGTAAAAAGTCAGAGAGTAGCAGAATGTTAGTTAGAGCTTTGCTGATAGCTCTAAAACTACAGGGCTGGGGGCCTCCCGAGTACCGGTCTAAGGCACTGCGTCACTACAGACCCGGGTTTGATCCCAGGCTGCGGCTGCGACCGTTAGACCCACATGGAGGTGCACAATTAGCCCAGCGTCGTCCGGGTTAGGGGAGGGTTTGGCCGGCCCGGGATGTCCTTGTCCCATCGCGCTCTAGCGACTCCTTGTGGTGGGACAGGCACATGCACGCTGACTTCGGTCACCAGCTGTACGGTGTTGCCTCTGACACATTGGAGCGGCTGGCTTCCGGGTTAAGCGAGCAGTGTTTCAAGAAGCTGTGCGGCTTGGCGGGGTCATGTTTCGGAGGATGCATGGCTCTCGACCTTTGGCTCTCCCGAGTCCGTAAGGGACTTGCAACGATGGGGGACAAGACTGTAACTACCATTTAGATATCACAAAATTGTGGAGAAAAAGGGGTAAAAAGTTGAAGTACAGGGCTGCTGTCGGGACTGCTAAAAAACATCTGTTCAAAACATACCATGAGGAAGAAGGAATAGAGGAGTAAGAAACAAAACAGCATCCTCCCTAGAGTGCCGGACTTAAAGAGGCAGTATAAGGGTTTTGATTGAGGTGGGACTCCCTTGACATCCTCCTTGTTGAAAACCATTTGTGCCATGCATTTAAGAGAGGAGCTCTAGCGCAGCACCGCAGGCTGGGGGAATGACATGGAGTGTAACATTACAGAGCACTTTTGAATTAACAGTGACCTTGTGGGCTCTCAACTTTGAATGCATTGCCAAAAGTTGACACCATGGTAATCACATACACATCAACCATAAAGAACAAAAAGGTCTCATCAGCACCGAGTCTGAGCGATGTCTGGGCTAAAGGGGTGGTCTGGGGAACCACACAATGAAAGCTTTTTTATTGGTTTTCTGCTGTTGCTGTGTAGTTACAATGCTGTTACTGTTGTATATTAATATTGTGTATTGCACAGGTATAAATCTTACTAGATTAAGGAATGTGCTACAACTATTAAACATATATGATTGCTCAACCCAGAACTAAAACAACCTCACATTTCCTACCAATGTGCAACCCATTCCACCGTGCAGTCAGCAAGAACACAGAGGTGATGACAGCTACATTACATTACATGGAATCAGGTGAAAAGAACTGAGAGGAAGAGGGTGAAAAAAGCGAGCATAAGGTTCTAAAATCAGAATTAGGGAGATAATTATTCACACTTCTGATTGATGATAATTTGACTTTAATGAAGGGGTTGATACAGAGATGATGACAGAATCAGGAGAAGTTGCCCAAGCTTATTCCATTGTAATGGTGGTATCTGATGTGCACATGGCCTATTTGATGATTTGACTCCTTTGAAATATGTTTGCATGTTTCTAATGATGTCACATCTGTGGCTAAGGTATTTCTTCAATAAGCAATCAAAAAGCTTGATATGCATTTTGAAGAAGAAAAAAATGGTTTTGAGCTCAAAGAGGAAATGTGGTCTTTTAAAATGAGGATAATGGAGGCTATATTTACAATTGGCATAAAATCACATTGCATATCCAATCAGTATAGAGCAGCAGATTATCAATCAGATTGAAGACAATTTTGCCTGATCTGATTTGAATCAAAACATGCATCTACAGTATCTCAATTCAGAGTGGAAAACAACGCACCCCCAGCAGCAACCACGTTTGCTGGAAAGGAACTCTCCTAAAGATCCATCTACTAGAAGACCCACGCACCTACGACTCTAGAATCCATGGTGACACCACTGAGAGGATCCCTGGCAAAAATAACTGTGTTGTCTTTGTCCTGACATCTGGGTTATGTACTGGGGGCTTGCAGGTTGACCTTGTGTGTCCTGGGGCCTACATGCTCCAAGCAGAAATCGCTCTGCCATTCCCTGTTTGCTAAAATTCTAATGTCAGTTTGTGATAAAATAAGCAATTATAGTGTAGAAAATCATTGTCCCATCTAAGTATTTTCCATAATCCAAAATATTGTATTTTCAGCTGTTTGAGGCCTGTGTACAAAAACGGAATGTAAAACGACCCACAAACAAAACTTAAGAATGGGAAGCATAGAAACAAGGCACATAAAACGGATCTACCGCTTCTTAGACATGTTTTCATTGAGAATGACAGATCAATAACCCACGTTTCTATGTGAATTATGTCAGGTTGCCCAAAAAGTATCATATTGCGCCTTTAAACACACACATCTTTGTGTTTTAGAACGCATGTCGAAGCCCACAATCAGCTATATCATAGAATTTCCACCCATATACTTTAGCAATAACAAATACCATGTAGTCTTAAATACAACTCTACTCTTGTAGCTGAAAATTGCTTTTGTTCAACCATCTATTGGATTGGTAAAACAGAAGCGACAAAAACCTATTGCAGTGGAACACTGACTGTCAGGAGTAATTGAGATGCTTGCTAGTCTGACCAAATCTATCATGTTCAATTGCATTTTTGTTTTCAAGGAGAATAGAAAATGTTTTGAAACACCATAATATTACTTTAAAAGGACAGGAATGGCCCATTAATAGCACTATAAAACAAGCAAGAGGGAGCAGGGCTGGTTTAACCCAAAAGGAGATGAACACACAGACACAGTGTGAAGATATGGCCCTTAAAACCAAATAAGCTTATCAGCTACGCCATGGAACCAAGAGGGGGATCCATCAATAACAGGTTACAAATATGAGAAAGCTCTATTTCCGCATAGCCACTTGATGATATCTAGGGACACCTGGATTTTTAGATCAGAAATTACTTTCGGTGGATGATGCAACAACATTTTCATCATCTGCTTTCAGATGAGACATACCACTTTGGTTTAGGTGGGAAAAATCCTGCTGAAATTTAATAAATTAATCAGAAACTGCAAACCAAGATGGCATTCTCAAGTACACTGAACAAAAATATAAATGCAACATGTAAAGTGTTGGTCCCATGTTTCATGAGCTAAAATAAAAGATCACAGACATTTTCCATACACACAAAAAGCTTATTTCTCTCAAACTTTGGCAACAAATTTGTTTACCGCCCTGGTAATGAGCATTTCTCCTTTGCCAAGATAATCCATCCACCTGACACGTGGCATATATAGAAGATAATTAAACATCATGAACATTACACAGGTGCACCTTGTGCTGGGAACTATAAAAGGCAGCTCCAAAATGTGCAGTTTTGTCAAACACCACAATACCCCAGGTGTCTCAAGTTTTGAGTGCAGGAATGTCCACCAGAGGTGTTGCCAGAATGTAATGTTCATTTCTCTACCGTAAGCCACATCAAATGTTGTTTAAGAGAATTTGGCAGTACGTCCATGCCAGTACGTCCATGCCAGTCCAGGACCTCCACATCTGGCTTCTTCACCTGCGGCATAGTCTGAGACCAGCCAACCTGAAGGTTTGCAAAACCAAATAATTTCTGCACAAACTGTCAGAAACTGCCTCAGGGAAGCTCATCTGGTCCGAAACAGGGTCTTGACCTGACCACAGTCCTACATCGTAATCGACTTCAGTGGGCAAATGCTCACCTTCGATGGCCACTGGCATCCTGGAGTGTGCTCTTCATGGATGAATCCTGGTTTCAACTGTAACGGGCAGATGGCAGACAGAGTGTGTGGCGTCATGTGGGCAAGCGGTTTGTTGATGTCAATGTTGCGAACTGTCACGCCCTGATCTGTTTCACCTGTCCTTGTGCTTGTCTCCACCCCCTCCAATTGCTGCCCATCTTCCCCATTATCACCTGGCTACTTATACCTGTGTTCTCCGTTTGTCCGGGGCCAGTTCGTCTTGTTTGTCAAGTCAACCAGCGTTTTGTTTCTCAGCTGCTTTTCCCCAGTCTCTCTTTTCTCGCCCTACTTGGTTTTGACCATTGCCTGTCCTGACTCTGAGCCCGCCTGCCTGACCACTCTGCCAGCCCCCGAGCCTGCCTGCCATCTGGTTCCTTTACCCCTACTCTGGATTACCAACCCCTTCCTGCCTTGACCTGTCTTTTGTCTGCCCCTGTTGTTGTAATAACATTGTTACTTCAACACAGCCTGCACTTGGATCTTACCTGAAACGTGTTACGAACAGAGTGCCCCATAGTAGCAGTGAGGTTATATGTTATGGGCAGCCATAAGATACTGACAACGAATACAATTGCATTTTATTGATGGCAATATGATTGCACAGAGATAACCTGACAAAATCCTGAAGCCATTTTTGTGTCCCATTTATCCGCCACCATCACCTCATGTTTCAGCATGATAATGTATGGCCCAAATGTCGCAAGGATCTGTACACAATTCCTGGAAGCTAAACATTTCCCTGTTCTTCGATGGCCAGACATGGCATCCATTGAGCACATTTGGGATGCTCTGTATCGATGTGTACGATAGTGTGTTCCATTTCCCGCCAATATCCAGCAATGTCGAGCAACCAATGAAGAGGAGTGGGACAACATTCCACAGGCCACAATCAACATCCTGATCAAGTTTATGCGAAGTAGATGTGTGAGGCAATGGTGGTCACACCAGATACTGACTGATTTTCTGATCCACGCTTCTACTTTTTTTAAGGTATCTGCAACCAATACAGTCACTGTATTCCCAGTCATGTGAAATCCATAAATTAGGGCCTAATTTATTTATTTAAATTGAGTGATGTCCTTACTATAACTCAGTTAAATCATTGAAAATGTTGCATGTTGCATTTACATTTTTTGTTCAGTGTGTTTGTGAAAAGTTTTAAAAGCTTTGAAAAATCTAAGTTGATTAGTGAATAAAAGATGACAAAGGCATGGGACAACACTGCCTATGTCTGTGCTTGTGTCATATGATGACACCAATATTAGATTCCCTACCATCCTCATCACACACTCTATAGGAAGAGATCGTGGGGAAGAGATTATATCAGTAGTCAGTTCACAATTCTGATATATCGTTTGAGCTCAATCGGAGCGTTCCTATCTGGTGGACACCAACTAGATAAATTATAACATAATATAGTGATTCCTGCTGAGTTCCAGTTTTTGAATGATTCCACCTGCAATATACACTTTTTCACAGTTCAAGTCCTTGAGTAGTAAAAGCATGCTGTGCAAGGATTTGGCCTTATGCACATTACATTCCAGCTTTCTGAATGATTCCACCTGCAACATACATTTAATTAGAACACTATGACATAGTCTGCACTGGTATGATCACCCTTGGATCATCTGTGTAGGCCTGAAAATAACTTGCCGCCTTCTGGTCTGAATGTTGTTGTGATGTGCACCACTGCGTGAGTGCTGCTGTGCGGACTTCATCAGAGGGAGGTGCCAGCATAAGCATGTCACATCTTTTCCCTTCGCCCTCTGATGGCTAGGCCCACACTGTAGCCAGTGTGAAACATAGCCAGCAGATAATACACATCCTTAATCTCAGCCTCTCCCCAGTGTCAACATAAAGAAAGAGTGTCTGATAAGTCACTGTCGAGGACTGACCCTCAATTCACTTCCTGTGACAGACTCTCGACGCATTCTCCCGGCCTATCTGACCATAGCAGACGTGCTCAGGAGCCGGGATGGAAGGCAGCAGTCAATTATTTCCAGTGAAAACCTATTTTTTTGTCCCTGACTCTTTTATATACTACATTATACACATGCAGCATACTGCTGTCTGACACGGCCGGTGACAAAGGGAAATTGGATGGGTTTGCAGTCAACGACAAGACTCAAAAGAAATTCACCTTTCGCATTCATGAATAAATTCCTCCAACCAAATGAACAGTAATGTAGGGCTGACTTTGATTGCCTCATGTTGGATTGTGGTTCTGTCAAAATACTGGGGGTATCATCTCTGTTTTGTCAAGCAGTTAAGCTGCTTGATGTTTACAGTAAAACAGATTAAGGGATAACCAGAAATGTTACATATTTACAGTACACGGCGGCACAGCCACCCACTCACTCTCTCTCATGACATAGATTATTGTCCAAGGGTGGATTAAAAATCTTTCTTCAATCTGGTTTTTCTCGGGTGCGACCCTGATTCACTGACTGACTGACTGAATGACTGACTGGCAGCCAAGTCACTAATCTCGTAGTGTTGGCTGGAGTTTTAGAGCATGTCATTGCTTCTCCTTTTATGAGCCATATGGCACAGGTTTGAATCCCACAGCCCAAGTATATTCAGTCTGCCACTGAGGCCAAGGAGGCTGCTTAGACTGCTCCGAGTTAGGCAAAGGGCTACGGACCTGAATGATTCTCTGTGTTTCACCCACTTTGGGTAACTGAAATTTGTTCCCTTTGACCCCACAAGGGGATTAACCACACAGAGTGTATTCTGGCAATCCCACTCATACTGATTTGATTGTGAAGTAACATCAGCACAAGTAAATAATGAGTCCCAGTTAATGACCATGTTTTACAGAAAAAACATCCTTATGGGTAATTTTGTCCATGCCTAGAAGCATGGTACAAATGTATCAAATGATATATTTTGCATGCAGAAGTTGTACAGTATTGCCCAGCTTTCAATGATTTAAACAGGCTAAACATAACCCTTAACGGCATACCATCTGGTAATGTTTCAAATTAACCAGATTCCCTCAACAATAGTTTCCCTTAAAAGAGATTCCAACGAGTTGAAGGACCTACTCCGAAGGCAGATTAAACACCTGTTAGTTAGGGTGGAAATCTGTTTTTACAAATCTGTTGTAAATCGTGTGTGCGTGATTTTCATTTTCCATTGGATTGCCATGTAAGGCCTACTTAAAGTCATGGCCTGCGCCAGAACGAATCAGTTGGACGGGCCTTTTGATTTCCATAGGCGGACATGTTTTTTTCACGGGACCTCCTATGTGTGCGTGCACTTGCGCATTCAATATTTTTGTGTTTGTTATGGGTGTTAAACTAAAGACCATAGGCAGCTCTTGAGTTTGGGGAAGCTTACAATGTATCCTACCATTTCTACCAATCTGCGTAATTTTTTTTTATGTGCATTTTCGTGGAACATTTTCATTTCAATTATAGCATTTTAGTTTCTCAAAATCGTTGTGACGTGATTCATCATAAAAATCTGTCGTAAAACGATCAAAATCTAAAAGTTAAAATGCAAAGAACTAAAGAGATAGATAGCCTTTAGGCCAATGGAAAAGTAAGCCTATAACTGCATCGTCAACTAAGTAAAATACGTAGACAACATTGTTTTATATTTCACATTCATCACTCTACTCCGCCTGTCTGCCTCCCTTTCTCTGTCTTGACTTGAGCTGTTGCTTTTGAAGTGGAACATTGTATCAAATCATCAACTGGGCCTTCCCAAATCTGTCACTAGCGAACTTGCAACATTGTATCAACTAGCCTGTTCCGGGCACTCAGAGTTTCCCGCGCCAGTGAGTTCAGGACAGACAGCTGTTTTTTTATGACGTTTCCACGGGAAATATGAAATCATCAGATCATGATATTTTGCTCTTTCACACAGAGGCTTTATGGTTAAAATGACTGAGAAGCTCAGGTTATTAGTGGTGGTTTATGACAATCAGAAATCAGACATTGCCAAATGGGCAATCTCCTACTTTTTCTCGCAGCAGGCCAGGTAGGCATAACTCTGTCTGTGCTCAAGCGCACATGCTCCCTCAACGTATCAGGAAAGAGAAACCAGACACACCCTCATTGCTCACATGGAGCACTCCAAACAAAAGACATTGAAACAATTGACAAAACTGTAATGGTTATAAAATAAACCAATACTTGTTTTGCACAAGTTGAGCAGATTGTAAAGTCCGTAAACAACCTTTAAAGTCTGAGAATGAGAACAGTAAAATGACTGCAATTAATACATGCATGAACAGAAATGAATGTACCCAAATGTTGGGGAATTAACAGTACTAGTAATTAACAGGTGAACTGGCAAACGATTCACACAATGAAACAATTAATGGGCTTGAATTGGCAGGAGACAGCTGAGCACATTCTGGAGAGAGACATGCTATATCTTTGCCACACACCCCTCCCTTTATTCTTGTTGCAACATTTAAAATTATTCTCAAGACACAGTATCTTCATACATTATTTTAGATGCTTATCACCAAAAGCGTCATCTCAATCAGCTATCCCTTTGCCACGCGCACAATCCAAATTGCAGTCTTCCCAAACAGGCATAGGCCTATACACCTGTGATTTGAAAAAATCCACAGGTATTATTATTTTAAAAAAAGCTAATGATCCTCTGTGGCTAAGTCACCTCACTGGTGGAGTATTTGGAATGTTTTTATGTAGACAGGAGCAATTACAGTCTATCATTTTGGTGAAACATACAGTGCCTTGCGAAAGTATTCGGCCCCCTTGAACTTTGCGACCTTTTGCCACATTTCAGGCTTCAAACATAAAGATATAAAACTGTATTTTTTTGTGAAGAATCAACAACAAGTGGGACACAATCATGAAGTGGAACGACATTCATTGGATATTTCAAACTTTTTTAACAAATCAAAAACTGAAAAATTGGGCGTGCAAAATTATTCAGCCCCCTTAAGTTAATACTTTGTAGCGCCACCTTTTGCTGCGATTACAGCTGTAAGTCGCTTGGGGTATGTCTCTATCAGTTTTGCACATCGAGAGACTGAAATTTTTTCCCATTCCTCCTTGCAAAACTGCTCGAGCTCAGTGAGGTTGGATGGAGAGCATTTGTGAACAGCAGTTTTCAGTTCTTTCCACAGATTCTCGATTGGATTCAGGTCTGGACTTTGACTTGGCCATTCTAAAACCTGGATATGTTTATTTTTGAACCATTCCATTGTAGATTTTGCTTTATGTTTTGGATCATTGTCTTGTTGGAAGACAAATCTCCGTCCCAGTCTCAGGTCTTTTGCAGACTCCATCAGGTTTTCTTCCAGAATGGTCCTGTATTTGGCTCCATCCATCTTCCCATCAATTTTAACCATCTTCCCTGTCCCTGGTTTCAGAAATGTCTGCCTCACCTTGTTCACCAACTACTTCTCAGGTAGAGTTCAGTGTGTCAAATCGGAGGGCCTGTTGTCCGGACCTCTGGCAGTCTCTATGGGGGTGCCGCAGGGTTCAATTCTCGGGCCGACTCTTCTCTGTATACATCAATGATGTCGCTCTTGCTGCTGGTGATTATCTGATCCACCTCTGCGCAGATGACACCATTCTGTATAACTCTGGCCCTTCTTTGGACACTGTGTTAACTAACCTCCAGATGGGCTTCAATGCCACACAACTCTCTTTCTGTGGCCTCCAACTGCTCTGAAATGCAAGTAAAACTAAATGCATGCTCTTCAACCGATCGCTGCCCGCACCTGTCCGCCGGTCCAGCATAACTCTTCTGGACGGTTCTGACTTAGAATAAGCGTACCACTACAAATACTTAGGTGTCTGGTTAGACTGTAAACTCTCCTTACAGACTCACATTAAGCATCTCCAATCCAAAATTAAATCTAGAATCAGCTTCCTATTTCGCAACAAAGCATCCTTCACTCATGCTGCCAAACATACCCTCGTAAAACTGACCATCCTACCGATCCTTGACTTCGGCGATGTCATTTACAAAATAGCCTCCAAACTCTACTCAACAAATTGGATGCAGTTTATCAAAGTGCCATCCATTTTGTCACCAAAGCCTCATATACTACCCACCACTGTGACCTGTACGCTCTCGTTGGCTGGCCCTCGCTTCATACTCGTCGCCAAACCCACTGGGTCCAGGTCATCTACAAGTCTCTGCTAGGTAAAGCCCTGCCTTATCTCAGCTCACTGGTCACCATAGCAGTACCCACCCGTAGCACGCGCTCCAGCAGATGTATCTCACTGGTCACCCCCAATATCAATTCATACTTTGGCCACCTTTCCTTCCAGTTCTCTGCTGCCAATGACTGGAACGAACTGCAAAAATCACTGAAGCTGGAGACTCATATCTCCCTCACTAGCTTTAAGCACCAGCTGTCCGAGCAGCTCACAGATCACTGCACCTGTACATAGCCCATCTGTAAATAGCCCATCCAACTCCCTCATCCCCATACTGTATTTATTTATCTTGCTCCTTTGCACCCCAGTATCCCTACTTGCACATTCATCTTCTGCACATCTACCATTCCAGTGTTTTAATTGCAATATTGTAATTACTTCGTCACCATGGACTATTTATTGCCTTATTACCTCCCTTTTCCTACCAGATTTGCACACACTGTATATAGACTTTTTATACTGTATTATTGACTGTATGTTTATTTATTCCATGTGTAACTTTGTGTTGTTGTATGTGTCGAACTGCTTTGCTTTAACTTGGCCAGGTCGCAGTTATAAATGAGAACTTGTTCTCGACAAGCCTAACTGGTTAAAGACCTAGTAATATTTTACATCAATAGCAGTCAATATTAATCGTCACCTTAATTCTTGGTTATCTTCATGAACCCTGGCTAACAAGTTGAATCAGCAATACAAAACTGGGTTTAATTATTTATTTACTAAATACCTAACTAATCACACAGAATTACATTTACAAAGAATGAATCATACCTTGATTACAAATTACGTCATAAAGGAAAACGTCCCTGGTGGGCGGAACAGATATGACAGCTTGTTACACAAAAGAAAAGGGTCTAGGTTTGAGTGAAAGAGTGGGAAGACTGAGGAGCAAAGGAAGAAGCTGTGCTATCGTAAATATAGTATTTTATACATTCTAAATTACCGCCCATTTAGAAAAGGAAAATGCAATGAATATTTACTCTGAGCTGCGCTTCGGTAGGTTGGTGGTAGATGGAAGGCCGTGTTGCCAAGCCTTTGAAGAATGTCTCTGGTGGTCAATTGGATTCGTTGTGTGATAGACGGGATACTCTGTCTGTTCCTTCTTAACCCTCGTTTGCAGCTGCAATTGCTAACTCAACGGCAAGGAGGTATAACTTCTGTAGTCAATAACATTCAAAGTTCATACCATTCGCAACCAAAGCTCACGCTGAGGTTGGCTTAGTTCTGTAGTTGACATGTTAGTCCTTTTAACGCAGAGGCTGCAGACCTCACGTTCTTGGAACCGGAGGTTATATTGTCGTCAAGGCTTTATGTAGGAAGGGAGAGGAGGGCGTGTTTGAAACGTTTTATAACCCATGTCCCTTCACAGGGGCGGGCCACTGAAAATTACATTTCATCTCTTACCCAATAATTTTATATTCAAACATTTAAATTGAACAACAATTCCTTGTGAATCCGATAACTACAATGTGCAGACTTTCCACTGTAGAGTTTATGTCATCTTATCATTGTTGAGAATGTCTCAGATGACAACCGATTGGTCGGATTACCAGAATATAGTTAATTTCCCCCCACCTTCTGATGTTCCCAGAATCTCTATGTTAACCAAGGGGGTTTAAAATTTCACATCAGTAGGGTAGGGAGGAAAAGGGGGGGAAGAGGTATTTATGACTGTCATAAACCTACTCCCAGGCCAACGTCATGACACTTTTAAAACATAGACATCTATGATTGGTTCAGATTTGGTCCGGTCTGGACTAAACAAATTTGTTCTTCTCTGGTGGCGGACCAGATTTAACATAGTTTTTGGAAAACATGATCATATTAAAACTGACAATTTTTACTGAAATTCTGTTACCAAACTTTGCATCTGCGTAGTTCAGTGTTGTTAAAAGTAGTCCTTGTACATAGAGTTGTATGGCTCGTTAACTTTGAAATCAATGATTTTTGTTCAGCATGAAATTTAAGTGAAAAATATCAACGCAATTGCCGTCAAAACCACTCATCAACGGCAGGCACAGCTCCGGGCTCTGTCTCCCATGGGAGGGTTGGTATCCGAGGACACACTGAAAAGGAATGAGATGGAGTGAGGCATGCACCAGTTCTGTGCGTATTCGTCCAAGGCTAGATAGCGAATCCACTCGTGTGGCTGGTGGGTGCAGTGTTGGCGAAGGTACTTCCCTATTTCCTGAGTCAGGCGTTCCGTCAGCTAGGGGATGGTATCCGGAGGATAGGCTGATTGCAGAAGTTGGTTGCAGAAGGCTCGCCACACCCTGGAGGCAAACCGGGGTCTCTGATCCGAAACAATGTCTTCTGGGATCCCATACAGACGAAACACCTGTTGAACATGCACTCGGCCATTTCCATGGAATTAGGTAGGTGCGGAAGCGGGATTAGTCGGCACATCTTGGAGAACCGGTCCACTACAGCTAAAATGGTAGTGAAGCCCGAAGAGTCTGGCAAATCAGTGAGGAAATCCATGGCGATGGGGACCATGGTCTGTGTGGTGTAGGTAAAGGCTCGAGCTTACCAGTAGAATGTTGGCAACGGCTCTTTGCCCAAGCACAGACGGGACAGGAAAGAATGTACCGTAATCTCGGACGTCGGCTGTTAGGGATGACCACCAGAACTTGCGTGTCAGTAGCTCCATGGTCCTGGTGATTCCGGGATGGCCCAATCTCAGTGAGGTATAGTACCACTGCATTAGTAGGGGTCTGGCGGACGCATGTCTTGCCTGCAGGGGTGTTGGGAGGTGCTGGGTCATGGCGTAGGGCCTCTTGGATGACTGTATATATTTCCCACTGTACAAGACGGAGGCAGGATGGACTCGGGAGCTGGGTTAGAGGAAGGGGTGTCAAATAGTTGGGATAAGGAATCAGACTTCACATTTTTCTTTCCGGGCAGATAGGTGATGGTGAAGTTGAAGCGGGTGAAGAAGAGTTCCCAGCGAGGCTGTTTGGGGTTAAGTCTGTTAGCACTTCTTAATTACTCCAGATTACGGTGGTCGATAAGGACAAAGAATGGGTGATCAGCTCCCTCTAACCAGTGGCATCATTCTTCGGTAGCCAGCTTAATGGTGAGGAGTCCACGATTCCCGATATCATAATTAATCTCAGCGAGTGACAGTTTCTTGGAAAAGAAGCCACATGGGTGTAATTTGGGAGATGTCCTAATCCGCTGAGAGAGAACCGTTCCCACGCCAACCTCAGATGCATCCACCTCCAGAACAAAAGGAAGGGTAGGATCTGGCTGCCTAAGGATGGGTGCAGAGGTGTTTCAAGGTCTCAAATGCAGTAAGGGCGTGTCGGTCCATTGGAGGGTACGAGTTTTTTGACTGGTGATAGCTGAGAGAGGAGCAGTTGTGCTGCTGCAGTTTCGGGTGAACCGGTGGTAGTAGTTGGAGAATCCTAGGAAACGTTGTAGTTCCTTTACAGTGGTAGGTTTGTGCCAGATAATTACCTCTTTGGGCTAGGGGGCAGTATTTTGACATCCGGATGAGAAGCGTGCCCAAAGTAAACTGCCTGTTACTCAGGCCCAGAAGCTAGGATATGCATGTAATTGGTAGATTTGGATAGAAAACTCAAAAGTTTCTAAAACTGTTAAAATAATGTCTGTGAGTATAACATAACACTAGTACTTCTGGCGCCAAAAGAGATGGCCGCCTCGCTTCGCGTTTCTAGGAAACTATGCAGTATTTTTATTTTTTTTACGTGTTATGTCTTACATTGGTACCCCAGGTAATCTTAGGTTTTATTACATACAGTCGGAAGGAACAACTGGATATAAGAGCAACGTCAACTCACCATCATTACGACAAGGAATACGACTTTCCCGAAGCGGATCCTCTGTTTTGCCCACCACCCAGGACAATGGATTAGAACCCAGCCGGCGAACCAAAACAACGACGCCATAAAAGGGGCAGACGAAGCGGTCTTCTGGTCAGGCTCCGGGGACGGGCACATCGCGCACTGCTCCAGACCATACTATTCGCCAATGTCCTGTCTCTTGACAACAAGGTTGATGAAATCCGAGCAAGGGTAGCATTCCAGAGAGACATAATAGACTTTGCTTCACGGAAACATGGCTCACTCGAGACACACTATTGGAGTCGATACAGCCAGCTGGTTTCTTCACGCATCACGCCGACAGAAACAAGCATATTTCTGGTAAGAAGAGGGGCGGGGGGGTGTGCCTTATGATTAACGAGACGTGGTGTGATCATAACAACATACAGGAACTCAAGTCCTTCTGTTCACCTGACATAGAATTGCTCACAATCAAATGTCGACCGCATTATCTACCAAGAGAATTCTCTTCGATTATAATCACAGCCGCATATATTCAACCCAAGCAGACACATCGATGGCCCTGAACAAACTTTATTTGACTCTATGTAAACTGGAAACCACATATCCTGAGGCTGCATACATTGTAGCTGGGGATTTTAACAAGGCTAATCTGAAAACAACTCCTTAAATTCTATCAGCATATCGATTGTGCTACCACGGCTGGTAAAACCCTGGATAATTGTTATTCTATCTTCCGAGACGCATATAAGGCCCTCCCCTACCCTCCTTTCGGAAAGCTGACCACGACTCCATTTTGTTGCTCCCTGCCTATAGACAGAGACTACAACAGGAAGCTCCCGCGCTCAGGTCTGTTCAACGCTGGTTCGACCAATCTGATTCAACGCTTCAAGATTGCTTCGATCACGCGGATTGGGATATGTTCCGCATTGCGTCAAACAACAACATTGATGAATACGCTGAATTGGTGAGCGAGTTTATTAGCAAGTGCATCGGCGATGTCATACCCACAGCAACTATTAAAACATTCCCAAACCAGAAACCGTGGATTGATGGCAGCATTCTTGTGAAACTGAAAGCAGGATCCACTGCTTTTAACAAGGGCAAGGTGACCGGAAACATGACTGAATACAAACAGTGTAGCTATTCCCTACGCATGGCAATCAAACAAGCTAAGCGTCAGTATAGAGACAAAGTAGTCGCAATTCAACGGCTCAGACACAAGAGGTATGTGGCAGGGTCACATACAGTCAATCAAAAGAGCAAAAGAGGCTCTGCCAGTATCAAGAGGCTTAAAAAAACAACACCTGATTCATGTTTGGGCAACTCAGCTTACAGGAGTTGTCACTCTGCTTCAGCTAGTGCATGCAACGCAGCATGGACCACCATCTCCAAGGTCTATGCTAACATTGCTGTCATGGAGTGGATTTTTGCAACTCACTTAGTTTTGCTATTTACCCAGCTTGGAGAAGCCAATCCACTTAGAGAGGAGAGAGACTACAGGGCCAATTTTCTCTCTGCCAAATGACCCTTAATAATGAAGCAGGGCCAATTAAATGCTTAACTGCACATCATAAAACAGTCACAAGACTTCCACTGTTGACGTCTACAGGACTACATAATAAAACGGTTTGCTAGGCAGACAAGTGCAGTAAAACATCAACTTACTTATTAGACCCATGCATTGTATATACCAGCAGGGAGTAATGGTGTTGGAGTTTACATACATCAAATGAAATGCTATTTGTTACATGCACCGAATACAACAGCAATGATGACTTACAAGCCCTTAACCAACAATGCAGAAATAGTTTTAAAATATTGACTAAATAAACTAAAGGAAAAAAAGGAGAATATCAATAGTGACACCAGAAAATTATATAACAATAATGTGGCTATACACCTGGGGTACTGGTACCAGGTCAATGTGAGAGGGTACAGGTTAGTCAAGGGAATTAGTAAAGTGACAATGCATAGATAAGAAACAGCGAGTAGCAGCAGTGTAAAAACAAAGGGGGGGGGGGGGGGGTGTGTATCAACGTAAATAGTTTGGGTGGCCCTTTTATTAATTGTTTTAGCAGTCTTATGGCTTTGGGGTAGAAGTTGTTGAAGAGCCTTTTGGTCTTAGACTTTGCGTTCCGGTACTGCTTGTCGTGCAGTAGCAGAGAGAACAGTCTATGACTTGGGTGCCAGGAGTCTTTGACAATGGGACTATCTCTGACACCGCCTATTCTATAGGTCCTGGATGTCAGGAAGCTTACGGCCCAGTAATGTACTTGGCCGTAAGCACTATCCTCTGTAGCCGTTGCCATACCAGGCTGTGATGCAACCGGTCAGGATAATCTCGATGGTGCAGCTGTAGAACTCTTTGAGGATATGGAGACCCATGCCAAATCTTTTCAATCTCTTGAGGGGGAAAGCTGCCTGACTGTTACTGGTGAGATGTAATGATATGCCGACAGACCTCAACTAGAACCAGTACTGTTGTATCCTTGTCTACCACACCATAGAATAATTAGGCAGAACAATATTGAATAGTGACAAGCTTGTGAAATAGGAGGATGTTGTTACCTACATATAGGCATGACAAAAACAGACAAGGGATTTTGCACATTCATCAAATCTCTGTAGCTTTATTTGGGAAGTGTTTCTACAAGCCCTTAATATACCACCATCATGCTACCAGTCATACCCAGTGGGGTACAGTGGAGGAAAACTAGATAAAATCAGGAGCTTTGTGACAACATGTTGGTAGCAAGTCTGTCTGTATGATTTATGATGACTGATTACTTCGCTCTCATCCTCTCTCCTCTGAAGTAAACACTGAGCAGGTAATCACCTCCAAGGAGCAGTAGGAATTGTATATTTAGCTAAAGTACACAGTAACCACATAAAGTCATGCCGTATATTTAAAAAAAATGATGACAGGTTTGATGGAAACATGAAGTGTCGGTACAATTTCATAAATATCGAAAGACAATTTGTTTGTTCGACGTGGTGGGATCTTTTTTGCTTTGGTAACATTTATTATGCAACAATTGTGGTGGAAACTCCTTTATGTGCAAATAATGACAATAAACCATCATGTCGAAGGGAACTAGGAGTCACACATTGTGCTACTGTCACGACTTCCGCCGAAGTCGGTCCCTCTCCTTGTTCGGGCAGCGTTCGGGGGTCGATGTCACCGGCCTTCCAGCCAGCGCCGATACACTTTTCATTTTCCATTTTTTTTGTCTTAGTCTTACACACCTGGTTTCACTCACCCAATTACCTGTTTATTATTTAACCGTCAGTTCCCCATGTTTGTTTGTGAGTGATTGTTATTTGTAAATCGGTCCGTTATTGTGGGCTTGTATATTTGCCTTGTATTTTTGTATTTTGAGTAAAGTACGTTGATTACTCATTTCTGCTCTCCTGCGCCTGACTCTCTACACCAGCTACACACAGGACCCCATTAGAACTACCACTACGATGTGGAAAGGATTAGGAGTTTATAGGCAGATCAAATAAGTTATGATGAACTTCATGGTGGTTAATTATGTGATGGACAGTGATGAGCTTGATGCAAATTTCCAATAAATATCTAGGGTATCATTTGAATGCTGGTGTCATGATGATCGATGCTAGGATGTGTGATGCTTGGCTGCTAATTAACAAACAAAATGATATTGCTCTTATCCCTATTTCATCATATAACCACCCATGTCCACTTTATCAGTGAACTGTTGTCTAGAAAGCATACACCAAATCCAGATTGGGCAAGTTTGCTATTTATCGCAGCAGTTTTAGTGACAAAACCATTGGTAGAGTTGAAAATGTGATGGAAACACTTCAAACTTCTGCATTTTATTTGGTACATGGAAATTTAAGCCCAACAATGTGCATTAAGTTACTAAGCACAGCTTTTTATTCACAACAAGTCCGTTTGATCGAAACACACCTCTGGTGGAAAAATGCATGTTTTTTTATGTAACATGCCAATTGGATGGAAACCTAACTATTGATACAAAGCATAGAGAACCTCTGAAAAAGAATAGAAAACACAGATTTGCAGGCTGCTAACATCCCCATTTCAGTCTGGTCTCATTATCTAATCCCAATTACTTCAACATACCTGGGCATAACAGTAGGACTGTCATGCCCATTCAGTCCAGATTAATCAAGCAATTTAATCAATCAAATGTATTTATAAAGCCCTTCTACATCAGCAGATGTTTTGACTCAATCATGGACACTCTCACTGACAGTCGTGCCTTTGCGTGATGTATTGTTGTATTTACCTTCTTGCCCTTTGTGCTGTTGTCTGTGTCCAAAAATGTTTGTACCATGTTTTCTGCTGCTACCATGTTGTGTTGCTACCATGTTGTTGTCATGTTGTGTTGCTACCATGTTTTGTGCTGCTACCATGTTGTTGTTATGTTGTGTTGCTACGATGTTTTGTTGTCATGTGTTTCTGCATTGCTACAGTATATTGTTGTCTTAGGTCTCTCTTTATGAAATGTTGTGTTGTCTCTCTTGTCGTGATGTGTTTGTCCTATATCTATATTTGATAAAAAAATATATAAATCACAGCCCCCTTTACCGCAGGAGGCCTTTTTGTAGGCCGTCATTGAAAATAAGAATTTGTTCTTACCTGACTTGCCTTGTTAAATAAATTATATATATATATATATACACACACACATACACACACACACACACACACACACACAGCATATCACTAAAGTGAGTACACCCCTCACATTTTTGTAAATATTTGAGTTTTGAAGAAATTACACTTTGCTACAATGTAAAGTAGTGAGTGTACAGCTTGTGTAACAGTGTAAATTTGCTTTCCCCTCAAAATAACTCAACACACAGCCTTTAATGTCTAAACCGCTGGCAACAAAAGTGAGTACACCCCTAAGTGAAAATGTCCAGATTGGGCCCAAAGTGTCAATATTTTGTGTGGCCACCATCCTTTTCCAGCACTGCCTTATCCCACTTGGGCATGGAGTTCACCAGAGCTTCACAGGTTGCCACTGGAGTCCTCTTCCACTCCTCCATGACGACATCGCGGAGCTGGTGGATGTTAGAGACCTTGCACTCCTCCACCTTCCGTTTGAGGATGCCCCACATATGCTCAATAGGGTTTAGGTCTGGAGACACGCTTGGCCAGTCCATCACCTTTACCCTCAACTTCTTTAGCAAGGCAGTGTTCGTCTTGGAGGTGTTTGGGGTCATTGTCATGTTGGAATACTGCCCTGCGGCCCAGTCTCTGAAGGGAGGGGATCATGCTCTGCTTCAGTATGTCACAGTACATGTTGGTATTCATGGTTCCCTCAATGAACTGTAGCTCCCCAGTGCCGGCAGCACTCATGCAGCCCCAGACCATGACACTCCCACCACCATGCTTGACTGTAGGCAAGACACACTTGTCTTTGTACTCCTCTCCTGGTATCCGCCACATACGCTTGACACCATCTGAACCAAATAAGTTTATCTTGGTCTCATCAGGTCCACAGGACATGGTTCCAGTAATCCATGTCCTTGATTGTCTTCAGCAAACTGTTTGCGGGCTTTCTTGTGCATCATCTTAAGAAGAGGCTTCCTTCTGGGACGACAGCCATGCAGACCAATTTGATGCAGTGTAGGGCGTATGGTCTGGGCACTGACAGGCTGACCCCCCCACCCCTTCAACCTCTGCAGCAATGCTGGCAGCACTCATACGTCTATTTTCCAAAGACAACCTCTGGATATGACGCTGAGCACGTGCACTCATGGCGAGGCCTGTTCTGAGTGTAACCTGTCCAGTTAAACCGCTGTATGGTCTTGGCCACCGTGCTGCAGCTCAGTTTCAGGGTCATGGCAATCTTCTTATAGCCCAGGCCATCTTTATGTAGAGCAACAATTATTTTTTTCAGATCTTCAGAGAGTTCTTTGCCATGAGGTGCCATGTTGAACTTCCAGTGACCAGTCAGTATGAGGGAGTGTGAGAGCGATGACACCAAATTTAACACACCTGCTCCCCATTCACACCTGAGACCTTGTAACACTAACGAGCCACATGACACTGGGGAGGGAAAATGGCTAATTGGGCCCAATTTGGACATTTTCACTTAGGGGTGTACTCACTTTTGTTGCCAGCGGTTTAGACATTAATGGCTGTGTGTTGAGTTATTTTGAGGGGAAAGCTAATTTACACTGCTACACAAGCTGTACACTCACTACTTTACATTGCAGCAAAGTGTCCTTTCTTCAGTGTTGTCACATGAAAAGATAAACTCAAATATTTACAAAAATGTGAGGGGTGTACTCACTTTTGTGATATACTGTATATATATTTTTTTAAATCACAGTGTTATACAGAAACCCAGCCTAAAACCCCAAACAGCAAGCACTGCAGACGTTGAAGCAATCTAGCTGAATCAGAGCTTTGCAAGTGCATCGATTCCACCAAATCATTGTCTTGGGTATGAATCAGTTCCTCTGCCTCTCTGTCCCCATAGTTACAGCAGAAATTATATAATCTGTATTCATTACTCCAACTATGCTTGGTGTATAATTGTGCACTGTTTCGTTGAACAGAGTACAGTGCGGACAAACAGCTCCCTTGGACCAAATCCAGATCAGGTTGGCAGCCATGCTTTTTTGTCAGAACATGTTGCCAAGGCTCTCCGCCAATGTTCCATTTAAAGTGAACCAAACTGCACAACATGATAAACAAATCCATTCAGTTAAGTAGCTGCGGCCACACAATGAGCGAGGACCCAGCTCAACGATAAATCACAGAATTAAACCCACAGCGTAAAGCAACCTATCTGAGCACCAATATTCTGGTCACACAACAGCACAATTAGCCACAGCCAGGTTTCCTTTCAGTGTTGGGAGGTGGTGTCACTGATTCTGTCACCAGTTGATCTATGTCCCGCGTTCTCCCCTGTTGACTGTATGGAGAGAAACAAAACGATTTGAAGATTATGATAAATTGCCGTACATTGCTGTTGCCAGAACATGCCTCCCACCTACATAATCCACTAAATAATGTTCACTCTGATGCTCAACTAGTATCAGACTGCAGGATTCCTCTCTCCCTTCGCTGCAGTAACTGGTTTGTAAGCTCTGTGTCAAGGTTATTTGCATATAATATTTTCGAGGACCCAAATGTCCACATAAATCTATTGTCTCCCACGCGCAGCCTTGAAACAGGCCCCCTAAATATGTAAATAAATAAGGAAGACCCGCCCCGGGCAGATCTCTTCTCCTCTCTAATTAGGTTTAGGACACAGGGGAAAACAACCTGGCTCTCTCACCGTGACAGCATCTTTGGTCGTGGGATTCCTGTCAGCTTTTGTTTTTGCCAAATACATTGTGTTGGGTGTATTTTTTATCCTCATTCACTGACTTTTCAGCGAGATGAATAGTAGGTTGAACTTTTCCAAACATTCTAGAGCTGGATATCATCCATTGCTTGACATTTTTTATATTGAGTAGAGTATAGTCTTTATTATTCCCGAGGGGCAATTCGTTTTGCAGCGCTTAGTAAAACCAATAGACTCAGACAGATAATTCATATACACAAAAACTACATATACAAAAGTAGACCTCTTAATCAGACATGAATAGAGCTCTCAGTCCATACCTAATCAGTAGAGTAATATATCTTATTGAGAAAGTGTTAATACATTTTAAATAGAACTATAACTAATGAAACTTACACTCTGTTTTACTATATCTGATTAATAATATTAATTCATAAGGAAGGGATTGTGAAGCATGAAACAGGGGGTAATACAACCTATGGTTGAACCGACTCAACTTAGCTCTGGGATGTTTAGATAAGGCAGAGAGTGTTTTCCTGGGTTTTCCATTATCTGAAACTGTCCTCTAAATAGTGATGGATGAAGGTGAAGACTTCAGAAGTTTAATCTCGATTTAACCTGGTGTCTGGAGTGAGAGAGAGAAGGGATGGGAATAAACTTTTGAACTGTTGGGAGAAAGGATGTTTTATAACCTATATTTTGTATATAAACTGTTGTTCGTGGTTACATGGCAGCGTGCTCCGAGAATAAATACTTTTATCTAATTTTGATAAGACTGGTTGGTCTCTGTCTATTTTATGCAAATAAGAATTTTACAAATTCTCATAAAATAGACTAAGTGAATTCAATTAATGAAAACATATTGGAATTATGAAATTACATTAACAGAAAGCTAACAGCAGCTGGGATGAAGGAGAGTTTTGACTTATTTGTTTTAGACCTAGTGAGCCTGTATCTGCGCTCTGAGGGAAGCAACAGAAATTCAACAAACGTGATGCTTGGAATCCCTCAGAATGGATTGGGCCTTGAGGATGACTTGTGTCTGATACAGGTGAGAAAGGTCACCTATTGTACAAACCTGTATGAAATATGGGGGCTATGCTTTGCTGTAAGGTGTATTCGACGAGTCTTTCATTAGTATTTATGTGAACATGATAATCATACTAGGTAGTTTTGGCATCAATCATGATATAGCTGTTCAATTGCATTCATGTGATCAACTGAATGTATCAAATGTGAACATTGGCACAGTGTGTCAATGAGCTCCTGATGGTAAGAAGTAAAGTATATTGTGGGAGAAGTTAGTTTTTACAGCCATAATAGTCAGTTATTAACACTAAACCCAATGTCACTAATAGAAATACAAGGGAGGGCACAAAGAATTATGTAACAATCCAGTAAGAATTCCAGCCACTAGAAATGAAATAAGGATTGACCTTACCAGTTCAGTTGTTAGTCTGTGAAACAATCCAAAGGGGAAATAGTAGGCCTTAGAAAAAGCCTTCCCCACTTTAGTTATTGGAAGTAAATAGTCCACAAAAGCAAGCATCCCTTACAAGTATTTGAGAATGTTCTTAGTTGAAAGGGTGTGAAGTGAGAACCAGGCTTGTAAACTATAAACAATTTCCTAGATAACTAGCCCAAATATTAGACCTCTGACTTATTGAATTATTAACAAGACGAGGGCAAAGCGAAAAAAAACATTGGCATCCATTTTCAATTTTTATTTGGGCAGGGGAGAAGCATCAAAAGCTGGTTTCATTAGTTTGTTGTTAAAACCTCTAGTGACTCCCCATCCCGCACGCGGGAGCGTAAATATTCCTAGAAAATATTCCTATTTATGAAAATCACAAGTGAAACATATTGAGACACAGCTTAGCCTTTTGTTAATCACCCTGTCATCTCAGATTTTCAAAAAATGCTTTACAGCCAAAACTAGACAAGCATTTGTGTAAGTTTATCGATAGCCTAGCATAGCATTTTGTCCAGCTAGCAGCAGGTAACTTGGTCACGGAAATCAGAAAAGCAATCAAATTTTTACCTTTGATGAGCTTCGGATGTTTTCACTCACGAGACTCCTAGTTAGATAGCCAATGTTCCTTTTTCCCAAAAATATTATTCTTGTAGCTCCGTTTGTTCTTCACGTTTGGCTGAGAAATCACCCGGAAATTGCAGTCATGAAAACTCCGAAAAATATTCCAAATTAGCTCCATAATATCGACAGAAACATGGCAAACGTTGTTTATAATCAATCCTCAAGGTGTTTTTCAAATATCTATTCGATAATATATCCACCAATTGGTTTTTCAGTAGGACCGATTGGAATAATGGCTACCTCTGTATTTTACGCGAGAATCACTCTGGGAGCCATCAGGTGACCAGTTGCGCAATATAGCCGCTTACTGGTATTCTTCAACATAAATGCGTAAAACTACGTCACAATGCTGTAGACACCTTGGGGAATACGGAGAAAAAGTAACCTGGTTGACAGCCCATCCACTGCTCAATAGAGCGCATTGGAACTCAGAGCTTTCAAAAGATGAGTCACTTCCGGATTGGATTTTTCTCAGGCTTTCGCCTGCAATATCAGTTCTGTTATACTCACAGACTATTTTTACAGTTTTGGAAACTTTAGAGTGTTGTCTATCCTAAGCTGTCAATTAGATGCATTTTCTAGCATTTTGTCCTGACAAAATATCCCGTTTACTATGGGAACGTTATTTTTCCAAAAACGAAAATACTGCCCCCTAGTCACAAAAGGTCTCTATGATGCAACCGGTGATTCTCCAATCAGAACCGTCTACCAATTATGGATGTAGCTTCGGACATAGGACACATGCTGCTAGCAGGTACAATCATTGGACCATGAGTTATCTCAAATGCAGTTGCCATGGAATGCCCTTAGACTTTGTCTTATTAATGAATGAAATAATTAATGACAGGTAACAATATTGGCTTTCTAGTTACCAAACATTTCGGTCCAAAACATGCAGTCAAACCAGGAAGTGACTATGAAGCATAGTCTAGGGAGTGACCTGGGCAGAGCCCATAGCCTCAAATTCAATAGTTAGCCCACTAATAACTGTAACAATATATTTGAGACACAACAAGTGTTCATTGTGCAAATGTATTTATAATACCAGTAAACATTGGAGAGGAAATATAGTATACATATTGTCAACAATCTAAGCCAACCCTGTCTGTTTTGCCCCATGTGTCAGATTTGTTGCTAAACAACCAACCCATATATACACATCTCGAGGAACCATGGAACCTTGTGGGTTACACAGTAACTTCCAGGTGTTATGAGTAGAATGTGTTCACCTCCAAATCACTCAACTCAAAATGTTGTATACCTGAGGCTATGGATAATAAGTTATATATTTCTACTGCACAATGTTTCGTTGTAAGACTTTACAGAGTTTTATAAAGTCTCATTGGACCATTTTTTTAGGGTATGAATTAAGAGTATTCAGACAAGGTTTTGAATGTCTTCTTTTTAAATGTCTACCACAGTATATGTAATAGGGATGGAGTGCAAACCAATGGTGAGTTGACCTCAATCTGACCTTAAAGGGACCAAGGTCCAGGGGCACAGAATCACGTACACATTTTGTCATGAACCATTACCAAGTTACCAAGTGATTAAAAACTATCCCTTCCTGAGGTTGTTATTATTTTTAGCACTATAAAACATTTATTAAAAAGTCCAATGGGACATTACTTGAAAACAATATTTTGAGGTAATCTAGATGGAAATGTGCACTGTGATAAGAAGATGGGCTTGCCGCTGCACAATCGAGACAGAAAAAAAGGTTGGTTTGGCCGCAGCCCTATTTTCCTTGAATTCAATTAACAGAGGTGCATCAGCAGTGCTGTATTGTGATGGGCACATTCACTCTAACTATGCAGCAACGTAGTCAATATTACACGTCTCTCCAGGGTGACCCTGGCAACCTGCTTATTAATGCAGCCAGACAGACATGGCCCTGGACAAGTTGGTGGAATGTGACAAGTGGTCATTAGCTGGTTATTCTTGTGGAGTAGCAGAGGTTAGGCGTCTGATCAGGCCTTGGTTGCTTCATTCGGTCCTTTTATTTGTATTTTTTCCACACTCACAGGCCCCTACACACGCACACACACACACCCACTCCATCTACTCACTCACCCATAATATGCACATACAGTGGGGAGAACAAGTATTTGATACAGTGCCGATTTTGCAGGTTTTCCTACTTATAAAGCATGAAGAGGTCTGTAATTTTTATCATAGCTACACTTCAACTGTGAGAGACTGAATCTAAAACAAAAATCCAGAAAATCACATTGTATGATTTTTAAGTTATTCATTTGCATTTTATTGCATGACATAAGCTCTACATGCTTTGTAAGTAGGGAAAACCTGCAAAATCGGCAGTGCATCAAATACTTGTTCTCCCCACACCCACGCACATACAAGCTTCCGCTACTCTGTTTATCTTATATCCTATTGCCTAGTCACTTTACCCCTATACATATCTACCTCCATCACTCCAGTATCCCTGCACATTGTAAATATGGTATTGGAACTGACCCTGTATAAAGTATGTTAACTTATTTATTTTGTTCTTCATATTTCTTCTTACTTCTCTTTTTTTTACATTGTTATTGATTATTGAATTGTTGGGTTTTGAGTTTGCAAGAAAGGCATTTCACTGTACTTGTGCATGTGACATTAAAACTTTAAACTCTATCCCATTAAAGATGTATGTCTCTGGGGAAAAGAAGGTGCTTCCTCTTCAACGCTGCCTCGGTAGCCTCTTTTCAAGCCTCTTCCTCTGCTCCACTTCTTTTCCATCTGTCTATCCATCCCTCTGTTCCCTTCTCTCATTATTCTCTCTCAGCCTCTATCGCTGCTTGTCCCTCCATTTTATATCACTCTCGTTCTCTGCCTCTCTTTTTTTCTTTCCCTCTACCAGACACTCTCGCTGTACATTCCTCTGTTCCTGTCTACTCTTATTATATCCATTCCTCTGTCCCTCTCTCTCTTCTTCTGAGGTTTATGGCCAAATGTAGGCCAGTTCCACTTTGGTGACGTTTTCCTACCCAAGCTGCAACTGAAGGTCTAGATCATGTGACGCACTCTAGCACTGGATGTGAAATTCTTAATACAACATGCAGAAAGTATTTTTGAAAGCACGCAGTGGCATATGTCTATGACCTTCCCAGGGGTTATGTTCAAGAGTTATCAGCAAAGGTGAAATCCACAAGTAAAATGTTCACTGATGTCCTGTGCCAAGTGTACTCAGATGACAAAAAAATGCACACAGAAGCATTGGCGTGTACTCATGGATGCCAAGGGAAGCCAGGCTTCCCCAAAACATTTAACAAGATTTGTATTTTTTTTGCATATAAAATAACATGTATTTCGTCTCTCTGTGTTTCGCAATTTTCTAAATTTGCAGGAGGCTAAATGTATCTCACAGGAGAAAGCATCCGAGCGAGTGAAACTGCGCCCCTCTTTCTCAGTTTGTGTAGCCCATCTATCTGATGCTGTCTGGTCAAAAAGAGTATGACATTGTTGCCACTCCCATAGTATTGAATGCAAGGGAAGCTGCGAGCATTTGGCCTTCCTTGATAAAAAATAGAAAATAGCCAATCATCATTGAGCTAAACTGAGTGAGTTGAACTGTGAATGAAAAAAAAAAAAAACGTCAAGGGAAACCGGTTTGGATTTGGCTTCACACCAATCACATCACATCAAAAGCAGAATGTAATTTACAGAAATAAGTTTCATTGTTGCATCTCATTGTGGCTAGGTAGCTAAAATGGTCCCTTTCCTAAATTAGCCGTGAATGTTGATTTGGACTTGGGGTTTTACCTCATTCTCCGTACTGGACAAAGATTATGATCCAACCATACATTCCTACATTGAGCCCCTGGCCTGAGAGGATGGATGTCAGTATCCTATGTTGCTAGATGTAGTAGGCTAATGTTAACTAGCTGGCCTGGTGTATTGTTGCCCATGAAAGGAAGTCAGGCTAGCAAGCAAGCATTTTAGCCACGTAGCCTAGAACAACAAAAACTACTGTAATGTATGACAGAGTCATAGACAGTTTCAGTAACATGAAATAGAGGAGGATGTAATTGGGTATGGTAGGGTGAATCAACATGTTTTTTTCTACTTGCATGCATGCACACACAAGTCAGTACCATGGACAGCCACATCGTATTTATCTTACCTTGATTGGACTAAATTGTTTTTTGTTATCTTGAGTGGAGGTAGCTCCTGTTTTCTTTTTGACTTGCCGTGATTTTAAGTCAATGGTTGTTTCATAGGGCCCCCGTGTGGCGCAGCGGTCTAAGGCACTGCAACTCAGTGCTAGAGGTATCACTACAGACCCTGGTTCGATTTCAGGCTATATCACAACCGGTTGTGATTGGGAGTCCCATAGGGCAGTGCACAATTGGCCCAGTGTCATCCGGGTTAGGGTTTGGCCGGGGCAGGCTGTCATTGTAGTTAAGAATTTGTTCTGAACTGACTTGTTTAGTTAAATAAATGTTAAGCAATTAAAAAAAAAAAAAAATAGTCTGAAAATGTCGGAAACATGAACTTGCTTGACCATGCTGTAGGTAATGCTTGCAAAAATGCTTTGTGGACTTCACAGGACAGATGCCGCTCTCTGGTTTTGTGATGAATCAAAGGTGTGGTTGAATTTATTCTGCCACTGTGTCTTCTTATAGTCTCGACCATAGGCAGGGATATATATATATATAACGGTGGCAAGGCATATGAACTAACAGGTTGTAGAGCAAACAACAGAATTATCGTAACACATACGTTAATATGGCTTTTTCCCTGGCTTGGCTTCCCCAGTGATTTTACACAAGCACTGCTACTACAATGAGGTCACATGTCAAAGATGCTAGTCTTCAACCTGATAAACATGTGACCGATATGCAAAATAACAAACAATAATCAAATTTACGGCTTACAAAAAGTTTGTGTTAATGTATGATGAAACATGCTTGCTTTGACTCACCTGAGAGTCAAACAGCACCTGTTAGCACTTGTATTTACCACAGTGTGAGCCTGGGTGAGGGACATTATGATAGGAAGGCAAACACAAATCCTTTTCTTGGCATTTAGAACAGAGCTGCCAATTTACATGTTAATCCCTCATCATTACTGGAACATTACTCTCAGGTGTTCTGGGTATTGAGTTACTTCCTGCAATTACCTACTCTATCAAACAAATGAGCAGATAGATAGCAAGGGAGAAGGGGAGGCTGAGTGCGATGCGGGAGCACATGAGGCATAAGTCTCCTTAATATTGACCTGGTGGGTAGTAGGCAGCATGGGACTGCTGCCCAGAGTGGGAAGGAAGCAATTTGGCCTTCTACTCATAATGTTGCCTTGTTCAATCCCAGCTAGATAACATCTGTCTTTCTCTAGGGAGACCTGTCATGGGGATATCAGGAGGAAAAGGCATAGGCTGACAGTTTATGTGCTGGGTTCATTTTTGGTGGCAGAGGTCCCCAAAACAAAGTCTTGAGAGAGTCCACAACGGGCGATAAAGACCAAGACCACTGTTACTCTACCCACAAGCAAGCATACATGGCCCTCCCTTGTCGACCCTTTGGCAAATCAGTCCATGACAATATGCAAAGCTCAAACAGGAAGTACCCATGACTCGCTCCGTTGGGAAATGATCCTCCATTTCAGAGGCTATGCGAAAAGACTGCTTCGCTAGTTCTGACTGGAATATGTTCCGAGACTCATCCAACAGCATCGACGAGTTAATCACCTCCACCACCAGCTTCATTAGGAAATGCATCGCCGACATTGACCTCACAGTGAAGTTTCGCTGTTTCCCAAATCAAAAGCCCTGGATTGACACAGAGGTTGGCGCTAAGTTAGAAATCCTGAGGCTACAGATGTCAGATCTTAAGTTGATCACTCTTTTGTAGTGGAGAATATTCCTGATGCATCAGTTCTCTTTAACTCCATGCGCTGGCAGTCGAGTCATTGGGATCAGGGCTTGCTTTCAAAATGATGTTCTCTCTCTCACTCAAAGGCTAGGTCTACAGTAGGTTCTATTACTGCAACATTCAAATGTACAACAATGTCTCTGAAATGCAGCCATACAAATCAACAACCGTCATTTGATATAGCTTAATAGCATAATAGATATAGGTCTCTAGGCTACGACATAGAAGTGTATCCTAAGGTTACGAATGAACTCAAATTGACTTGGCCTGGTGGTCAAGCAGTTAATGTTGCTCCTTTCAGCATGCACATATAGGCCTACCATGTTGTTGTGGGTTTGATTATGGCCCATGCCCTTCTGGCACAAACAACTAGTTTGACTTGATGTAGTTACACATTTCAAATATGGACAGTTCATGGTTATTTTACCCCGGATCTTTGTAAGAAATGGCTACACTTTTGGATAACAAATAGGAAACAAATACACTAATAACATACGTTTATATTCATACAAAGTGTTGAGTAAATTGCCACAGTAGTTTTGCCATGGAATAAGGAAATACTTTATTTACATTGTATGGAATTGCTTGTCAAATACATAAATTACCCCTAGTCTGTTTAAAAAGGTGTTGAGATGACAAAACGAACCAGAGAGCAAACACATCTTGAAAGACTTTGGCTGTAAGCAGGACACCGACGACAATTTTTAGGGAGTGGTAATGAGGTGACCAATAATGGATGCAATTGAGATCAGCTGTGTTTGGTGAATTTAGCATGTATTGTTGGTTTAATGAGACATCAGCTGGTGATAATAAGGGCTTTTGAGACAGGACATATGAATTGGCATACCCAATGCCATGTATCCTTCGCCAGAGAGGCTATCCCATAACACCTTGTTGGGCAGTGATTTTTTTTTAAAGTAAATTAAATACCAGACAGAGGTCCCTGCTGGGGACACCAATTTCCAAAAGAATAAGGAATAACTATGCGAAATGTACAGTCGTGGCCAAAGGTTTTGAAAATGACACAAATATTAATTTCCACAAAGTTTGCTGCTTCAGTGTCTTTAGATATTTTTGTCAGATGTTACTATGGAATACTGAAGTACAATTACAAGCCTTTCAAAAGTGTCAAAGTGTCACGACTTCCGGCTCCTCTCCTTGTTAGGGCGGCGTTCGGCGATCGACGTCACCGGCTTTCTAGCCATCGCCGCTCCATTTTTCACATATCCATTTGTCTTGTCTTGTTTCCATACACACCTGGTTTTCATTTCCCCAATTAAACACTCTGTTTCCCATCATGTTTTGTGTGTAATTGTTTCATGGTGCTGTGGTGTCTTTTTATGCGCTTTACTTTTGTTTTGTTCTGTGTTTTTGAGCGCATTTTATTTATGTTGTCCTCTCGTTTTGGAACTTTAATAAAGTGCCCCTGTGTACATCACGCTACTCTCCTGCACCTGACTTCGCCTCCTTTACACACGCTGGCACAAAGGCTTTTAATGTACAATTACATGAAGTTGATGCAAAGAGTCAATATATGCAGTGTTGACCCTTCTTTTTCAAAACATCTGCAAGCCGCCCTGCCATGTTGTCAGTTAACTTCTGGGCCACATCCGGACTGATGGCAACCCATTCTTACATAATCAATGCTTGGAGTTTGTCAGAATTTGTGGGTTTTTGTTTGTTCACCCGCCTCTTGAGGATTGACCACAAGTTCTCAATGGGATTAAGATCTGGGGAGTTTCCTGGCCATGGACCCAAAATATCTATGTTTTGTTCCCCGAGCCACTTAGTTATCACTTTTGCCTTATGGCAAGGTGCTCCATCATGCTGGAAATGGCATTGTTCGTCACCAAACTGTCCCTGGATGGTTGGTTGGGAGAAGTTGCTCTCGGAGGATGTGTTGGTACCATTCTTTATTAATGGCTGTGTTCTTAGGGAAAATTGTGAGTGAGCCCACTCCCTTGCCTGAGAAGCAACCCCACACATGAATGATCTCAGGATGCTTTAATGTTGGCTTGACACAGGACTGATGGTAGCGCTCACCTTGTCTTCTCCGGACAAGCTTTTTACCAGATGCCCCAAACAAATGGAAAGGGGATTCATCAGAGAAAATGACTTTACCCCAGTCCTCAGCAGTCCAATCCCTGTACATTTTTTCAGAATATCAGTCTTTCCATGATGTTTTTCCTGGAGAGAAGTGGCTTCTTTGCTGCCCTTCTTGACACCAGGCCTTCCTCCAAAAGTCTTCTCCTCACTGTACGTGCAGATGTACTCACACCTGCCTGCTGCCATTCCTGAGCAAGCTCTGTACTGGTGGTGCCCTGATCCCGCAGCTGAATCAACTTTAAGAGATTTTTTTTAACCTTTATTTAACCAGGCAAGTCAGTTAAGAACAAATTCATATTTTCAATGACGGCCTAGGAACACTGGGTTAACCACTGGGTTAACTGCCTGTTCAGGGGCAGAACGACAGATTTGTCGGGGGTTTGAACTTGCAACCTTCCGGTTACTAGTCCAACGCTCTAACCACTAGGCTTGCCTGCCGCCCTTTAGGAGATGGTCCTGGCTGGAATTTCTTGGTCGCCCTGAAGCCTTCTTCACAACAATTGAACCTCTTTCCTTGAAGTTCTTGATGATCCAATAAATGGTTGATTTAGTTGCAATCTTACTGGCAGCAATTTCCTTGCCTGTGAAGCCCTTTTTGTGCAAAGTAATGATGATAGCACGTAACCATGGTTGAAGGTAACCATGGTTGACAGAGGAACAATGATTCCAAGCACCACCCTCCTTTTGACGCTTCCAGTCTGTTATTCAAACTCAATCAGCATGACACACCTGTGTTAACGAGAGAATCACTGACATGATGTCAGCTGGTCCTTTTGTGGCAAGGCTGAAATGCAGTGGAAATGTTTTTGGGGGATGCCTGGCAAAGAGGGACTTTGCAATTAATTGCAATTCATCTGATCACTCTTCATAACATTCTGGAGTATATGCAAATTGCCATCATACAAACTGAGGCAGCAGACTTTGAAAATTCATATTTGCGTCATTCTCAAAACTTTTGGCCACGACTATGTATTGTCATGACTCTCTCCCTCTCTTGGGTGAGGATCATAGGCACCAGATCAGCTTGGCACAGGTCTGACAGATAGCCAGACACCTCCTCTCTCCCCCACCAGAGTTTTATGACTTAACAACCAGATCGTAAACACCTGGCAGAAACTATCCCTTCTGCTCTGCAGTATTGTATCAAGGCACAAGGCGAGACCCAAATGTAGACACAGGAGGCAGATGGTTGGAGTCTTCCAATGTTTATTAATCCAAAGGGGTAGGTAAGAGTGGTCGTGGACAGGCAAAAAGGTCCAAACCAGATCAGAGTCCAGGAGGTACAGAGTGGCAGACAAGCTCGTGGTCAAGGCAGGCAGAATGGTCAGGCAGGCGGGCACAAAGTCCAGAAACAGGTAAAGGTCAAAACCAGGAGGACTAGAAAAAGGAGAAATGCAAAAAGCAGGAGAACGGGAAAAATGCTGGTTGATTTAGAAACATATAAGACAAACTGGCAAGGAGACAGGAAATACAGGGATAAATACACTGGGGAAAATAAGTGACACCTGGAGGGGGTGGAGACAATCACAAGGACAGGTGAAACAGATCAGGGCGTGACATATTTAGTTAGAAATCCTTTGTGTTAAGAACTCTAACATCAATAGATTGGACATTGGAACATTAGTTTTGGAATCCAAACATCTGGAATGGTTGGTGGGGCTCCAAACAATAATCATATCATATAATTTAGTATTTTGTGGTATCATTAAGGATGTTATAACTAAATAACTGCATCTTTAGACCTTTCACAATGTTGATATCAGATTTACCTCTAACGTTTTTGATTAAATATGAAACTATTTGTGAAAAGTTAGCAATGTGATTTTAGCCTTCTAAATGAGAATAGTTTTTCATGCAAAACTTGTGCCAGTCAGTAGCCATGCCCAAGTGACCTCAGACATTATGCCGGCATCATGGTACGCCCCCTTTGAACCTATAAAGGACTCTGAACAAAATGTACATTTGACCAACATGACAGAGAACATGAGCTGAACAATACGATATGGTGGGAACCTGTGAAAAGGAGACCAAAACATGCCAGATTGCTGCCGGTGTGTAATGTGGTCCTAACTGTACCCTGAATAAATCTACCACTGAGATCAAAGAACGTGAGGACGCAGTCCACAAGTTGAAATGGTTGCATTTTAAATACAGACCATTCTACGTGCAGCGCGAACTGAATACGTGACAAATGGTTTAAAACTACAACACCAGAAAATGGTAAGACCCTCTAAAACTCTCGAATGAAGACGATAGACTACACTGGAACATTCCGTCTGCAGCTGTTTAAGTACTGTTAGTCTAGTAAACTCGACCAAAGACCACCGCGTGTGGAACACCTGAATTAACCAGTCTAACAAACACTCAGAGACAAAGACAACTACAACTACAAAGGACTTTTGTGACTTCTGGTGGAAAAATCTGCGGCTTCTATCGAACTACTCCCCAAAGACGGACCTGGTGATTTCAACAGAGCGACGACAAAGACATACAAGGGTAAATATATACATTGCAATTATTTTCGATTGAGAGGTCGTTCATGTGCTAAGTATAGGGTATTTCCATGAGTGTAGCTTACAAATGTCCCTATAGTTGAATTCCTTTGTCTCTCCTTTTCCCTCTTTTTCTGAATCCTCCATTTTGTTATAACCAAACTGTCATGCTTTGTTAGTTCACTAGGGACTTTTCATTGCATTATGTTAGCAATCAATAACCTATAATGTGTGTGTATGTATTTCTGTGTGTGTATTTCTGATTAGTTAGTAAATAAATTATAAAGACCATTTTTGTATCACTGAATCATCACTTTTAGGCTAGGGTTCGTGCAGGTTGACATGGTCAACGACATTCAGAATGAGACTGATATGAGGAAATTATTGATTATTGACTGTTATGATATCGAGATGTTCTGAAATAATATTGAGTTAATTCCGGAAACGGTAACTCACTAAACAAACATTTCCTGTGGTGCCCCAAGTTACTTTAATCACGTAATAATTACACAGTTAATTTTCAATAAATAGCATGTCATCACATGAATGATAGTCACGTCACGACAGTATATTGTTTATTTATTCACCAAATTTTGTTAAAATGTTCCAATTACTATCATATGAATTGTGAAATGTTGAGTAACTGGTGTTTATCAGTTTTAAAACCATGATTTGGTCAAATTGCTAGTCAGCTAAAGACATGTAGCAAAGTGATATTTTTCCCATTTTGTTTTCATGGACTGATGTGGGCACCTTATTTGGTTTCATGCCTTTGCATGGCAGGAGAAAACAGTCCTGTTTGACTCGTTTGGAGGTAAGACATTTTTAACAACATATGATGAAAAACAAAGGAAATACAGCCAGCTGTGTTCTGTTCAATCTACGCTTGCTAGCCAGCCAAGCGGCAGGTAGCCTAGTGGTTAGAACTAGTAACCGAAAGGTTGCAAGATCAAATCCCTGAGCTGACAAGGTAAACATCTGTTGTTCTGCCCCCGAACAAGGCAGTTTAACCCACTGTTCCTAGGCCATCATTGAAAATAAGAATGTTTATAACTGACTTGGCTAGTTAAATAAAGGTTAAAAATAAAGATATTTGTGCATTCTATTGATTAGTCAGCTAGTTAAATTATGTATTTTTACCTAGCTAACGTTAGCTAACTTTCTCTTGCCACTTTCCCTTCTGCTATTGTATTGCACCATTGGGGTTGGTGTTACTCGTTAACATTAAAGGATAAGTTATTCTACTCTTACTGTAAACATCTTGACCAAGCCTAAAAATGTGCAAAACTGTTAACAATTGCACATTAATAAAAGGTAGTTGTGGCTTCAGCAACTTAAACCAGAACTGAAATTTAAGCAGTGAGGTTAATTTCTCCCACCTCACCCCTGCTTGTTCTAGGTTGAAGGACATCCCACCCTGACACCCTGCAGATGTAAAGAACTTGTTGGGAACCTCCCAGCAACCAGAATAATCACCATATCGCAGAATGTTATTCAGGAGTGTGCTATATCACAATGTTAAATAGAAATAGATTCACCCATGTCTAGGTTGTCATGTAGATTTGTCAGGACATTCTAAAATACAGACGTGATTTCTGTCCCAGGGGATTGCATTTGTATAATTACACTTGGCATGTTATCCTTTATCACATGCCAGTATTTGTTTAGTTTCCAATGCATTTTGTATACATTAGGATGAAGTAGCCTAGGCCTTCTGATCTAGTTAGATTGCATCATATAATCTTTGAATATTAGGTATCAACGAATATAGAGTTAAACCTTGTTATCTTGACCATCTACGTAATTTAATAATACACACGGGTGTAATGCTTGTATGAATTAATCACAATGCAAGCCTACTCGATAGAAGAAGAAAAAACAGCAGCTCTAATGCAATATTGGTTTCACAGTGAAATACCACAATTCTGGCTATTAATCGTTCTTAAAAAGTTAGTAAAATCTCCAAAAAATTATTGCCTGAAAGATATCATGCCTGCAAGCTTACATGTCATGTCCACAACGATGGAACAACAGACCAAGCAATATGCGTCCCTATGCCGTAGTATAATTATTCAGGCCGATGTCATCTTCAATCATTAAAGTATTGAGATTGATTCCGTGTCAGATATTTCCATTTTGAGTTAGTTGTTCACTGAATTGTTAGCATTAGCTGCTCATACTGCTACAATAGCTACAATGTGGCCGGAGACAGTACAGTATGAATATAGGCAGAAACTGCTTCTCCAATAGAAATTCCAGATAGCCCTTTCTACATAAGAATGATGTAGCTATGATGTGTTCCTACACGACTTCCTGATTTTCCGACGGACCGCAGAAGTTAAATCATGGGGAAATTTAGTTTTTTACCTACTGACATAGGCTTTCACCAAATTGACAGGAGTTTCAGTATTTTCATTTCAGGGAGTGTATTATCCCTTTAAAAATGTGTCTCGAATCTAGGTTGTGCCTTTAAATGTTGTGAAAATTAACAATTAAGGAATAGTTTTTTACTTCTCTCATTGATTTCTCAAACCTCGGTCTGGTCTGCTTGGATTCTTTCATAAGCATTTCCGGAAGTGTTGCGACATTGCGCCTCTGGGTTAGGAACTCTGTGATGTGGCTACAAATGTCTCGAGCCCGATGGAATGTGAATGCGTTATCAGGTGTTGCTGCCTTCAAATCTCGTCCCAAATGTCAGCTGACCCCTAGCGGCATTTAAACAGTACATATTAAATATAACAATTATCCTCCTGCAACGAAATAGGGTCATATTACGATCCGACATCTGTATGGCTGAGGACACGAACAAGTACAAGAAGTCCCACGTGAATCCTACTACGCAGGTTACGATGCATGTGGCAGGGGCTGAAGTCCATTACAGATGACAAAGAGAGACCCAGCCGTGCTATGCCCAACGATGCCTCTCTACCAGACAAACTCAATGCATTTCATGCACGCTTCGAAAAAAACAACACTGAGCCGTGCACAAGGGCCACGTCTGACCCAGGTGACTGGGTGATCTCGCTCTCTGAGGCCCACGTGAGTATGGTTTTTAATCAGGTCAACACTCGCAAGCCCGCGGGGCTGGACGGTATTCTAGGGCGCATTCTCAGAGCATGCGCAAAACAACTGGCAGGCACATTCACGGTCATTTTCAAGCTCTCCTTGTCCAAGTCAGTAATCACACATGTCTAAAGCTGACCACCATTCATTCCTGTTCCCAATAACTAAAGGTTTCCTGCCACAATGACTACTGTCACTGACATCTGTAATCATGAAGTGGCACACATCGACTCCATCATCCCAGACACCCTAGACCCACTCCATTTTGCATACTGCCCCAATGCAATCTTAATTGCAATCCACACTGCCCTCACCCACCTAGAAAAGAGAAATACCTATGTGAGAATGGTCTTCATTGACTACAGCTTCAAACCATAGTCCCCTTCAAGCTCGTCACCAAGCTAGAGACCCTGGGACTGAACACCATCTGAAACTGGATCCCGGACTTTCTGACGTACCGAACCCGGGTGGTGAGGGTAGGCAACTTCACCTCCAACATGCTGACCCTCAACAAGAGGGCTCCACCGGGGTGTGCACTTAGTCCCCTCTTGCACTCCTTCTTCACCCACAACTGCGTGGCCATGCATCGACTCCAACACCATCATCAAGTTTGCCGACGACAAGACAGTAGAAGGCCTGATCACCGGCGACGATGAGACTACAGGGAGGAGGTCATTGACCTGGCAGTGTGGTGCCAGGACAACAACCTCTCACTCAACGTTAGCAAGATCAAGGACCTGATCGTGGACTACAGGAAACAGGGGGGGAGAGGGGGGCAACCCCCCTCCACATTGACAGGGCTGAAGTGGAGTAGGTTGAGAGCTTGAAGTACCTTTTGTCCAAATCGCCAAGGAATACTAATGGTACATACAGTACATACACAAGAGTTGTGAAGAAGGCACGACAGCATGGGCCCTCAAATCCTTAAAGTTTTACAGCTGCACCACTGAGAGCACCTTGACTGGCTGCATCACTGATTGGTATGGCAATAGTACCACCCGCGATCACATGGCGCTACAGAGGGTGGTGTGGACAGCCCAGTACATCACTGGGGCCACTCCCTGCAATTCAAGACCTCTATATCAGGCGGTGTGCACTCTCACACACCCACTCTATATACATTCTACACACTCACTCACACGCACGCATACCAACACACACACACTTAATTTGCTTACACACACTTAACACCTTTCATACTGACTCTACACTAGAGGGGAAAGTAGATGTAATTTCCTACTAGTGCGGGACACCGAATCACATACATATTTTCAGCCGAGGTCTAATCCTAGAATTACACAGAATCCCTATTCACTTCAAATATGATCTCTGTGGGCGTAGTAGCCTAGGCCTAGTAAAGATTTGTCATACCACTTTCAACATTCAATAGGTTTTAACATAGGCGGTGCCTGGGTTTCAGGTTTGGGGAAGAAAATTTGCATTTTATAATAAAGCATTCCATGCATCCTTGCATTTGAAGATTTATGTAAATCTAAATTTATGTAAGATAGCCTACTATTCCTAATGTGAGGATTAGATTGTATAGTGATAATTTAGGCTAATAATATAACTCAATCACTGTTTGCGAAATAAAGACTGTTAAATGCAGTGCGTAGTGGCGTAGGGAAGACCTTGAAAAGGCTATATTAGGTACATTTCCTCTCCTTTCTTTGCACAGGAAATTGAGGGCCTTTTATAAATAGATTTAATGTAATTCTACTACACTTTAGATGACTGGAGACATTAGCAGAATCTTTTTTATGCGACAAAAATTACAAGGTAGCCTACTCTGCTGACACTAACAGAGCAATAAAGCTGATGTTGTCTGATCCATATTTGATGTTATCTTTATTTAACTAGGCAAGACCGTTAAGAACAAATTCTTATTTTCAATTCTTCCCCTTGTTCAGGGGAAGAATGACAGATTTTTACCATGTCAGCTTAGGGATTCGATCTTGCATCCTTTTGGTTACTAGTCCAACACTCTAACCACTAGGCTACCTGCTGCCCCCCAGAACAGGCCTACTAAAAGGGGAGAAACAAATATGACATCCAGCTAACCTGGAGGACCACATGATTGTACATAAACAAACAAAAGTGGCACTAACTCAGTTATAAAGACAGTGAATATGTACACTCACTGGGGATATGGGCAATGTTCTCCCGCTGGTGCCAACAAGAGAGGCTACTGTGAGGATTTTGATAACTAAAAAACAGATTGGAGTCTTTTTGTTGTTTTCCATTTTCCATTTTCTTTCCAAACTGTTTTCTGTGTACGTTTTTAATTTGCGATATGCCTGGCTGGGTCTCGCTGCTTTTCACTGACAATAGTAACTCAATCCTTTATTTGGTATTTACAGCACGCACGCGCTGCCCAAACAATGGGCCCACGATTTAAAACAATCCACAGCTTTGACATCTTTAAAAGATAATGATCCTCTGTGGCGAAACCATGATTTCTGGTGTAGTAGCCTATTCTGAATGATTTTATTTATTCCTGTAAGCTAATTAGGCTGCATCATTTGGGAAATGTAATTCAGTTTACTTGAAGGACAGCTTAGCTTCCCCTTTCATTATGGACATGCGCCTATGCCTTTTCATGTTTTCATCTTATTGTCAAACAGTTTCTTAAAAAAGGCGCTCCCGTGCAATATATTTCCAGTATACAAACAAAACAGTGCACTGTGCACCTGCAGTTTGTGGAATGGAAAGAGACATCTGTTACAAAACACTTAGGTGTATTGTAGTGACATTCTCCAATTTGTCATTAGGCTAACACTTTTAGACTGAATTGCACGCCTCGGTTTCGCCCACTCTTCTCCGCCTCGTCTTGATCATCTCCACCTTGGAAAAATGTAAGTGCTCTTATCGAACCGCAACGTAATTTGGAACAAATACCACCCAGGTTTCAAGTTAAGTCGCTCATTTTTAATATGTCTAACATGCGGCAATGTTAAATAATGCTGTAATAAACTTGTAAGGATCAACACTGGTAGACGAGAAGCAAGTACAGGGAGTGAATATTTAATTAACAACAGACATGAAACAGGACAGAATAGCGTCTGGATATGAAAACATAACGGCATTAATGCTGATACGGGGAACCAACGGCGGAACAGACATATAGATGGGGCAATCTACAAGGTGAAGTAGTCCAGGTGAGTCCAATGAGTGCTGATGCGCGTAATGATGGTAACAGGTGTGCATAATGAAGGGCAGCCTGGCAGGCCGAGGCATGGGCACTGAACAAGCCGACAGAGGCGTGGGAGCCCGAGGATCCGGCTGAGGCGTGGGAGCCCGAGGATCCGGCTGGGGCGTGGGAGCCCGAGGATCCGGCTGGGGCGTGGGAGCCCGAGGATCCGGCTGGGGCGTGGGAGCCCGACGATCCCGCTGAGGCATGACGTGGGATGGGAGTCTTCCAAGCCAACTGATGCAAGGAAATTTCTCGAGCCAGTTAAGGCGTGGTTGTCTGATGAGCCAGCTGAGGCGGCACCTGGACCCGACGTCACCAACAAAAAACAAAAACTCCCTGATGCTTCAAATTGGGGTGTCAGCATTCTGTATATCGACAGATGCTTGGTGATGAGAAGTACAGGGAGTGAACATTTCATTAATAAATATACATGAAACAAGACAGGACAGCGTCTGGACATGAAAAACATAACAGCATTAACGCTGACCTGGGGAGCCAATGAAGGAACAGACAGATATAGATGGGGCAATAAACAAGGTGAAGGAGTCCAGATGAGTCCAATGAGTGCCGTGCATGTAATAATGCACGTAATGATGGTTACAGGTGTGCGTAATGAAGGGCAGCCTGGCGAGAGCAGGCGTGACACAACTATAGATTTCTTGACTTTTTGTGTTAATTGTGATAGGTTCATGTTTTACATGTAGCTTACAGCGTACCCCGACAATCTATTTTGCTGGACCGTATTGGCTTACTTTCATCCCTGTTCTAAACAAGCACACACGCTCATATTCAATTGTCTTATACACTGCTGCTACTCTGTTTATCATATATCCTGATTCCTAGTCAACTTGCCCCTATACATATCTAACCCTACCACTCCAGTATCCCTGCACTTTGTAAATATGGTATTAGCACTGACCCTTGAACTGACCCTGTATATAGCTTACTTACTTTCTCGTGTTCTTCTTCTTATTTCTATTTATTGCGTTTTTTGTTTTACTTGACTTTTTAATGTACAATACTACTGCATTGTTGGGAAAGAGCAAGCAAGAAAGGCATCACTGTAGGTGCACATGGCAATAACATGAAACTTGGCGCCTGAATGTTCAGTGATGCTGACACAGGCCAATCGTTTCACTGTGGCGTGGAAAAGGGAAAGGTCGAAGGTCAATTCATTCCTGAAGGAGACCGGGACGTAGCCAGAGTCAGTCATCCCATGCCTGGTTTTTTTTATGGGAACCAGGGAGCTGGTTCCCAGGCTAATGGGCTCATAGCATCATCCAATATTTTATCTCCATCCAACCCCTTAATGGATTTTGTTGGGCAAAAATAATCTTTCAGAAAATGTATTACATATCACATTAATTATCCTGGGGTTGACGGGGAGTAATCATATGATGAGTAAGGAGTGTTGCTGATAATTGTCTGTTAGCTTTTATCTGGATTGCATTTTGCAACCAATAGCCCAATCATCATTCACCAGTGGTTTGGGGTTCTGAGGGCATTCTTTAGCAAAGTCATTGATGGGATGGCTGGGGATCAGATATAGGATGCACAATAACATACAGGGCATTCAGAAAATATTCAGACCCCTTGAATTTTCCACATTCTGTTACGTTACAGACATTTTAAATACCCCATTATGACTGACTGAAAAAAAGGTTTTTAGAAATGTTTAGCTTATTTATAAAAAATAAAAACAGAATACCTTATTTACATAAGTATTCAGACCCTTTGCTATGAGACTCGAAATTGAGATCAAGTGCATTTTGTTTCCATTGATCATCCCTGTGGTAAATTCAATTGATTGGACATGATTTGGAAATGCACACAACTGTCTATATAAGGCCCCACAGTTGACAGTGCATGTCAGAGCAAAAACCAAGACATGAGATTGAAGGAACTTTCTGTAGAGCTCTGAGACAGGATAGTGTCGAGCCACAGATCTGGGGAAGGGTAGCAAAACATTTCTGCAGAATTGAAGTTCCCCAAGAACACCTTGGCCGCCATCATTCTTAAATGGAAGAAGTTTGGAACCACCAAGACTCTTCCTAGAGCTGGCTGCCCGGCCAAACTGAGCAATCAGGGCAGAAGGTCCTTGGTCAGGGAGGTGACCAGTAACCTGATGGTCACTGACAGAGCTCCAGAGTTCCTCTGTGGAGATGGAAGAACCTTCCAGAAGGACCACCATCTCTGCATCACTCCACCAATCAGTCCTTTACGGTAGAGTGGCCAAACGGAAGCCACTCCTGAGTAAAAGGCACATGACAGCCCACCTGGAGTTTGGCAAAAGGCAACTAAAGACTTTCCGACCTTGAGAAACAAGATTCTCTGATCTGATGAAACCAACCTTTGGCCTGAATGCCAAGCATCATGTCTGGAGGAAACCTGGCACCATCCCTACGATGAAGCATGGTGGTGGAAGTATTGTGCTGTGGGGATGTTTTTCAATAGGAGGGACTGGGAGACTAGTCAGGATTGAGGGAAAGATGAACGGAGCAAGGTAAAGAGAGATCCTTGATGAAAACATGCTCCAGAGCGCTGAAGACCTCAGACTGGGGCGAAGGTTCCCCTTCCAACAGGACAAGGACCAGAAGAACACAGCCATTCAGGACAAGTCTCTGAATGTCCTGGAGTGGCCCAGCCAGAGCTAGGACTTGAACCCGATTGAACATCTCTGGAGAGACCTGAAAATAGCTGTGCTTTGTCTCCCCCCATCCAACCTGAGAGAGCTTGAGAGGATCTGCGGAGATGAATGTGAAAACTCCAGAAATACATATGTGCCAAGCTTGTAGAGTCATACCCAAGAAGACTCAAGGCTGTAATCACTGCCAAAGGTGCTTCAACAAAGTACTGAGTAAAGGTTCGGAATACTTACTGTATGTACAGTAAATGTGATATTTCAAATATATATACACATACATACACTTGTAAAAATTTGTACAAACCTGTTTTTGCCTTGTCATTCTGGGTTATTTATCAGATGCAGACACAGAAGGCAGATGGTCTTAAATGTTTAATAATCCAAAAAAGGAGGCAAAAGGTCAAAACCAGTTCAGAGTCCAGGAGGTACAGAGTGGCAGGCAGGCTCAAGGTCAAGGCAGGCAGAATGGTCAGGCAGGCGGGTACAGAGTCCAGAAGCAGGCAAGGGTCAAACCTGGAACGACTAGAAAAAGGAGAATAGCAAAGGCAGGAGAATGGGAAAAAACATTGGTTGACTTGGAACATACAAGACGAACTGGCACAGACAGGAAACACAGGGATAAACACACTGGGGGAAAAAGGGACACCTGGAGGGGGTGAAGACAATAACGAGGACAGGTGAAACAGATCAGGGTGTGACAGTATTGTGTGTAGATTGACGAGGAACAAAAATATTTAATTGATTTTAGAATTTGGCTGTAATGTAACAAAATGTGGAAAAAGTCAGGAGGTCTGAATACTTTCTGAATGCACTACAAACATATTTTTTCTGAAAAACATACAGCTGCTTTGCAGCACCTGGCTTTTTTTGGCTCTGTTTACTGCAACATAATATTCACTCCACAGTCTGGCCTAAAACGCCTCTAGTCTTAGTCAGAGTCAGTTCAAGATGAATCTGTAAACCACATCAGACAGGCTTGTTCAGGCCATCATCTGTCAACTCTACAGTGTGTCTTGAGATTGCCTTTTGCGTAGATTTTCTGATACCATCTCCTTTAAGACCATATTCAAGAGG